>NC_141061.1:48975131-49575131 GCF_041138505.1 Cibotium barometz | reverse complement strand
AAATTATTAATTGTATGCATAGAAATTATGCTAATTAATATCATAATGTCTAAATTTACATTCCTACAATTATTTTCATAAATAATTTAAAATTTAAAATACGTAATTTTAAACACCAATAAAAAACAAGAAAAAAGCATGAAAATGGCTAAAAATGAGATATAAATGCTGAAAGTATCTCTAGGCCTAGCTTTAATTCTTGGAGTAGATGCCTTTGGGTGTGATGAGGACCTGCACAATCCCAGAAGCGCATGATTTTTTATAGATCTTCCCTAGGTGACCACAATGATAAATATGATAGAAATTGACTGTAGTTGCTTGGGGAGTGACAAGTACCAGACACTGAAAATAATAAAATGGACCTCCCTTCCTTCAAGATAAAAGTGAATTTCTTTATTTATTGGGGGTGGTTATACTATAGGATTCGGGGGCTAAACTCCACCCTTGAATTTTTTAAGCTAATGGTGTTGTATGCACGACTCTTGTTTTGCATAAGCCACAACCCACTATCAAATACTTATCATAGATCCACATCTAAAGGTACTCAGGATTAATACATATGAGATCTTTATTTTGGATTAATAAGTATGCTCCTCCAATTGAGGACATTAATAAGTGTCATGAAATGGCACTATAAAAGTTGTACATTATGAGATGTTGGCCACCCAAGGCCTAGTTAAGTAAGTTTTGGGCGCCCAAGTGTGAATAAGAGCCAAATGTATATAAGGCATTTTCTCATAATGAAAAGACACAATCCCCCTTAGTGCTATTGAGAGTTATTCCTTGTGTCTTGAGAGAGATTGAGAGAGAGAGAGCATTCTAGCATTTGTGCCTCTTCTATACTTGTATGATTCATGCTTGTGTGGGAGAGTGAGAGAGAGTGATTGCCTTATGTGACGGTGTGAGCGATTCTAAGGTGACAACGTGGAGGTGGAGCTTGGAGGTTTGGAGCATAACAAGTGAGATTGGAGGCCTCAAGTTCGAAACATTAGTAAGCGCCCTATGACACTTGTGGTCTATTGATCATCCTTTAGGTGAATGCATTGAGTTCCCTCTTGTTGGAGGTGTGGTAGCCCATAACATTTTTGGCACTGCTGCCAGAGTTTCAGCTCCCATTGCATAAGATTCATGGTTGCCCTTGCATTCTGGTAGTGCATTGTGTAGGAAATGAATGGATAAGATTTATGTGGAAGTAAACAATCGTGTGAAATTGGTTGTGTTTATTGTAAATATGTGTGGTGGAGTGGTCTTAGAATAGAGCTTCACTATTTTTTCTAGTTAAATTTGATATTTGCATCATTGGAAGCATCAACGTGTGAATGAGCAGGTTGGTGTTATGTTTTTCTTCTTTTCCAAAAATTCACAAAAAAAGGAGCCATTGACTGCGCTTTGAACTTGTATTCCATTCCTTAGATGTGGCACAATCATTTTGGGAACTATTGGATAAGTATTTTGCACCCAAAATCACATTAGTGTGGGAAGTTCCCATGTGAAACTGCAAGAAAATGTTTACGCTGTGAACTATTTTCTGCAACTTCACACCGTGAACTACTCTCAACATTAGCTGTAAGATTCCTCCCTCCATATTTTGAGGTGTAAAGGTGTAAGAACCTCCCCTTCTGTTCTTGTAATTATTCCCCTCTCTGAAATAGAAGAAAGATCTTGTTTTATCTTGTTTTGGCCTAGAGAGAGATAATCCAAAATTGAGATATCTTTGGATATAAAAATCCTCCTAGTGTCAAAATTGGATTCCCTTGAAACACAAGTTCAAAATGAACTTTCCAATGTGCATTAGGATTTAATTAAAAATGGTATAAGGGACCTTAGCCTAAGAGTCTACATTTTCAGAAATTTTTGGATTATGGTCCAATTAAGGTTCCAATGGGCCAGCTGGATTAATCCAAGTGTTGGGATGAGATAAATCCAAGAGAATAAAGAAAATACCCAAAAATGAGTAAATGCTCACATAAGATGAAGAGTTGACCGAGTACAAGGTTTATTAGTTAAAAATTATGAGATATTACTAAAAAAATGAGATATTTTGGAATAATGATGCATTTTTGACACCTTGGTAAGGAAAGGGAGACTCTTGAGGTAGGTGCCTCTTTCACATGTATGGAAGGGTTTTTAATTCAAAAAATTGTGATATTTTTATCTCTCCTCTCTCTTGGATCAAACCAAATAAAAAAGGGAGCCAAACTGGTCCAAATCTTGTCCAAATTGAGTCAAACTAAACCTAGAAAATTTTAGAACCTAATTGGACTTGGTTAGTGGCCTCCCTCACCTATAAATAGACCCTCAGTCATTTGTAATTGGATATTGGAGCTATACCATGCCAATATTATATTAAAATAATTATATTTTCTATTATCTCTTAAATGTTTCTCTCTTGGGAGCTTCGAGCTCTCTCTTTCTACAACAACTCTTGGAGTTTCTCTTCTCCTCTTGGTGGACCAATTGATTGGTCGGGGGCTTCACTGCAATTAGAGAATCAAGCCAAACTTAGAGGTAAAATCAATTTTTATGTTTTTTTCTAATTTTCTCAATAACTTTCTTCTTCTCAACCCCTCTCAAGCTTGAGAAGCTTTCTAAATGATTGTTTTAATTCAAATCAAGCTTTCCCTTAGAGTCTTAATAAATGATTGTTTTAATTCAAATCAAGCTTTCCCTTAGAGTCTTAATGTTAATTAAGAGAAAATTAATCTTTATGCATATTTATAATATTTTATTTAAGTAAATCTCTCTCTCTCTCTAAAAGAATAGCCATCTTTATGGCTAAATCCCTTGAAAAAGGATGCTTCTCAATGATAGTCTCTTATTTCAAAGCTAAACTCTAAGATTGATAAGCTAGAGATTAAGAAAATGGTATTTTCATGATTTTATGCTATTAAAACAATGGTAAATTCTTTTAGATTATTTATGAGTAGTTAAAAACTACTCTAATTCATTCTAAATGAGAAATGGATTATCCTAACAAATTGGGAAAAGAGGAATGTTGAAATTAGCTCAATCTAGTGGGATAATCATAGTTATGTTTATTTTTATGGTTAAAATTATGATTTAAATTCATAATTTGATTTTAGCATAAAAAAGAAACTACTATCATATTTTCATTACAAGCTTTTATTCTTTTAAAAAAATTGAGAATTATCAGTAATAGCAGCGAAGCTATGACAAATTTTTTAAAAAATAATACATATCTTATTTTTATGCATAATGCTTAAAATATAATGAGATATGAATGGATGTGATGTGATGTGGATCTAGTTAGATATGAATGGATGAGATATGATGTGGATAGATGAGATGTGATGTGATGTGGATATGGTTAGATATGAATGGATGAGATATGATGTGGATAGATGAGATGTGATGTGGACTTGGGTAGATGTGAATGGATGAGATATGATGTGGATAGATGAGATATGATGTAGATAGATGAGATGTGATGTGATGTGGACTTGGGTAGATGTGAATGGATGTGAAGTGATATAAATAGATGTGAACGTAATGTGATGATATGTGGATCTGAATGAATGTAGATGGATGTGATGTAATATGAATGGATGAGATGTGATGTGGATATGTTGTGACGTGATGTGATGAGGATAGATGTGATTGGATGAAGGACAATGGGAATACATATGACTGGATATGGAATAAGCAATGAGAATTGATGTAGAAGAATGTGGAATAACAAGAAATGATGTGAAACAATGTGGAAAGATGAGAGTTTGTTAGAAATTGTATTTATGAAACCTGTTTTTAAATGACTATTTTATGTTAAGAATGCTGGAGAAGCATTTTGACCATCTTGTGAATGAGGTCGTGGAGACCTAAGTGATAAAGTTGCAACAGCTAACAGAGAGTCAATGGAGGACGTCTAGCATAGCAAGGTTGGCCGAGGTCTTGACCAGCCTTGGTTCGATTTAAATGGTGAGCTTCCAGTACGGTGGATGAGGGACCAAGGAAGCAGCCTATGAGTGAAGCGCTAGATGACCTGCGAAGGAGCCTAGAGGGTGCTGACCATATGGTGCTCGGGCTCTGGGTTGCCAAAGATACCCATGCGTGCGTCGGGAAAGAAAATGGAATAAGGAGTTAGAGTTGTTTTCTGAATTCGGGCATAGATTCGGTTGATTGGCCTTGCTGGTCCTCAACAGATGAGTCCATGGCTCTTTTATATGGATCTGTTGGTTGATCTTGTTGATCTTCAATGGAGAGTCCATCTGGATTTTCTTATGTGATTATATTTTTGGGTACTATGAGCTAGGAACTATTGAAAGGCCCTTGAGTGAACAGGTGGTGAGCGTTCTGGTTTGCCAATGATGCCATAGGTACATCGATGAAGGAATGATTGTAAATTGGAATTCAAGCTAGATATTTTGGAGGATTATGATCAGTGATACTATTGTTTCATTAAAAGATTGTTTTAAAGACAATTGAATTTGGTGAAACAGGCAATTTCATATTGGGTGTGTAAGTGGTGTGACTATCTTGAAGTTTGCTTGAAGCGCTGGCTAGGGGGCCTAGGAACTCTTTTCCCTAGTACCCGGGGCAAAACATAACCAAAATCCTAAATGGGTCCTATCACTATAGTGATTGGGTGGTTGGCTAACCCATGGGATTGGATGGGGTAAGGCTGGACTGATGGAGACTCAATTATGTTAAGTTACGATGTTGAAGTAAATCCTAGATAACCCTTGTTCCATGGAAAAGAATCAACGGCTGTGCCTCTTGATGAGGAAAAAAGCGTTGGACTCTATGATCCAAGTGCAAGTCTCTTCCTTGATCTGACCATGAGACTTACGGGTTCGGTCAGATCAGTTTGGTTAGTGATGACCTCGACTACGTTAGAATAAATTATCCTAAAGGAATTGCCTATGTCTACTGCTAGGTGAGGGAAGTTTTTCTGAGTTCAGTTTTTGAAGAACCAAGGGATTAGTCTCTTGTCCGTATATCCATGGGCGAGGCCCCGGCGAGTGAGAGGCTCTGCCCTACGTAAGAAGTGCTACTTCCACTGCTAGCACCCTAGAATTCATTGTGCAGAGGGGGCAAGGATCTTTCAGTTGGCATCAGAGCGAATTGGCTAAAGTGGATCAACCGAGAAGCAAGAAATGCTAAAAATTTATAAAGTACTAGTAAAAGATTGTAATTGTGTGATCAAATTCATACAAATTGATATTCAGAATGAAGATTCATAAATTGGAAATTGGATCTTCAGATGGAAGTACCGCAATTGTATGAAATCCCTGACTTGCTTGAGGCCTAGATATGATGGTATTTACCTTATAGCTCCAAGGACTGTAAACTACCCGTATATACCGTGGGTATATCGACAGCTCTTTACTAACAATATATATGAGTAAATCTAAGACCTTGAAGTTATAAGCAAAAATGCTATCCAGAGGATGAATTCAAATGCTAGTTGATATGATTTTTGAATTCTGGTCGAGAATTGATGAATTGATTTGGATTTTGATTGAAAGATGATGATTTTTGAATTCTGGTTGAAAGAAAATAAGTTGAACAAAGCCACAATGAGGATGAATGGGACGAATCCCAGTGATGATGTTAGTAGCTGAAAGACGATTAAGACTTTAGCAAATTACTATGAGATTAGTGGATTATGCTGATTGCTGCTGTTTGACCTTTGACCCAGTGGATCTAATTAAGGGATGATAAATTGAGAACCTGTATAACTGAAATTCTCATGGAGGAATGTTTGGATAAAATTTCTGGTCTGATGGACCATTATTGTGTTAAGGATATGAATATTCTGTATGTTCTGAATGAGTTCTCTGATAATGAGTTTTGTATGTTCTTCTTGTAGAAGGAATCTTTATCCCATGATTCTGTGTGGGTTGACCAAACTATAAAGAACCCCAGAATCAGTTGGATCTAAAGTCGGATTTGAATTATAAATAAATTGGTCTTTTATCTGAGCATCTTGGTTAATTTGGAAAAAAAAGAGACTTAACAAGAATTTCTGTATTGATAGGATCATGGATTGAGGTCGTCATGGTGGGAATGTTAACCCCCAGCTCGATGAGGAAGAGCTCGACCCGGATGTTCGTAAAACTCTTCATAGATCGTAGCCTAGACCTTTCAAGGGTGAAGGGGAAAACTTGGGCGAGGCTGTGGAGAAGTGGATCGAAGCAATGGAAGGATACTTCGATGTCATCGGGTACAATGAGAAGAGTAAAATGGCTCTTGCAAGCCTGATGATAGTAGAAACACCTAGAGTGGCATGGATAAACCACTGCAAGACAAACCGTTTGGATCGGAACACCAAAACATGGAACGATCTCAAGATTTACCTAAGGAAGAGATTCTGTCCTCCCGGCTTTTTGGAAACCAAGATGAACAAATTCTTAGAGTTAACCCAGGGGGGGAGAAGAACTATTGAAGTGTATCACCAAGCGTTTGCTCTCCTCCTCAAGTACTCGCCATTGTTGGATGAAGAACAGCTAATGGCCAGGTTCATTCGGGGACTGAACGAACCTTTGAATATCCTAGTGAAGAATGCCAAGCCAGTTTCCATGGCGGCCGAAGTAGTGTGGATGGCGAAGGATTTTGCCATGGCCTTTGATGTCAAGGTCTCATCGCGCCGAAGCGAGTACCATCATCTTTCAAAAGATTTCTAGCTTCGGAAGGTGATTCCAAATTTCCACCGCCTAAGAGACAACAAGGTCAAACTCAGGATATGGGAAGTCTAGAATGGAAGAAATGTCTTTTTTCCGGAACGCAATCCCCTGGAATTCAACTTTAGAAGTTCCACCCTTGAACAAAGAAGTAAAATGCTATAACTATCAAGGAATTGGACATCGCAGTATGGATTGCCCTACTCCTTTTGGATCAAGGTTTTCGGGGCAGGGAAATCAAGGACCAAGATTCCAGTCTCCAGCTCCTTTCTTCCAGAGTAATCAGGTTCCTTTCCCTCAAAAATCAGGGAAATCCCAGAGGTAGACCCTCTAACCAACCCTCAGTGTCAATCGAAAGTAATGCAAGACCTCCGCCTCAGAATAGGGGAAGTCAAAGAGAGATGTTCCCAAATCGGCCGTTCACTTCCAAAGCAGTAACGCTGGAAGTGATTGAAGAGGAAGAACATGAAAGAGATTATACTCCACCTACAAGATGAGGACATCTCGCGTTTTTTAAGTGGGGTAGGATGTAAGATTCCTCCCTCCAAATTTTAAGGTGTAAAGGTGTAGGAACCTCCCCTTCTGTTCTTGTAATTATTCCCCTCTCTGAAATAGAAGAAAGATCTTGTTTTACCCTGTTTTGACCTAGAGAGAGAAAATATCCAGAGAGAGATAATCCAAAATTGAGATATCTTTGGATATAAAAATCCTCCTAGTGTCTAAATTGGATTCCCCTAAAACAGAATTTTAAAATGAACTTTCCAATGTGCATTAGGAATTAATTAAAAATGGTATAAGGGACCTTAGCCTAAGGATCTACATTTTCAGAAATTTTTGGATTATGGTCCAATTAAGGTTCCAATGGGCCAGCTGGATTAATCCAAGTGTTGGGATGAGATAAATCCAAGAGAATAAAAGAAAATACCCAAAAATGAGTAAATGCTCACATAAGATGAAGAGTTGACTGAGTACAAGGTTTATTAGTTAAACATTATGAGATATTACTAAAAAAATGAGATATTTTGGAACAATGATGCATTTTTGACACCTTGGTAAGGAAAGGGGGACTCTTGAGGTAGGTGCCTCTTTCACATATATGGAAGGGTTTTTAATTCAAAAACATTGTGATATTTTTATCTCTCCTCTCTCTTGGATCAAACCAAATTAAAAAGGGAGCCAAACTGGTCCAAATCTCGTCCAAATTGAGTCAAATTGATATTTTTATCTCTCCTCTCTCTTGGATCAAACCAAATTAAAAAGGGAGCCAAACTGGTCCAAATCTTGTCCAAATTGAGTCAAATTGAACTTGGAAAATTCTAGACCCCAGTTGCACTTGGTTAGTGGCCTCCCTCACCTATAAATAAACCCTCAGTCATTTGTAATTGGATATTGAAGCTATACCATGCCAGTATTATATTAAAATAATCATATTTTCTATTATCCCTTAACTTTTCCTCTCTCTTGGAAGCTTGGAGCTCTCTCTCTCTACAACAACTCTTGGAGTTGCTCTTCACTTGGTGGACCAATTGATTGGTCGGGGGGTTCATTGAAATTAGAGAATCAAGCCAAACTTAGAGGTAAAATCACTGCAATTAGAGAATCAAGCCAAACTTAGAGGTAAAATCAAATTTTATGGTTTTTTCCAATTTTCTCAATAACTTTCTTCTTCTCAAACCCCTCTCAAGCTTGAGAAGATTTTTAAATGATTGTTTTAATTCAAATCAAGCTTTTTGTTAAAGTCTTAATGTTTAATTAAGAGAAAGTTAATCTTTATGCTTGTTTATAATGCTTTCTTTAAGTACATCTCTCTCTCTCTCTAAAAGAATAGCCATCTTTATGGCTAAATCCCTTGAAAAAGGATGCTTCTCAATGATAGTCTCTTAATTCAACGCTAAACTCTAGGCTTGATAAGCTGGAGATTAAGAAAATGATATTTTCATGATTTTGTGCTGTTAAAATAATGGTAAATTCTTTTAGATTATTTATGAGTAGTTAAAAACTACTCTAATTCATTCTAAATAAAAAATGGATTATCCTAACAAATTGGGAAAAGAGGAATGCATCCTATGCTAAAAGAATAATTTTCATCACATTCATGGAAAACTAATTTTTAGTGTTTATGCATAAATAATTAATTAAAGAAAAGAGAAATTTTTGGTAATTTTATTTTATGCAAAAAGAGAAATTTCCATGATAATGGAGATCCATGTAATTAAATGGAAAAAGAGAAATTTTAGTATATTAAAATAATAAATATTTTTATTTAAAGAGGAATTTTAGATAAATTTCTTTTATGAATGCAAAAATTTAAATGATAAAAGAGGAATTCCCATGACATTTTGAATTCAATCATTTAAATGGTAAAAGTGGAATTCTTGACATATTTGAAATAATGGATATTTTTAGTAAAGAAAAGAGGAATTTTAGATAAATTTATTTTATGATAAAAGAGAAATTTCCATGACATTTGGAATTCAATCAATTAAATGCAAAAAGAGGAATCCCCATGATACTTGAGATCCAAGAAATTAAATGGAAAAAGAGAAATTTTTAGCATAGTTCAAATTATTAGTATTTATCAAAAGTGGAATTTTGCACATTATTAATTTTATTGGGAAAAATGGGTAGAATTGATTTTTGTAAATCCCATGAATCTTTTACTCAAAAGAAGAATATTGAATATATTTCACTTGAGAAATTTGAGAAAGAATATGAAAATATCCGTTGTGAAAAAGTACCTTTAACTAGGCCAAGCATTTGGCAGAAATTTAAAAAAGTCCCATCGGTATCGAAAATAGAAAATGTTAATGCGAATAGATGTGAATAAGATGTGAATAAGATGTGATAAGATGTGAGTGGATGTGATAGGATGTGAGGTGATGTAAATGAATGTGGATGTGGATGTGAATGAAGAGACGAGAATGAGATGTGAGGATAGAATTGATTTTTGTAAATCCCATGAATCTTTTACTCAAAAGAAGAATATTGAATATATTTCACTTGAGAAATTTGAGAAAGAATATGAAAATATCCGTTGTGAAAAAGTACCTTTAACTAGGCCAAGCAATTGGCAGAAATTTAGAAAAGTCCCATCGGTATTGAAAATAGAAAATGTTACTAAATGTGAATAGATGTGAATGCGATGTGAATAAGATGTGAATGCGATGTGAATAGATGTGAATAAGATGTGAATAAGATGTGAATGCGATGTGATAAGATGTGAGTGGATGTGAATGCGATGTGATAAGATGTGATAAGATGTGAGTGGATGTGATAGGATGTGAGATGATGTAAATGGATGTGGATGTGGATGTGAATGAAGAGACGATAATGAGATGTGAGGATATGAGAAAGGATGTGATGTGATGTAAATGGATGTGAATGTGGATGTGAATGAAGAGATGAGAATGAGATGTGAGGATATGTGAAAGGATGTGATATGATGTAAATGGATGTGGATGTGGATGTGATAAGATGTGATGTGATGTAAATGGATGTGGATGTGGATGTGATAGGATGTGATGTGTTGTAAATGGATGTGGATATGGATGTGATAAGATGTGGTGTGATGCAAATGAATGTGGATGTGGATGTGATAAGATGTGATGTGATGTAAATGGATGTGGATGTGGATGTGGATGAGATGTGATGTGATGATGTGGATGTGAATGTGATGAGATGTGGATGAAATGTGATGTGATGTTAATATATGTGGATGTGAATGTGAATGTATGGATGGATGTGAAGACATGCATGTGAATGACTGGATGGATGTGGATGAATGAGATGGAATGTGTATGGATGTGATGAGATACGGATGGATGTGGATGTGATGTAATGTGGATGGAATGAATGAGATATGATGTGGATAGATGTGGATGTGATGTAATGTGGATAGAATGTATGTGATGGGATGGGGATACAATGAATGTGATGGATGTGAATGGATGAGATATGATTTGAATGGATGTGAGGTGATGTGATGGGAATCGGGATAGATGTGAATGGATGAGATGTGATGTGATGTGATGTGGATCGGGGTAGATGTGAGAATGAATGTGATGTGGATCGGGGTAGATGTTAATCGAGATAGACGTGAATGGATGAGATGTGATGTGAATCGAAATAGATGTGAATGGATGAGATGTGACGTGAATCGGGATAGATGTGAAGTGAATGGATGTGATGTGATGTGATGTGGATCGGGGTAGATGTGAATGAATGAGATGTGAATCAAGATAGATGTGAATGGATGAGATGTGATGTGAATGGATGTGATGTGATGTGAATCAAGATAGATGTGATGTGATGTGAATCGAGATAGATGTGAATGGATGAGATGTGATGTGAATGAATGAGATGTGATGTGATGTGATGTGATGTGAATTGGGATAAATGTGAATGGATGAGATGTGATGTGAATCGGGATAGATGTGAATGGATGAGATGTGATGTGAAATGGATGTGATGTGTATCGGGATAGATGTGAATGGATGTGATGTGATGTGATATGTATATGGGTAGATGTCAATGGATGAGATGTGATGAGGATAGATGTGAATAGATGTAATATGATGTGTCTAGATGAGAATGGATGAAGGACGATGGGAATACATATGATTGGATGTGGATTAAGCAAAGTGAATTGATTTAGAAGAATGTGGAAAAACGAGAAATGATGTGGAACGATGTGAAAAGATGAGGTCGATCGAGGTCTTGACCTCAATTTAAATGGTGAGCTTTCGGTACGGTGGATGAGGGACCAAGGAAGCGGCCTATGAGTGAAGCGCTAGGTGACCTGCGAAGGATCCTAGAGAGTGCTGACCATACGGCACTCGGGCTTTGGGTCGCCGAAGATACCCACGCATGCATCAAGAAAGAAAATGGAACAAGGTGTTAGAGTTGTTTTCTGAACTCGGACATGGATCTGGTTGATTGGCCTTGTTGGTTCTCAACGGATGAGTCCATGGCTCTTTTAGATGGATCTATTGGTTGATCTTGTTGATCTTCAACGGAGAGTCCATCTGGATTTTTATAAGTGAATATATTTCGGGTACTATGAGCTAGGAACTATTGAAAAGTCTCCTTAGTGAATAGGTGGTGAGCGTTCTGGTTGCCAATGATGCCATAGGTACACCGATAAAGGAATGATTGAAAATTAGAATTCAAGCTAGATATTTTGGAGGATTATGGTCAGTGATACTCATATTGGGTATGTAAGTGGTGTGACTATCTTGAAGTTTGCTTGAAGCACCGGCTAGGGGACCTGGGAACTCTTTTCCTTGCTACGCAGAACAAAACATAACCAAATTCCTAAATGGATCCTATCACTACAGTGCTTGGGCGGTTGGCTAACCCATGGGACTGGATGGGGTTAGGCTGGACTGATGGATCCCTAAAATGAGACTCAATTCTGTTAAGTTACGATAGTTGAAGTAAATCTCGGATAACCCTTGTTCTATGGAAAAGAATCAACGGCTGTGCCTCTTGATGAGGAAAAGAGCATTGGACTCTATGTTCCAAGTGCAAGTCTTTTCCTTGATCTGACCATGTGACTTACGGGTTCGGTCGGATTAGTTTGATTTGTTAAATATCCTAGAGAAATTGCCCATTCGGTTTTGGAAGAACCGAGGGATTAGTCTCTTGTCCAGATATCCGTTGGGCGGGGCCCCGAGTGAGAGGCTCTGCCCTCCTGTGCAAGAAATGCTACTTCCGCTGCTAGCACCCCAGAATTTGTTGTGTGGAGGGGACAGGGATCTTTTAGCTGGTATTAGAGCGAATTGGCTAAAGTGGATCAACCGAGAAGCAAAGAAATGCTACTTTCGCTGCTAGCACCCCAGAATTTGTTGCGTGGAGGGGGCAGGGATCTTTCAGCTGGTATCAAAGCGAATTGGCTAAAGTGGATCAACCGAGAAGCAAGAAATTTTAAAAATTTATGAAGTACCAGTAAAAGATTGTAATTGTGTGATGAACTTCATACAAATTGATATTCAGAATAAAGATTCATAAATTGATAATTGGGTCTTCAGATGGAAATACCGCAATTGTATGGAATCCCTGACTAGCTTGAGGCCTAGATATGATGGTATTTACCTTATAACTCCAAGGACCGTGACTACCCGTATATACCATGAGTATATATGCAGCTCTTTACTGACAATATATACGAGTAAATCTAAGACCTTGAGGCCTAGATATGATGGTATTTATCTTATAACTCAAAGGACCGTGACTACCCGTATATACCGTGAGTATATCTACAGCTCTTTACTGACAATATATACAAGTAAATCTAAGACCTTGAAGTTATAAGCAAAAGTGCTATCCAGAGGATGAATTCGAATGCTGGTTGATATGATTTTAGAATTCTGGTTGAGAATTGATGAGTTGATTTGGATTCTGATTGAAAGATGATGATTCTTGAATTCTGGTTGAAAGAAGATAAGTTGAACAAAGCCACAATGAGGATGAATGGACGAATCCTAGTAATGATGTTAATAATTGGAATGGTGATAATGATTTCAGCAAATCACTACGAGATTAGTGGATTGTGCTGACAGATTGTTGCTGTTTGACCCTTGACCCAGTGGTCAAATTAAGGGATGACAAATTGAGAACTTGCATAACTGAAATTTCCATGGTGGAGGAATGTTTAGATGGAATTTCTGGTTTGATGGACCATTATTGTGTTAAGGATATGAATGATATGTTCGGAATGAATTGTTATCTGATAATGAGTCCTATATGTTCTTCTTGTAGAAGGGATCTTTATCCCAGGATTCTGTTTGGGTTGACCAGACTATAAGGAACCCCAGAATTAATTCAGTGGATCTAAAGTCGGAATTGAATTATAAATAAAGTCATCTTTTCACCTGAGCGGCTTGGTCAATTTGGGAAAAACGGACTTAACAAGAATTTTTGTATTGATAGGATCATGGATCGAGGCCGTCGTGGTAGGAATGTTAATCCCCAACTCGATGAGGAAGAGCTCGGTCCAGATGTTTGTAAAACTCTTCATAGATCGCAGCCTGGACCTTTCAAGGGTGAAGGGGAAAACCTGTGCGAGGCTATGGAGAAGTGGATTTTGCAAAGCAATGGAAGAATACTTCGATGTCACTGGGTACAATGAGAAGAGTAAAATGGCTCTTGCAAGGCTGAAGATAGTAGAAACAGCTAGAGTGGCATAGAGAAACGACTGCGAATGAATTGTCTGGATCAGAACACCCAGACATGGAATGATCTCAAGATTTACCTAAGGAAGAGATTCTGTCCTCCCGGATTTTTGGAAACCAAGATGAATGAATTCTTAGAATTAACCTAGGGGAGTAGAACTATTGAAGTGTATCACCAAGCGTTTGCTCTCCTCCTCAAGTACTCGCCACCATTGGATGAAGAACAGCCGATGGCCAGGTTCATTCGAGGATTGAATGGACCTTTGAATATCCTAGTGTGAAGAATGCCAAGCCAGTTTCGATGGCCGAAGCAGTGTGGATGGCGAAGGATTTCGCCAAGGCCTTTGTTGTTAGGGTCCCGCAACGAAGCCAACACCATCATCTTTCAAAAGATTTCTAGCTCCAGAAGGTGATTCCAACCTTCCACCGTCTAAGAGACAACAAGATCAAGCTCAGAATATGGAAAGTTCTAGAATGGAAGAAAGGTCCTTTTCTCGGAACTCAATCCCCTAGAATTCAACTTCAGAAGTTCCACCCTTGAACAAAGAAGTGAAATGCTATAAGTGTCAAGGATTTGGACAAGTAAAAGTTAAACATAAAAAAAAAGAAAAAAAATGAAATTCGGTTTTCAAACCTCCATGTGCTACCACAAGGTACATCTGACATAAAAGAATAGTTTATAACATGAAATCTGACATTTCTCTATTTTTTAAAGTTATGGGCTCTATTATTTTATTGTCCTAAGAGAGATTTGGGCAAAGATATGACAAAAAGATCCATGTTACATGGATCTAGAATCCCAGCTCTCTCATTGGTCAGACCAATCTTTTTTTATTCACTCCTTAAGGGGCAAAATGGAGAGTCCATATTTCTCCTAATGTTGACACCAAGAAATTACACATTAAAGTACATTAATGCTAGCAAACTACAGCAAAGTACATTGTAAGTGTTTATATGGTCAACGTAACATATTTACATAAGGTATAAGGAGGGGTACATAAATTTCTCTTCACCTCCTTCTCTTTCTTCTCTGATTAGCTTGTTCCATTCTTCGGAGGGGTACATAAATTTCTCTTCACCTCCTTCTCTTTCTTCTCTGATTAGCTTGTTCCATTCTTCATAAGGCATAATCTTTCCTCCTTTGAGTATAGACTCCTGTACAAACTCTTCTTTAACCGTACCCCACACATTAAAGGGATTCATTGATGCCCATTCCACATGATTAACTGATAACAACCACTTATACAACCATGATCAACTGATAACAATCACTTATACAACCATGGCCCAAGCTCTTTCATCATGAAACTTTTCTGCTGTGCTTCAAATTGATTATCCATCTTTGGTATTATCACATATGTGCCAAGACTATCTCATTTGCACTTGTACAGAGAGTCATCCAACAACAGAGTGTTGGACTCGTTGAACTGCCGTTGTGAACTGCCGTTGAACTGCGGGTACAACTGCCAAAACTGCATGAGGTGCTTAAAAAAGATAGGTTTCTCTATTGGAAATGTGAAATCTACAACCAAGCAAGTCGCCATCAAACCAGAAAGCAAGCCTATAGCTCTTGGAAATCATTTTCTCATCTTATGTTCTACATTGGCAAGCATTCACGTGCTGCTCTAGATAAACACATTGGCATACGTACTTGCTATAGCCAAAAACAGCTCTGCATCCTTCCGCACAAAGTACTTCACCATATGTTCTTCGATAATCTCTACATCATCAATGCTCAAATCTAGAGGATCACCCCTACTAGGGTTAAAAGTCATCATCAAAACATTGCCCATGTCAATGATGAGGGCTGGCTTTCCCTTCCAATCATCCTCTCTAAACTTCGAAGGTGTCACGTATTGTGGTAGCACCCTGTCTTGGACTTGTGCTTTTTTTTTGTGTGCCTTAGCCCTATACAAATGTACCATATTAGAAAATACACATGCTTAATAATGTATGTTTATTACAAAAAGAACTATACTTTTATTACAAAAAGAGATAGCACAACATAATGTACAAAGACAAAAAAATTTCATCCCAATAGTGGGGATGACAAAAGAGGAAAGTTCATTGCTTGATACAAGCGGCGACTGGGGCTTTATTAGAGGATCTAGTGTAGTTCTACAACTTTTTACATGCTCTTGGATTAGGAGGGTGTGTATAGGTGGTGTGGGTGCAATACTCAATCCATCTTCTCCCTTCTTAGCATTGAAGGATCTAGTGCAGTTCTACAACATTTTACATGCTCTTGCTTAGGAGTGTGTTTTATAGGTTGGGTGGGTGCAGCACTTTTGGGGTCTCCAATCAAGCCATCTTCTCCCTTCTCAGCATGACCAAAACTCCTTGCTCTTGCCTGTGGGTCACCTTCTTGCTTCGTTGCATCCGTGTGTGCTACTTTTGCTTTCTTATGTTGCCCACATGCATAAAAACAAAAGATCATTAAACTCTATCCTACACATATATTTACAATGTTTTAAGACAACATAACACGACGACATACCAGCTTCAGTGTCGTTTTGCTTTACTTTGCCTGCTCTCTTCTTTGATAACTTGGTTGTCATTTACTGAAGGATATCCTCAGGGGTGGTAGTGCCATCAAAATGCAAAGCAGCCTCCACATCGTCTGCTCTGCGTCATCCAGATGTGTAGGCACCTCCTCAGCAGTCTTCTCTGTCTTCTCTTCTATCTTGGTAGAACTCTCGGTTGCCTTCTTTGCCTCTAGAGCAGTACAAAAAGTAGCCCCTTGCACATACTATGCACTCTCTTCTTGTATATCAAAGCCAGACTCCCTTGTAGCCTTGTCTCCAGTGGATTTCGAGCCATCCTGCTCTAAATCATGTATGAAATGTTGCTTGGTAATGTTTGCATTATGCCCTACATTCAAAAGCAAGAAACAGATGTGCTTCTAGTAAAGTTATACATACGGAGTGTAGAGTATAGTACAAACAAGCATACTTACCGAGAACACAGATGGTTGGGCAGACACCCATTGCCTTGCAAGCTCTAGGATTCTTTGACTGCATACAGACTTCACAGCACAGGTCAATGTGCCTCTGCTTGCACTAGCAAAGCACAAAGGGTGGTATTGGTATCTACATGCAAGCATGTATACACCAACCACATCCTCACCCTCCAACAGTAGACCACATCCTCACCCTCCAACAGTAGACCACAAGCAACACATTCCCCATTGACCAAAATGGTGGTGAATCCAAAGAGCTCAGGATCGTGGGGTATGGGGACAATGTTGAATATCTCACCAAGCTTCAGTTGAAGTAATGCCTCTGTAAATCATCGTATTGGCTCTCCTCATGTGCAACTTTAGACATAGCAGCTTTATGTTTTTTTTTTGTGGGCATATTAAATAGAAACCATGATTAGAGAGAAGGAACACTTAAAAAAGAGAGGATGAGTTTCACTATCTACACACTATAGAGAAGATCAAGCATAGTGCTGATGAGACCTGCATAGTTCTTTTAAGTGGTTTCAAAGTGGTTTGAAGCACTTCAAAACACTGTAAAGAGCTTTGTAATGCTTTCAAAATACTTTGCTTTCAAAATACTTTGCTTTCAAGCACTGAATAGCACTTTTAAGTGCTTGGAAGCACCTTGGAGCATTTTTAGGTATTTGAAAGCACTTTCAAGTGCGTGAAAGCTTTACTGGAAGCACTTTCAAGTGCCTGGAAGCTTTTTCAAGTGCCTAGAAGCACTTTCAAGTCCTTTTAAGCACTTAAGAGTGCTTTCCAACACATTGGAGTGCTTTCAAGTGCTATAAAGTACATTAAAGCACTTTCAGGTGACTGGAAACACTTTCAAGTGCCTAGAGGCACTTTCAAGTTCTTTTAAGCACTTAATAGTGCTTTTCTAGCACATTGCAAGTGCAATAAAGTACATTAAAGAAAAAGCACTTTCAGGTGACTGGAAGCACTTTCAAGTTCTTTTAAGTACTTAATAGTGCTTTTCCAGCACATTGGAGTGCTTTCAAGTGCAATAAAGTACATTAAAGAAAAAGCACTTTCACGTGACCTGGAAGCTCTTTCAAGAGCTTAGAAGCACTTTCAAGTTCTTTTAAGCACTTAAAAGTGCTTTTCCAACACATTGGAGTGCTTTCAAGTGCTATTAAGTACATTAAAGAAAAAGCACTTTCAGGTGCTTCAAAAGTACTTTTAGGTGACTAGAAGCACTTAAAAGTGCTTTTCCAGCACATTGGAGTTCTTTCAAGTGCTATAACGTAAATTAAAGAAAAGCACTTTCAGGTGATTGGAAGCACTTTCAAGTGCCTAGAAGAACTTTCAAGTTCTTTTACCACTTAAAAGTGCCTTTCTAGCACATTGGAGTGCTTTCAAGTGCAATAAAGTTCATTGGAGAAAAAGCACTTGTGCTTTGAAACCACTTTCAAGTGTATGAAATCCCATACATTTTCTTGGAAGCACTTTCAAGTGCTATAAAGTTCTAGAAAGCACTTTCAGGTGTGCTTCAAAGCACTTTGAAGTGCTTGAAATCCCATATATTTCAAGGGAAGCACTTTCTAGTGCTATAAAGTGCTAGAAAGCACTTTCAAGTGTGCTTCAAAGCACTTTGAAGTGCTTGAAATCGTATACATTTTCTTGGAAGCACTTTTTGAAAGATCCCTGCCCCCTCCACGCAACGAAATCGGGGGTGCTAACAGCGGAAGTAGCACTTCTTATGTAGGGTAGAGTCTCTCACTTGGGGCCTCGCCCACGGATATCCGGACAAGAGACTAATCACTCGGGGCCTCGCCCAACGGATATCCGGACAAGAGACTAATCCCTCGGTTCTTCCAAAACCGAACCCGGAAAAACTTCCCTCGCCCAGAAAGCACGGGTGATTCCTCTAGGATATTTTTATTCTAACGTAGTCAAGAACCTTAACTAACCAAACTGATCCGACTGAACCCGTAAGTCACATGATTAGATCAAGGAAGAGACTTGCACTTGGATCATAGAGACCAACGCTTTTTTCCTCATCAAGAGGCACAGCCGTTGATTCTTTCAAATAGAGCAAGGACTATCCGGGACTATCCGGGATTTACTTCATCTATCATACCATAATAGAATTGAGTTTCATTTTAGGGATCCATCAGTCCAATCTAGTCCCATGGGTTAGCCAACTGCCCAACCAATGTAGTGATAGGATCCATTGAGGAATTTGGTTATGTTTTGTCCCGAGTACCAGGGAAAAGAGTTCCCAGGCCCCCTAGCCGGTGCTTCAAGAAAACTTCAAGATAGTCACACCACTATCACACCTAAGTTGAAATTGCCTTTTTCACAGATTCACACACCTAATATGAAATTGCCTATTTCACAGATTCAGCTGTCTTTAAAACAATCTTTTAATGAAACCATAGTATCATTAATCATAATCCTCCAAAATATCCGGTTGAATTCTAATTTCCAATCATTCCTTCATCGGTATACCCATGGCATCATTGGCAACCAGAACGCTCACCACTTGGTCACTCATCAAGGGCTCATAGTACCCGAAAATATATTCACTTATAAAAATCCAGATGGACTCTTCGTTGAAGATGAGCAAGATTAACTAACAGATCCATATAAAAGAGCCATGGACTCGTCCGTTGAGGACCAGCAAGGATAATCAACCAGCAGATCCATGCTCGAGTTCAGAAAACAACTCTAACTCCTTGTTCCATTTTCTTCCTCGACGCACGTGTGGGTATCCTCGGCGACCCAGAGCACAGCCTGAGCACCGTATGGTCAGCACCCTCTAGGTTCCTTTGCAGGTCACCTAGCGCTTCACTCATAGGCCACTTCCTTGGTCCCTCATCCACCGTACCGGAAGCTCACCATTTAAATTAAATCGAGGTTGGTCAAGACCTCGGTCTCGACGACCTTGCTATATGCGAGATATCCTTTGTTGACTCTCCATTAGCTATTGCAACTTTATCAATTAGGTCTCCATAACCTCATTCACAAGATAGTCAAAATGCTTCTCTAGCATTCTTGACATAAAACAGTCATTTAAAAAGAGGTCATAAATACAGTTTCTAACGAACTCTCATCTTCCCACATTGTTCCACATCATTTCTTCTCGTTATTCCACATTCTTCTACATCAATTCACATTACTTAATCCATATCTAATCATATGTATTCCCATCATCTTTTATCCATTCTTATCTAGTCACATCATATTACATCTCATCACATCTCATCACATTCATCCATTCACATCATATTACATCTCATCACATCTCATCCATTCACATCTACCCTTATCCATGTCACATCACATCACATCCATTCACATTGCATCTCATCCATTTATATCACATCCATTCACATTGCATCTCATCCATTCACATCTATCCCAATTCACATCACATCACATCACATCCATTTCACATCACATCTCATCCATTCACATCTATCTCGATTCACATCACATCACATCACATCTCATTCATTGACATCTGTCTCGATTCACATCACATCACATCACATCCATTCACATCACATCTCATCTTCCATTCACATCTATCCATATCCATATCACATCACATTGCATCTCATCCATTCACATCTATCCCGATTCACATCACATCACATCACATCACATCACATCACATCCATTTCACATCACATCACATCCATTCACATCACATCTCATCCATTCACATCTATTTACATCACATCACCATTCACATCTATTTACTGTTGAAATTTGAGCATAATGATGAGCTATGGTGGATCAAACACTAGAATCAACATCATTAATAAAGTGATTAGCAAATAATTAAGACGTAATTAGTGGGTAATTAGCAAATAGATTAATGTAGGCATGGATACTCAAAAACCAGCAAATTCTCATTAGGGCTATGCCTCAATTTATAGAGTTTACATCAAGCATCAAATCCCATTGATTTCTCCATGATTCACTCCCAGAATATCTCCACCTATTGCCTGATTCTCTCCACCTCTTCTCTTTTCCCTGAATATCTCCCAGAATAACTCCACACTTCCTAAATCTTCTCATGCTACCCTTTATTCTCTCCCAGTAGATTCTTCTCACCTTTTCACAGGTTCTTTCACAATGACATCTCCTCTTTTACAGCCTCTAACCAAGAGCTTGTTCCCACACACACCCTATTCACTTGTATATTTCAACACCTCCCCTCAAGTGAATAATCCTAGCACACCTGGACCCTGTATCAAGTTTCCCTCTTACTTGATAGCCCGCGACCAGTGCCTCAAGTCCCTAAACTCCATAGTCCTTGACACTCTCTCTCTCTCAATGTGTCCAAGGCTACTATAAGTGCCCGCGACCTTGACTAAAGTGCTCACACATACATCTACCACACGTGGCCTACATCATCGGTGGCTCAGAGGTGGTTTTTACTTTGTTGGGGCGGCAGGTTACATTGGGTTGTGGGGTCTCTCTCTCTCTCTCAGAAAAGATGATCTGACTCCACTTCCTTTGGAGTCTCCAATGAAGTTTGCCGATGTCGTTCCTTGTTCAGTGGGTTCGCTGTAGCAGTCTCTCGCCATGTGTCCTGGCTTTCCACATTTGTGGCAAGTGAAGGTCCTTCCTCCTACTCTGCCTCTTCCTCGTCCTCGTCCTCGAGAGAATCCTCCTCGGGTGAAGAATGCTTTTTCTTCTCCTGCTGTTGAGTCGAGCCCTTTCTTCTCTTTGCCTCTGCTCTCTTGCTCTAGTAGAGCTGCTTCTATCTCTTGTAGCTTCAATTCAGGTACATTGTGTTGCTACAATGTTTTCATGATCACCTTTGTCCACACTCTTCAGAAGCACTGCTAGTGCCTCATCATCTTCTACCTTTTTGCCAGCTGTTGCTTAATGCTTTTATATTTGTTCAAGTGTGTGATTAAAGGTTCACTTTCCTTCATGTCCAATTTGTAGAATCGTATTAACAGATTTATCTTTGAATTTTTTGCTTGTGTACCAAATAATTTATTGAGTTCATCCCATGCATCTTTTGCCCATTGTATCCCTGTGATGTGATGAATGATTTCATCATTTAAACTGAGTGCAATAAGTCCCAATGCTTTTTCATTCTTCCTGCTCTTCCACTCATTTTCCCCTCTCTCTGGGCATTCATCTCTCCCTTCAACTAATCCCCACAAATTTTTCCTCATCAGCAAATACATGGTTTTTGTCTGCCATGTATAAAACTGTTCCCCATTAAATTTGGCTATTTCCTGTGCTGAACTCACGGTGATGTGAAGGGGGTCTTACCTCTTGATCCAATTTCAAGATTCAAGGGCAGTGTCTACCCTTTTACAACTCAATCTGGTGTTTAATAGATGATTACAATAAATTTATCAGCATAAAATCACCAGAAATTACACTAAATCAAGGGTAACCAATTTGTACGGGATGGTTGGAGTATCAAACCAACTCCGATTTACAATCTGAAGCTATATGGATCTGTATTAGATACCTAATGGTTAATTTGAACCCTCAATTGTACCAAAATACAGTGATTAGCATTGATTAATCCTGATTAGCAAATTAATGTTCTGTTTTGTGTGCAGAAAATAGAGTATGCGGGGAGCCCAGATCTGGTGCCTTACACTTCAAATGAGCTCAAATGCTTTCAAAGGCATCAATAGCAATGAGTCTAGTAGAGGATTAAGCCAAGAAACACAAGATTTGACCAAATATTGAAAGCTTAATCTCTGCTTTACCAAAGTCACCTGCAGATTTGATGAAGAGCTTGGATCTCAATGTAGACTTGATGAAATTAAATTCTTTCTTCACCAGCTTGTAGAGCATGCTTGAATACACCTTGGGCTAAGAGGAATTAGAGACATTTGAACTGAGCAAGAAGAAATCTCCAATCTCCTTCAGAAAAAGGCACCGGTAAAAATCGCGATTTCTCTTGAATGCCTTCGCGGTTTGCTGCGCCGTTTTGATGTGCTTGAAGCCAAGTGAGTTGGCTAGCTTATGTTAGAAGGGCTTGCCCTAATTTTATGTGTGCAAGGTGAATGAGATCCTCCACTGGCTGGGGGTGAAGGGGTGAAGTGAAAACAAACTAAAATTTTGATTATGAATCCTTATTTCCAATCATTTCTTCATCGATGTACCTATGGCATCATTGGCAACCAGAACACTCACCACCTGTTCACTCAAGGGCCTTTTCGATGGTTCCTAGCTCATAGTAACTGGCAATATATTCACATATCAAAATGGAATCTCCATTCAACCAACGGATCCATATAAAAGAGCCATGGACTCATCTGTTGAGGACCAGCAAGGTCAACCAACCAGATCCATGCCCGAATTCAGAAAATAACTCTTACTCCACTAATGGACTCATAAACCTGATGGATTCTAGGCATGGCTCTGATACCATGTTGAAATTTGAGCATAATGATGAGCTATGGTGGATCAAACACTAGAATCATTATCATTAACAAAGTGATTAGCAAATAATTAAGATATAATTAGTGGGTAATTAGCAAATAGATTAATGTAGGCATGGATACTCAAAAACCAGCAAATTCTCATTAGGGCTATGCCTCAATTTATAGAGTTTACATCAAGCATCAAATCCCATTGATTTCTCCATGATTCACTCCCAGAATATCTCCACCTCTTGCCTAATTCTCTCCACCTCTTCTCTTTTCCCTGAATATCTCCCAGAATAACTCCACACTTTCTAAATCTTCTCATGCTACCCTTTATTCTCTCCTAGTAGATTCTTCTCACCTTTTCACAGGTTCTTTCACAGTTACATCTCCTCTTTTATAGCCTCTAACCAAGAGCTTATTCCCACACACACCCTATTCACTTGTATATTTCAACATTTACATCACATCACATGTCATCCATTCACATCTATTTACATCACATCACATGTCATCCATTCACATGTCATCGCATCCACATCCATTTACATCACATCATATCCCATCCACATCTCTTCACATCCATATCCATTTACATCACATTCACATCTTATCACATCCACTCACATCTTATCACATCATATCACATTGCATTCACATCTTATCACATCCACTCACATCTTATCACATCATATCACATTGCATTCACATCTTATCACATTGTATTCTCATCTTATTCACATAGTATTCACATCTATTCACATTTAGTAACATTTTCTACTTTCTCGATATACCGATGGGACTTTTTCTAAATTTGTGCCAATTGCTTGGCCTAGTTAAAGGTAATTTTTCTCGATGGATATTTTCATATTCTTTCTCAAATTTCTCAAGTGAAATATATTCAATATTCTTCTTTTGACTAAAAGATTCATGGGATTTACAAAAATCAATTCTACCCATATTTTCCAATAATGCTCAAAATTTCACATAAATACTCATAATTTGAATTATACTAAAAATTCCTCTTTTTACCATTTAATTTCTTAGATCTCAAATATCATCTCAAATATCATGGGAATTCCTCTTTTTACATTTAAATGATTGAATTCCAAATGTCATGGGAATTTCTCTTTTATCATAAAATAAATTTATCTAAAATTCCTATTTTCTTTAATAAAAATATCCATTATTTCAAATATGCCAAGAATTCCACTTTTACCATTTAAATGATTGAATTACAAATGTCATGGGAATTCCTCTTTTTGCATAAAAATAAAATTACCAAAATTGTCTCTTTTCTTAATTGCTTATTTATGCATAAACACTAAAAATTAGTTTCCCAAGAATATGATGAAAATTATTCTTTTAGCATAGGATATTCAATCCTAGAATATGATAGGAAGTCCTCTTTTCACATTATGCATAAAAGTGAGCTATGTATTAATTTCTAAAAATTTTGCCATAGCTTCGCTGT
Organism: Cibotium barometz; assembly: GCF_041138505.1. Taxonomy (NCBI): domain Eukaryota; kingdom Viridiplantae; phylum Streptophyta; class Polypodiopsida; order Cyatheales; family Cibotiaceae; genus Cibotium; species Cibotium barometz. The sequence continues at coordinate 49,550,502 of NC_141061.1, read as the reverse complement.
GCTATTACTGATAATTTTTAATATTTCCAAAAAGAATAAGACTTTGTAATACAATTATGGTAGAATACTATCCTTAGACTTAAATCCAATTTATGGAATTAAATCATAAGTTTACCATAATGTTATTAGCATAAAAGCATAAAAAAGCCATTTTCTTAACCTCTAGCTTGACAAGCTTAGAGATTGATTTTGAATTAAGAATATATCAATGAGAAGAATTCATTTGCTAAAGAATTAGTCATAGGAATGACTATTCTTTTGGGAGAGAGAGATATACATAAAAAGCATCCTAATTAAGCATAAAGATTAACTTTTTTGTGATTAATCATTAAAATTCTTATAGAAAGCTTGATTTGCATTGAAATAATTAATTTGAAACTTCTCAAGCTTGAGAGGGGTTGAGAAGTGAAATCATTGAGAATATAATCAAAAACCATGAAATTCTTCTTACCTTTAGGTTTGGCTTGCTTCTTTATCTTAGAAGGAAGCCCCCAACCAATCAATTGGTTTAGTATGTTGAGAAAAAAGCTCCAAGGATTGTTGAAGAGAGAGAGAAGCTCCAATCTCTCCAAAAATAGAGGATTTTTAAGGGATAATAGAAAATATCATTATTTTAATGTAATACTGGCATGGTATAGTTCACAGATTTTTTTACAAAAGACTAAGGATCTATTTATGGATGAGGGAGGCCACTAACCAAGTCCAACTGGGTTCTAGAATTTTCCAGGTTCACTTTGACTCAATTTGGACAAGATTTGGACCAGTTTGGCTGCCTTTTTGACTTGGTTTGATCCAGGACAGAGGAGAGATAAAAATATCACAACTTTTTTGAATTAAAAACTCATCCACATGTGTGAAGTAGGCACCTACCTCAAGAGTCCCCCTCTCCCTACCAAGGTGTCAAAAAATCATCATTATTCAAAAATATCTCATTTTTTTAGTAATATCTCATAGTTTTTAACTAATAAACCTTGTACTCAGTCAACTCTTCATCTTATGTGAGCATTTACTCATTTTTGGGTATTTTCTTTTATTCTTTAGATTTATCTCATCCCAACACTTGGATTAATCCAATTGGCCCATTGGAACCTTAATTGGACCATAATCCAATTTTTTTTGAAAATGTAGACCCGTAGGCTAAGGTCCTTTTTATACACATTTTCAATTAATTCCAAATGCACATTGGAAATTTCTTTTTGAATTTTTGTTTTAGGGGAATCCATTTTAGACACTAGGAAGATTTTTATATCCAAAGATATCTCAATTTAGGATTATCTCTCTCTAGACTTTTTCTCTCTCTAGAGGCCAAAACAGGGTAAAACAAGATCTTTCTTCTATTTCAGAGAGGGGAATATTTACAAGAATAGAAGGGGAGGTTTTTACTCCTTTACACCTCAAAAGCTAGAGGGAGGAATCTTACATCCTACCCCACTTAAAAAACGCGAGATGTCCTCATCTCGCAGGTGGAGTATAATCTCTTTCATATTCTTCTTCTTCAATCACTTCCAGCGTTACTGCCTTGGAAGTGGACGGCCGATTTGGGAACATGTCTCTTTGACTTCCCCTATTCTGAGATGGAGGTCTTGCATTACTTTGGATTGAAACTGAGGGTTGGTTAGGGAATCTACCTCTGGGATTTCCCTCATTTTGACGGAAAGGAACCTGATTACTCTGGAAGGAAGGAGCTGGAGTGGAATCTTGGTCCCTGATTTTCCCGCTCCCCCGAAAACCTTGATCCAAAAGGAGTTGGGCAATCCATACTGTGATGTCCAAATCCTTGACAGTTATAGCATTTCACTTCCTTGTTCAAGGGTGGAACTTTTGAAGTTGAATTCCAGGGGATTGAGTTCCAAGAAAAGGACCTTTTTTCCATTCTGGAACTTTCCATATCCTGAGCTTGACCTTGTTGTCTCTTAGGCGGTGGAAGGTTGGAATCACCTTCTGGAGCTAGAAATCTTTTGAAAGATGATGGTGCTAGCTTCGGCGGGACCTTGACATCAAAGGCCTTGGCGAAATTCTTTGCCATACATCCGCACTGCTTCGGCCATAGAAACTGGCTTGGCATTCTTCACTAGGATATTCAAAGGTTCGTTCAGTCCCCGAAATAAACCTCGCCAGCTGTTCTTCATCCAGCGGTGGCGAGTACTTGAGGAGAAGAGCGAACTGTTGGTGATACACTTCAATAGTTCTACTCCCTTGGGTTAACTCTAAGAATTCGTTCATCTTGGTTTCCAAAAAGCTGGGAGGACAGAATCTCTTCCTTAGGTAAATCTTGAGATCACTCCATGTCTAGGTGTTCCGATCCAGAGTCTCGCAGTGGTTTCTCCATGCCACTCTAGCTGTTTCTACTATCTTCAGTCTTGCAAGAGCCATTTTACTCTTCTTATTGTACCCACTGACATCGAAGTATTCTTCCATTGCTTCGATCCACTTCTCCACAGCCTCGCCCAAGTTTTCCCCTTCACCCTTGAAAGGTCCAGGCTGCGATCTATGAAGAGTTTTATGAACATCCAAGTCTAGCTCTTCCTCATCGAGTTGGGGGGTATCATTCCTACCATGACGACCTCGATTCATGATCCTATCAATAAGAAAATTCTTGTTAAGTCCCTTTATTTATAATTCAAATCCGACTTTAGATCCAACTGATTCTAGGGTTCTTTAGATTGGTCAGCCCCCCATAGAATCATGGGATAAAGATCCCTTCTAACAAAAGAACATACAGAACTCATTATCAAAGAATAATTCATTCATCTTCTTAACACAGTAATGGTCCATCATCAAACCGAAAATTCCATCTGATCATTCCTCCACGGGAATTTTAGTTATGCAGGTTTTCAATTTGTCATCCCTTAATTAGATCCACTGGGTCAAGGGTTAACAACAGCAATCTGTCTCACAGCACAATCCACTAATCTCATAGTAATTTTTTGAAGTCATAGTCGTCATTCCAGTTACCAATATCATCACTGGGATTTGTCCCATTCATCCTCATTGTGGCTTTGTTCAACTTATCTTCTTTCAACTAGAATTCAAAAATCATCATCTTTCAATCAGAATCCAAATCAACTCATCAATTCTCAACCAAAATTCTAAAATCATATCAACCAGCATTCGAATTCATCATTTGGATAGCATTTTTGCTTATAATTTCAAGGTCTTAGATTTACTCATATATATTGTCAGTAAAGAGCTGCAGTTATACCCACGGTATATACGAGTAGTCATGGTCCTTGGAACTCAAGCAAGTCAGGGATTCCATACAATTGCGGTACTTCGATCTGAGGACCCAATTACCAATTTATGAATCTTCATTCTATCAATTTGTATGAATTTCATCACAATTACAATCTTTTACTGGTACTTCATAAATATTTGACATTTCTTGCTTCTCGGTTGATCCACTTTAGCCAATTCGCTCTGATACCAGCTGAAAGATCCCTGTCCCCTCCGCGCAACAAAATCGGGGGTGCTAGTAGTGGAAGTAGCACTTCTTGTGTAGGGCAGAGTCTTCACTCGGGGCCTCGCCCATGGATATCCGGACAAGAGACTAATCCATCAGTTCTTCCAAATTCGAACTCGGAAAAACATCCCTCGCTCAGAAAGCACGGGCGATTCCTCCATGATATTTTTATTCTAATGTAGTCAAGAGCCTTAACTAACCGAACTGATCCGACCGAACCCGTAAGTCACATGATCAGATCAAGGAAGAGACTTGCACTTGGATCATAGAGACCAACGCTTGCACTTGGATCATAGAGACCAACGCTTTTTTCCTCATCAGAGGCACAGTTGTTGGTCAAAATGCTTCCCCAACATTCTTAACATAAAACAGTAATTTAAAAACAGGTCATAAATACAGTTTCTAACGAACTCTCATCTTCCCACATTGTTCCACATCATATCTCGTTATTCCACATTCTTCCACATCATATCTCGTTATTCCACATTCTTCTACATCAATTCACATTTCTTAATCCACATCCAATTATATGTATTCCCATCGTCCTTAATCCATTCTCATCTTGTCACATCATATTACATCTCATCACATCTATCCTCATCACATCTCATCCATTCACATCTACCCATATCCATATCACATCACATCCATTCACATTGCATCTCATCTATTCACATCTATCCCTATTCACATCACATCACATCACATCCATTTCACATCACATCTCATCCATTCACATCTACCTCGATTCACATTACATCACATCACATCTCATTCATTGACATCTATCCCGATTCACATCACATCACATCACATCCATTTCACATCACATTACATCCATTCACATCACATCTCATCCATTCACATCTATCCATATCCATATCACATCACATCCATTCACATTACATCTCATCCATTCACATCTATCCTGATTCATGTCACATTACATCACATTTATTTCACATCACATCACATCTCATCCATTCACATCTATTTACATCACATCACATTCACATCCACTATTTACATCACATCACATGTCATCCATTTACATCACATCACATCCCATCCACATCTCTTCACATCCACATCCATTTACATCACATTCACATCTTATCACATTCACTCACATCTTATCACATCCACTCACATCCTATCACATTGCATTCACATCTTATCACATCGTATTCTCATCTTATTCACATCGTATTCACATCGTATTCACATCATATTCACATCTATTCACATTTAGTAACATTTTCTACTTTCGATATATCGATGGGACTTTTTCTAAATTTCTGCCAATTGCTTGGCCTAGTTAAAGGTACTTTTTCTCGATGGATATTTTCATATTCTTTCTCAAATTTCTCAAGTGAAATATATTCAATATTCTTCTTTTGAGTAAAAGATTCATGGGATTTACAAAAATCAATTCTACCCATATTTTCCAATAATGCTCAAAATTCCACTTTTGATAAATACTCATAATTTGAATTATGCTAAAAATTCCTCTTTTTTTCATTTAATTTCTTGGATCTCAAATATCATGGGAATTCCTCTTTTTATATTTACATGATTGAATTTCAAATGTCATGGGAATTCTCCTTTTATCATAAAATAATAAAATTCCTCTTTTCTTTAATAAAAATATCCATTATTTCAAATATGCCAAGAATTCCACTTTTACCATTTAAATGATTTAATTCCAAATGTCATGGGAATTCCTCTTTTATCATAAAATAAATTTATCTAAAATTTCTCTTTTCTTTAATAAAAATATCCATTATTTCAAATATGCCAAGAATTTCACTTTTACCATTTAAATGATTGAATTCCAAATGTCATGGAAATTCTTGCCTCTTTTCTTAATTACATATTTATGCATAAACACTAAAAATTAGTTTTCCATGAATATGATGAAAATCATTCTTTTAGCATAGGATATTCAATCCTAGAATATGGTAGGAAGTCCTCTTTTCACATTATGCATAAAAATGAGCTATGTATTAATTTTTAAAATTTTTGCCATAGCTTCGCTGCTATTACTAATAACTTTTAATATTTCTAGAAAGAATAAGACTTTGTAATACAATTATGGTAGAATACTATCCTTAGACTTGAATCCAATTTATGGAATTAAATCATAATTTTACCATAATGTTATTAGCATAAAAGCATAAAAAAGCCATTTTTCGTGAATACTCTCTAGCACACCTGGACCCTATACCAAGTTTCTCTCTTACTTGATAGCCCGTGACCAGTGCCTCAAGTCCCTTAACTCATAGTCCTTGACACACTCTCTCTCTATGTGTCCAAGGCTACTACAAGTGCCCACGACCTTGACTAAAGTGCTCACACATACATCTATCTACCACGTGGCCTACATCATCGGTGGCTCAAAGGTGGTCTTGCTTTGTTGGGGCAGGTTACATTGGGTTGTGGGGTCTCTCTCTCTCTCTCTCTCTCTCTCTCTCTCTCTCTCTCTCTCTCTCTCTCTCTCTCTCTCAGAAAAGATGATCCGACTCCACTTCCTTTGGAGCCTCCATGAAGTTTGCCGATGTCGTTCCTTCTCCACTGGGTTTGCTATAGCAGTCTCTTGCCATGTGTCCTGGCTTTCCACAGTTGTGGCAAGTGAAGGTCCTTCCTCCTACTCTGCCTCTTCCTCGTCCTCGTCCTCGTCCTCGTCCTCGAGAGAATCCTCCTCGCGGGTGAAGAATGCTTTTTCTTCTCCTACTGTTGAGTCGAGCCATTTCTTCTCTTTGCCTCTGCTCTCTTGCTCTAGTAGAGCTGCTTCTATCTTGTGTAGCTTCAATTCAGGTACATTCTTTAGTGTTGCTACAATATTTTCATATTCACCTTTGTCTACACTCTTCAGAAGCACTGCTAGTGCCTCATCATCTTCTACCTTTTTGCCAATAGTAGCTGCCAGCTGTTGCTTAATGCTTTTATATTTGTTCAAGTGTGTGATTAAAGGTTCACTTTCCTTCATATCCAATTTGTAGAATTGCATTAATAGATTTATCTTTGAATTTTTAGCTTGTGTGCCAAATAATTTTCATCCCATGCATCTTTTGCCCATTGTATCCTTGTGATGTGATGAATAATTTCATCATTTAAACTGAGTGCAATAAGTCCCAATGCTTTTTCATTCCTGCTCTTCCACTCATTTTTCCCTCTCTCTGGACATTCATCTCTTCCCTCAACTAGCCCCCACAGATTTTTCCTCATGAGCAAATACATGGTTTTTGTCTACTATGTGTAAAATTGCTCCCCATTAAATTTGGCTATTTCCTATGTTGTACTCATGATGATGTGAAGGGGGTCTTACCTCTTGATCCGATTTCAAGATTCAAGGGCAGTGTCTACCCTTTTACAACTCAATCTAGTGTTTAAGAGATGAGTACAATAAATTTATCAGCATAAAGAAATTACATTAAATGAAGGGTAACCAATTTGTACAGAATGGTTGGAGTATCAAACAACTCCGAATTGCTTCAGGAATCTGCCACGATAGCTAGACTTGGGATACAGTGCCAGGCACGTATCCATGTTAGCATGTGCTTAATGCATAAGAAAAAAGTGAACATGTAAAAGATTATGACAGGTATGTGAAATAGGATAGTGCTAGTATTTGTGACAAGGATGAACATGTGAAAACTGTGTGCTAGTATTATGACAGGCATGTGAAATAGGATAGTGCTAGTATTTGTGACAAGGATGAACATGTGAAAACTGTGTTTAACATGTGAAATGTGATAATGCATGCATTCGAGATAAGGATGAACACATGAAAAGTGTGTGTTTAAGATGAGATGAGAGTTATTTCACAAAAGATGATTATGAATGCAAGAAAAGTGATACTAGATATGTTCTAGTAGATGAAGTGGGATGTTTTAGATGATTTTGAAGAAAAGAACCTATAAAGAGGTAATGGAAGGAAAAACTTTTATGGTAGCCCACCACCACACTCTTAGAAGACAAGAACTTGTAAAGAGGAAATGGATTCCTTCTTAGGAAAGGCTAATGGATAAGGTATGCATGTGAAGAACATTATCCTACTAGCAAGGAAAGGAATATATTTTATGATGGGACCCACCACACACCAAAGTCTATATTTTCAAAAGACTAAAAGTCCTTTGACCCAGATTGTGCTTGGCCATATAATAAAGTCTATGCTATGGGGAACTAATCTGTTTTTTTCCTTCACATGTTTGTAAATCAGCACAATTCATTTTCACACCTTCTCCTATTCTTATCTATGGTTAAGTGAGAGTTAATTAGGGTTTATGCAAGTGTTATTTGTATATTCCTATTCCTATTCCTATTTACATGGTATCAGAGCACAGGTTTCTCTCACATTGAGCAAAAACCCTAAAATTCAAGTGGTTAGAGATTGAAGCTGTGAAGGTCACCATTGAAGTTACGAAGCATCATTAGAATGGAAATCAGAATAAAATCATAGAGCTTGGCTAAGAGGTGAGTGAGACAAAACTTTCCCTTGTAGATTACAAGTATTTTAAAAACAAAGGAAGCAAAGTTGAAGCTCTCTATTGAAACTTGCAAAAATGTCCACACACTAGACATTGGGCACATCCAAGTCCAATTACTCCTATCAAATTACACACCACACATGTGTCACACTGATACTTTTTAGATGAATTTATTATCTCTAACCAATTACAAGCATCCAAGTTATTCCACATACAACCCACCAATGGGAGCCAAGGAAGAAATTCCAACACATACAATATCCATTCAATCTCCACAATGAAAGAAAAAGTTAAAACTAGATAAGGACCACCCACCAAGGTTAGGATATGAACAAGTTAGGACACTATTTTTAAGAGCAATGAACTTAATGTAGTGTTGCTAATGCTAAACAAAGGCAAACAAGTTACTACAATCTTGGATGATGGTGATAAATTTAACCTTCTAATTAAGCATTATTGTGAGAAACTTGGGGAAAACCTCACCTAGTTCATACTAATCCCTTGGTGGAGCTTGCCAATGGAAACAAAACTAAACCTCTTGGGGTGTCTTATATATATATATATATATATATATATATATATATATATATAGAGAGAGAGAGAGAGAGAGAGAGAGAGAGAGAGAGAGAGAGAGAGAGAGAGAGAGAGAGAGAGAGAGAGAGAGAGAGAGAGAGAGAGAGAGTAGTATAAAGCATAGACGAGGCTCTATATCACTGCCTTAAGATGTTAATATCTAGTGAAACATTCCCTTTCAAATTAATTTCTTAGAACAAGAATCACCTTTGAAAATATACTTATATTTTGCACTTCTATTTGTTATAAAAGTTAATTAGTCTTATCTTTCGTAACATAATAGATATGAATTCCAAAGAGCACATCTCATTCCTATTACCCATTAGTAAGACACATGATTAAATTACACCTTTGAAAACCAATTAATGAAGGGAAGCTATATATATTTATTCCTAACTTTTTACATAAATTCCAATCAAATGTAATTTAAAATAAGGTAGTCGCACATACGTCTATACAAAAAGAATTGATAACAATACTTAAATTTAAAATTACCCTTAGAATTTAAGATTAATGGATTAGTGAAGTTGTAATGTTGTTTGACCTACTACATTAGTGTTTTAAGAACATGTACCTCCTTATTTAAAGGTTGTAGCAACTAAATGTACCTACATAGTACTGTGGATATATCACACACACACACACACACACACACACACACACACACACACACACACACACACACACACACACACACAGAGACACACACACACACACACACACACACACACACACACACACACACACACACACACACACACACACACACAATGTTGTTTGACCTGCTATATTAGTGTTCTAAGAACATGTGCCTCCTTCTTAAGGTTGTAGCAACTAAATGTACCTACATAATACTATGGATACATCACACACACACACACACACACACACACACACACACAAACACACACACACTATGTTGTTTGACCTACTACATTAGTGTTTTAAGAACATGTGCCTCCTTCTTAAAGGTTGTAGCAACTAATGTACCTACATAGTACTATGGATATATCACACACACACACACACACACACACACACACACACACACACAAAATAATAGATGGACCCATAATTTGTATCATTATAGTAAATGGACCCATTTGTATCACTTTTTTGTAATACATTTACAACCTTTTCAGTGGAAAATAATATATGCACATTTATATATATCACTTTTCACTAGATAATAATATATGTAAACTGATATATATCACTTTTCACTAGATAATAATATATACACATTGATACATACATTAACATATACACTGATATAAATGTTACTATAAGTGATGACTATGGGTGCTTCTAAAAACATTGTTATGAATGTTGCACTATAATTACAAATATAGTAATCCTTGTGAAAATATGTACTCTACAAAAATTTAGCAATTTTAAATAAATAAATTGTAACAACAATGTAATTTAACAAAATTGTAACTACAAGGCAATTTACATTAAAGAGTATACTTTGAAAACCTCAACACACACACACACACATTTATTGTGTTGAGGATTGAGATATTTTTTTAAAAGTAATGATAAGAAATAAAAATTTTCATGACATGTTTAAAAAAAATGGTTGAAACCAATTGTTGCAAGTACATTCATTTAAGGGGAAAGAAAAACATACATGCATACATGCATACATGGTATGTGATCAAAATATCCTTGACATTTTAACTGTTGCTTTGGTTATTCAAAGAATTGCATACCAAGGACACAAAGAAATGCAATATATAAAATTTGCACAAACATGATGCTGCATGGACAACTATATACAAAGATATATTGGTTTGAGGTATGCTAATAATAGCTAGCTAATTAGTTGTATTTTTTAAACTAGGTAGTGGCTTCTGTAGCCTATTTGATAATGAGACAAATCTAATCCAAGTAGTCTCTAAATGATATAGCCTCCTAGGCCATCTTCACATGTGAATACAAGGATTCTGAGCTAACACACTCAAGCTTCTCAACCATGGCTAATCCTCATAATGGGGGATTTACAAACATGAGTTAGCAGTGCTACTTGGGAATACAATACGATGGTGGAGCATTCATATCCAACATAAAATCATTGCACTTCATTATCTGTGCTTTCTACTAAGTATGTATTTTACTTTTATGTATAATATTGATACTTGTACATATTGATACTTTTGATGAAGGTTTCTGAATAATTGCACTTGAAGTCACTTACTTTTCTTTTTTCATGAAGCATACTTTTTTTTTCTCATTTATCACTTTTCAATAAGAACATCAAATTCAATGTTCATGACATAATAAGAACATCAACTTCAATGTCCATGATAGAACAAACATGTTAGTGACTACTCTAGGTTCTTGACTAGAATAAAAAGGTTAATCCTTTACAAAAAAAATTAAACATTTTTAGTGTCACATGCTTGGAGCATAGTCATATTTGTGGTTCATTAAAAAATATCTAGGTGGCACATGAGTTTTCTTCTTGTTAGGTAGCACAAGAGTTTGCTTTATCCAAAATGTGTGATTCAATGCTTTATCCAAAATGTGTGATTCAATGCTTATACATCATTGTCAATACACTTTTATCTCCCTAAATTTCTTATAATCTACTTTTAATTGCATGTAAATTCCTTTTGTGTATATTTAAACTTTCTAAATCTTTTAAAATACTCAATACCTCTTTATCATGGAATCTACTTACCAACATCCATAAAAAAATGATTTGTTTGAGGAAGAGTTTATCCAATGAATTTCGATCTATTAGGAGTTGCAATCAATTCCTAAGAGCAAAAACAACACAAAAATATCTTCTATGCCTTCTACCTACACTTCCTATTAAAATCTTAAATCAAATAGTTCACAATCTTGTCGGTAGTTTTTCCTCCACTTGACAACATGTTGCTTATCTTTCCTCTAACCTCATCTTAACAACATGTTTCTTATCATTGATATTCATTTCTCCATCATCATGTAAATTAGCTCTTCTTTCCCAATGATCTTGTCATAATTATATATCATTGCTTATCACAAATTAGTCACAGTACTTATACTTGATTGTTTTTTAAAAACTTTACTTTTTGTGCTATTGAGACCTTGCTTTCAGGTCTACTTTACTTTTTGTGCTATTGAGACCTTGCTTTCAGGTCTACTTTACCATGATTCTGCCCTTTAGTCCACTTACACTTTTTGTGCTATTGAGACCTTGCTTTCAGGTCTACTTTACCATGATTCTACCCTTTAGTCCACTTACACTTTTAAAATTATATCTTTAGGTTATAGTCTGGAAGAGATATTTAAATCTTTATGATGTTCTATCCAAGCTTAGTAAAAAATTAGGATGTTGTCACACAAGAACATTGAGTTTATCTTTAAGTTATAGTTTGAAGAGATATTGAAATATTTATGATGTTTTATCCAAGTGTAGTTATAGATTAGGATGTTATCAATTTTACCTAAATTAAATCCTAAAACATGGATTAAAACGCTTTTAAAATGTGTACTAGTGTATTCCCATAGTCCAAAAGGCATAAATTTAAAGTAGAAAGTGTAAGAAAATATGACTTATGGTCTTTCACAAATAATCAAATCTTCAAACTTAATTTAACAGAGATGGAGAATAATATTGAATCACTATTTGCAAACCATATTATAAATTGATTGCATCCACCCACTCGTAGGCTTTGAAGTACGCTTTGACAAGGAGCTTTGATAGCAATTCAAGTAGTCTTTGAGACTAAGACTAGCAAGGATGCACAACACAATGAAGATAGATTTGAAATTAATGATTTCAATATGACAAAGAGGTTGTCAAAAAAACATCTATACCACCCTATGGCTAGTCTAAATGGACCAAATCGATGACATCACTTGATTCAGGACAATATTAGACTAAATAAAAGACCAAATTTATGCTGTATCTTCTAAGCCTATCCCAAATTTTATCTATGTCCATTTGGGCCCCTCAACCTTATAAGAATACACAACAACAATACAAAGCACTGAATTATAGAAAGAAGTTGAGAGTAAACAATATTACTGAAAGAAGTGGAGAGTAAACAATATTACTAAAAGAAGTGAAGAGTAAAAAATATTACTACTTGTAAAAGCTTGATTACAAATGGATGGTGTCTATCCACCCATGTGATCCGGATAAGGAGCTTTGATGGTGATCTAGACAGACTCTAGACAAAGGATGTCTTACTTACAAGAGTTCTTAGACACAATGAACTCGATGATAAGGAGCTTTGATGGTGATCTAGACAGACTCTAGACAAAGGATGTCTTACTTACAAGAGTTCTTAGACACAATGAACTCGATGATTATGGAGTTCCACAAATCCCCCATATAAAGTACCCCATATGGTAGGTTTTTCATTTTTGGATGCTCCCCACATGACCACATGTATCTCTACGTCAAGGCGGGATATATGTACTATGAGATATGAACTATGAAGTATGAACCATAAACTCCCCCGAGAACAATATGTCCTTGGTTTGTTGTCCACATAATGCGGTCACGTAGTCCACATAAGGATGCATCCTAGACTTGGCAACATAAGCCATCTCCTAACCATCTACCCACACTTGACCCCACCATCCACAGTGTCTAAGTTGGGAACTATCGAGTACCATGGTGCTCTCCATAACAACTATTCCTAATAAAGGAGACCTTACAAAATAGAGCACATCCATCACCCGCACAGAAACATCACAAGGGTGGAGCATTGAGAAAATTATTTTCCAACACCCCCCCTATGTCCATTGGTGAACTCTTTCTTCGGTCTAACACCAAGTCGATGAGATTTCGCTTCAATAAATGAGCCTTTATGAAGATATTTACATAATTATCTATCATCTAGGTAGTAGACCAGCTCCACCTCTCCATCCATACACATAATGATATTGAATCTCAATATTTCTTCGTGTAAGCATGAAACACTGGGTTCTTGGAGATAGCCATGTAACTTTGATTATCACATAACACTGTTGCTCCCTTTTTAGTAACACCCATGTCTCCTAAGATACTCCTCAACTAGATTTCTTCACATAAAGTAGAGCATGATGCCTTCTACTCAGCCTCTATAGAAGAAAGTGCTTCTTGTCAATCCATGATGTAATTCTAGACCTAATAAGACAACACTAACTAGAAACTGATTTCCTACTATCATAGTCTCCTACCCAATCTAAGTCACAAAATCCAGTTAAGAAATTGCCTAATTTGTAAGTGATGCCATTCTCAATGGTACATTTAATGTATTTCACCACTTGTATCCATACCTTCCAGTGGTGTTAATCCAATTCTAGGATTAACAAGAGCTACCACTATCTTACATCAAGGAGTCACGGTAGATACACCAAAGGGTCATAAATTCAAGATATGGAGCAATAGTGTCCAAAGCTACAACTTGCATGGGCGCCCGTAATGGTATGACGGAGTATTTATGTGGTGATTCCCGCTTCTAGAGCATGTGGTAGGAAGTTAGGATGAAGTCCTAAGTGATGTACTTCATGGATATATTATGAGAGTAGTCATTGTAATAGCATTAGGCCTCTTATGAGCCTAAAGTGCCCGGTCGGCCATAGTTTAAGTGAGTGTGAACACTTATGGCCATGTATATAAGTGAATTTCTCTCATAATACAACATACTCTCCCATTATGTAATTGAGTCTTGCTCTTGCTAATCCTTTTGCTAATCTCTCTCCCTCTAATGCATGCTAGTGAGTGTGTGTGAGTGAAGTGAGGTGAGAGGAGGGACGAGGACCTGTAGTAGTGCAAGACGGTGGTATGACAATGCTCACAGGAGATGCGGCGGTGGAATTATTTCTCAAGAAGTTGTAGAGCTTGGAGACCTCAAGGGTTGGGAGCTCGGCCATTGGAAAGATCCTCCACGACATTTGCGGTTCACCAGGTAATCTCTTTTTGGATGTGTTTCAAGGAGGGTTTGTAAGATTCCTCCCCCAACCCCCTTTTGATGTCTAGTATCTTCCCCTGTAATCAATCCCTCTTCAGAAATATAAAGACCTTGTTTCTAACTGTTTTAACCTAGAGAGAGAAAATATTCTAGAGAGAGAATATTCAGATTTTTAATATTTTTGGATAGAAAATTATCTCATCTTATTAAAATAAGTTCCCCTGAAACAGAAATTCAAAAAGAACTTTCTAATGTGCAATTAGAATTTATTGAAAATGGGTATAAAGGACCTTAGCCTAAGGGTCTAGATTTTTAAAAATTTTTGGATTATGGTCCAATTAAGGTTCCTATGGGCCAATAGCATCAATCCATGTGTAGGGAGGAGATAAATTCAATTTGTAAAAGAAGATACCCAAAAATGAGTAAATGCTCACATAAGATGAAGAGTTGAAAATGTACAAGGTTTATTGGTAAAAAACTATGAGTAATATTAAAAATATGAGATATTTTGGGTATCCAAAAATGAGTAAATACTCACATAAGATGAAGAGTTGAAAATGTACAAGGTTTATTAGTAAAAAACTATGAGCAATATTAAAAACATGAGATATTTTGGGTATAATGATTCCATTTTGACACATATGTAAGGAATGGGAGTTCTTTAAAGGAGGTGCATATTTCACATAAGATGAAGAGTTGAAAATGTACAAGGTTTATTAGTAAAAAACTATGAGCAATATTAAAAACGTGAGACATTTTGGGTATAATGATTCCATTTTGACACATATGTAAGGAAGGGGAGTTCTTTAAAGGAGGTGCATATTTCACATAAGATGAAGAGTTGAAAATGTACAAGGTTTATTAGTAAAAAATTATGAGCAATATTAAAAATATGAGATATTTTGGGTATAATGACTCCATTTTGACACATATGTAAGGAAGGGGAGTTCTTTAAAGGAGGTGCATATTTCACATGCTTGAATGAGTTTTAAACTCATAAAAATTGAGATATTTCATCTCTCCTCTCTCCTCATTCAAGTCTAGTTCCAAAAAGTTAGCTTAACTGACCAAAAAATGGTCAAAAAGTGACCAAACTGACTTGGAAAATTCTAGAATCAGTTTGTTTGGTTAGGAGCTCAAATTTTCCTATAAATAGAAGCCTCCCCTTGTTGAAAAAAATATAGGGTTTATGCATTGTTACTCTACTCCACCTAAGCCAAGAACTATGAATTCATTAATAATTCATTAGTTTTTGGCACTTCCCTCTTTCTTCAATCCCCATTGGTGGCTCCATCAACATACTAAACCAATTGATTGATTGGGGGCCTCTACCGTGAACAAAGAATCAAGTAATTTGTAAGGTAAATGGTAAATTTTGATTCTTTTCTATAATTTCTCAATGTTTCTCTCTTCTCAACCCCTCTCAAAATTGAGAAGCTTAATTGGAATGGTTTTTTGAATGCTATTAAAGTTAATTGATGAATGGTAGTGAAGAGTTACATAATTTGATGAATGCTATTGAAGTAAATTGATTAATGATAGTTAAGAATTACATAAATTTCCATTTATGCTTAAATCTAATGGTTTTTATGTAATTTCTCTCTCTCTCACTTAAGAAATGGTCATACTCATGACCCATTCTCAATCCAAATGAAGCTTTTCATAAAGCTTTTTCTTAATCCAAGATTAATCTATGCTTGAGAATAAATTAATAGTTTTTTTATCTATGCGTTTAGTTTATGATAATTTTGATTTAATCCATTAAGGGTTAATGATCCAATTAGGGATCATTCTAATCATTCCCTTAAAGATAACCTATCTTTTAAAATAATTGAGATTTATTAGTTATAGTAGCCGAGCTATGGTAAAATTTTATAAAAATTTACACATAAAATAATTTCATTTCAAAGCATGAAAAGAGGATTTCCTACAATATTCTAGGAATTATCATCCTAGATTAATTGAAAGAATTTCATAGTAATCATGGGAAAATTAAATTTTTATATTATGCATAAAAGATAAATATATTATTATAAAAGTATTACTTTTAACATAATTGAATTTTATGCATAGAGGTATGCATAAAAGATGAATATTTTATTATAAAAGAGTTACTTTTAGCATAATTGATTTTCATGCATAGAGGTATGCATGCATAGGAGATGAATATTTTATTATAAAAGAGTTACTTTTAGCATAATTGAAATTCATGCATAGAGGTATGCATAAGAGATGAATATTTTATTATAAAAGAGTTACTTTTAGCATAATTGAAATTCATGCATACAGGTATGCATAAGAGATGAATATTTTATTATAAAAGAGTTACTTTTAGCATAATTGATTTTCATGCATAGAGGTATGCATAAGAGATGAATATTTTATTATAAAAGAGTTACTTTTAGCATAATTGATTTTCATGCATAGAGGTATGCATAGGAGATGAATATTTTATTATAAAAGAGTTACTTTTAGCATAATTAAAATTCATGCATAGAGGTATGCATAAGAGATGAATATTTTATTATAAAAGAGTTACTTTTAGCATAATTGAAATTCATGCATAGAGGTATGCATAAGAGATGAATATTTTATTATAAAAGAGTTACTTTTAGCATAATTGAAATTCATGCATAGAGGTATGCATAAGAGATGAATATTTTATTATAAAAGAGTTACTTTTAGCATAATTGATTTTCATGCATAGAGGTATGCATAAGAGATGAATATTTTATTATAAAAGAGTTACTTTTAGCATAATTGATTTTCATGCATAGAGGTATGCATAGGAGATGAATATTTTATTATAAAAGAGTTACTTTTAGCATAATTGAAATTCATGCATAGAGGTATGCATAAGAGATGAATATTTTATTATAAAAGAGTTACTTTTAGCATAATTGAAATTCATGCAGAGGTATGCATAAGAGATGAATATTTTGTTATAAAAGAGTTACTTTTAGCATAATTGAAATTCATGCATAGAGGTATGCATAAGAGATGAGTTAGGATGTAATAAGATGAGTTAAGAAGTGATAGGATGTGTATGGGATGAGGTAAGAAGTGTATGTGATGGGATAAGATGTATATGGGTTGTGATAGGGTGAGAATATGGATGTAAATGTGGATGTGTATGTATGGATGTATGCATGTAGATGTGAGTGTGAATGTGGATGTATGGATGTAAATGAGGATGTCGATGTAGATGCATGGATGGGATGTGGATGTATGCATGTAGATGTGAATGTAAGCATATAGATGTGGATGTATGGATGTGAATGAGCATGTAGATGTGGATGTATGGATGAGGATGCATGAATGTGCATGTAGATGTGGATGTGAAAATAGATGCATGGATGTGGATATATGTGGATATATGTGGATGTGGATGTATGCATGGATGTGGATATATGTGGATGTGGATATATGTATGGATGTGAATATATGATATGTGATGTGAAGGAATCTGAAGTGATGAGAAGGAAAATGATGTGATGGGATGAGTACACATATAACTGGAATGTGGATTGATGAGGGATAATGTGGAAAAATGAGAGTTAATATAGAAACTGTATTTTGTGACTGTTTGTAAATGCTGTTTGTAAATGACTGTTTTATGTCAAGAATGCTGGGAAAGCATTTTGACCATCTTGTGATTAAGGTCGTGGAGACCTAACTGATAAAGTTGCAACTTGTGTTGAGACAGAGAGTCAATGG
This sequence comes from Cibotium barometz, assembly GCF_041138505.1. Classification (NCBI taxonomy): domain Eukaryota; kingdom Viridiplantae; phylum Streptophyta; class Polypodiopsida; order Cyatheales; family Cibotiaceae; genus Cibotium; species Cibotium barometz. The sequence goes on along the minus strand of NC_141061.1, from coordinate 49,532,365 downwards.
AGGACGTCTCGCGTAGCAAGGTCGGCCGAGGTCTTGACCAGCCTCGGTGCGATTAAAATGGTGAGCTTCCGGTACGGTGGATGAGGGGCCAAGGAAGCGGCCTATGAGTGAAGCGCTAGGTCACCTGCGAAGGATCCTAGAGGGTGCTGACCATACGGTGCTCGGGCTTTGGGTCGCCCAAGATACCCACGCGTGCGTCGAGGAAGATATTGGAACAAGGAGTAACAGTTGTTTTCCGAAATCGGGCATGGATCTGGTTGATTGACCTTGCTGTCTTCAATGGATGAGTCCATGGCTCTTTATATGGATCTGTTGGTTGATCTTGCTGATCTTCAACGAGAGTCCATCTTGATAAGTGATTATATTGCCGAGTATTATGGGCTAGGAACTATTGAAACGGCCCCTGGTGGACAGGTGGTGAGCGTTCTATTTGCCAATGATGCCATAGATACTCTGATAAAGGAATGATGGGAAATTAAGAATCAATTGGATAAATTGGAAGATGGTGATCAATGATACTATGGTTTTATTAAAGGATTGTTTTAAAACTGGTTGAATCTGTGAAAAGGCAATTTCATATTGGGTGTGTGAGTGGTGTGACTAGTTTTATTTTTACATGAACTTCCAGCTAGGGGGCCTTGGAACTCTTTTCCTTGGTACCCGGGACAAAACCTAACCAAATTCTTAATTGGATCCCATCACTACAGTGGTTGGGCGGTTGGCTAACCCATGGGATCGGCGGATGGTTGGACTGAGGGATCTGTAAATCGAGACTCAAATTCTGTTACTATGATAGATAAAGTAAATCCCGGATAGTAATTGTTCTATGGATAGGAATCAATGGCTGTGCCTCTTGATGGGGGAAAAAGCGTTGATCCCAATGATCCAAGTGCAAGTTTCTTCCTTGATCTGACCAAGTATCTTTATAGATACAGTCGGATCTATTTGATCAATAAGGGTTGGACTACGTTAGAGTAAAAGTTTTCCTGGTGGAATCACCTGTGCTTTCCGGTATAAAGGAAGTTTTTTCGGGTTTGGTTTTGGAATAACCGACGGATTAGCCTCTTATCCGGATATCCGTGGGTGAGGCCTGAATGTGGGACCCCTGTCCCGCGCGAGAAGTGCTACTTCCGCTGCCAGTATCCTGAATCCGTTGCTCGGTGGGAACAGGGATCTTACAGGGTTAGGGTGAGCCATAACAAGTGGTTCCCTTGAGGCTAACTTGAGAATAGGCTAAGGACACCAACTGCAAATCTTGAAAAGATGAAGGGGAGAGAGAGCTTGAGCTCTTGCAACAAGCACACACACACACTCACAAAACCCTAAAAGAGAGCACACAAGGTGAGAGGCTGAAAATCTTCTTCTTCTTCACACAACACTCAACACACCCTATACAAAGATAAGAGTACACACCATATGAAAAGGTACTCAGCCAAATACATACTAGGGTCTCTATAGTGTGAACCCATCTAAATGAGCTAGTGCTATAACTATGCCAGTCTCTAGAATGGCTATCACACAGCTTATCATCCCACTGGCTGCATATCACCCATGATCTCACCAACCATGCCAGTGGTGTAAGTGTGGGGCCTATCCCCCAGGCGGGTCATCACAGTGTCCACCGCCTCACTAGATGAGCTCGATATCTCAACACCCCCTCGAGCTCAACTCCATCTCATGTACACCAACAAGTGAAGCCCTGAACCTGAGAAGCTTCTCTATACCCAATGCTTTAGTGAAGATGTCAGCAACCTGATCCTATGTGCTGACATATACAAGGTCAACGTCTCTTGCCAAGACCTTCTCTCTGAAAAAATGGTAGTGGACCTCTATAAAACTGGGTTCCTGGCCAACTGTATACTACTAATGTTGTCACAAAAAATGCTTTGTGCGAGCATGAAAAACTGGGTTCCTGGCCAACTGTATACTACTAATGTTGTCACAAAAAATGACAACTTGTCTATCCACCGATAGACCTAAATCTGCAGCTTTCTCAACCAAGCTACCTCACATGCTGCCATAGCAGCACCTCTGTACTCGGCCTCTGTACTGGATAGAGCAACCGTAGGCTGCTTCTTGCTGCTCCAAGTCACAACAGCACTCCCCAAAGAAAACATGAAGCCACTAGTAGATCTTTCGTCTGAGATACTACCAGCCCAATCAGCATCTGTGTACCCATGTACACATATCTCTGTCCCAGTTTCATAAAATAGTCCACAATGCAAAGTAGACCTCACATACCTCAGTATGCATCTCAATGCATCCAAATGCGGCTTCTGAGAGGAACCTGCATAAATTGACTCACCAACCCAATAGCATAGCTCGAATCTGCTGGCCTGGTGATCGTCATGTAGATCAAGCTCCCTACTATACGCCTATACAAAGTAGGATCCTCCAAAATCTCTCCTGAATCTGCACTCAACTTGCCATTATGATCCAATGGCACTGAGATAGGCTTACAGCGTGTCATACCATACTTGGACAACATGTCCAAGCCATACTATCTGTGCAGTAATCCAATACCATGTGGTGACCTAATCACCTCAATGCCCAAGAAATATTTGAGCTCCCCCAGATCCTTCATCTCAAACTTCTGTCTAAGCAAGATCTTTACATCAAAGATCTCTGCATCATGGTCCCCTGTAATGATCAAGTCATCTACATAGATGACAACAAGCACAACCCCTCTATCTCACTGTGTCTCACATACAGCGAGAAATCTGCATTGGCTACATGAAAGCCAATAGTGACAAGAGATCTTTACATCAAAGATCTCTACATCATGGTCCCCCGTAATGATCAAGTCATCTACATAGATGACAACAAGCACAACCCCTCTATCACTGTGTCTCACATACAGCGAGAAATCTGCATTGGCTACATGAAAGCCAATAGTGACAAGATATTCAAAAATCTTACCAGACCATGCTCTTGGTGCTTGTTTTAAGCCATACAAGGCTTTCTTCAACCTGCAAACATGCTCAGGGTGACTCACATCCTCATAAAACCAGGTGGCTGCAACATATACACCTCTTCCTGCAAACATGCTCGAGGTGACTCACATCCTCATGGCTGCAACATATACACCTCTTCCTGCAAATCCCCATGCAAGAATGCATTCTTTACATCCATCTGATGTAAAGACCATTGCTTTGACGCAGCCACTGCTACTATCACAACTCTCACTGTTGCCATCTTGGCAACTGGGCTGAAAGTTTCCTCATAAATCAATGCCATATGTCTGTGCATATCCTTTGGCTACCAATCTAGCCTTGTACCTGCTTATGCTTCCATCACTGTTATGTTTTACTTTGTACACCCACTTGCATCCAATGGCTTTCTTGCCTTTTCAAGCAATTGCACTAAATCCCAAGTCTCATTTCCATATAGTGCATCCATCTCCTCATCCCCATAGCTTTCTTCCAACACACATTTCCAATAGCCTCATCAATGCATGTGGGCTCTACAACCTGTATGTACAACTTTTGCCATGTATGCATAGTGATGTGCCACATAACCATCATAGGTAAACCTCTGCACAGGGTTCTTCACTCTCCCATATCTTCATAGCTTTGCATTCATGGCTTCCATAGCCTTCTTTTGCACCAGGTGTTCTCATAGCTGGTATCCCAAGATCCTCATCAAGGCTCATCTCTGAGCCACTAGACTCTCCATCAACATGAGAATGTCCTGCAGAAATGTCAGGCATACTAAGGGGCTCAATCACTTTCTCTCTGCCTTTATGTGATGTACTAATCACATTTGCAGGACTGGTATTATGACGCAGCCTGCCACTCCATGGTCTATCAACTAAACCACTAGATGAGGACTCTCCTGGTCCACTCAAAGACTGTGATTGCTGACTTGCATTCTATGCAACCACATTTCCACTCACATCAGCCCCAACAGCTTCTTTTCCAGCAGCATACCAGCTGCTCATCTCATCAAAAACAACATCCTTGCTTACCCCCTCAACTCACGTGTAGCAGGGTTATAACACCTGTATCCCTTTTGCTCAAGAGAATACCCAATAAACACACATTTTTCAGCTTTTGGATCCAGCTTAGTTCTCAGCTCATCTAGCACATGCACATATGCAATGCATCCAAAGACTTTCAGATAAGACAAATCAGGTTTTCTGCCAGTAAACCTCTCCTCTGGAGTTACATCGTGTATGGCTGCAGTTGGGGAGTCCTGTTCATGATGTAAACTATTGTAGAAACAACCTCAGCCCAATAGCTATGCGACGTATTCTTCTCTCCCATCAATGCTCGCGCAATCTCAGCAATGTGCCTATTTTTGCTGCGGAGTGTATCTGCATGTAAACTATCTCCGAATACAATTCTTCTTCAAAAATTCAGAGAACTCGTTTGGAGAAGTACTCTCCCCCTCCATCTGACCTTAGGCACTTTACATATTTCCCTGTTTGCTTTTCAACCATAACTCTGAAATTCTGAAAATGAGTGAACACCTCACCCTTCTCCTTCATGAAGTATACCCACACTTTTCTTGTGTGGTCATCAATAAATGTCACATAATACATGTAGCCTCCCATAGACATGGTCTTCGTAGGACCCCATACATCTGAATGCACAACATCTAGTGCATTTCTGCTCACATTTCTGTTACGTGGAAATACATGCTTTGTTTGCTTTCCAAATTGGCATGCTTCACATATTTTCTGCATACCTTTAACTTTAAACTTTGGCAGCCCTGTCACAATTCCTTTAGTCTGCATAGACTTCATTCTTTGCACATTCACATGTCCAATTCTTTTATGCCAAATTTTTGTGTCTGCAACAATTCTTGAACCATTTGCAAACATCGCAGCACTCACTTTAGGCATGTTTACATTCAATGTAAACATTCTGCCCACTCTGTTGCCTTTTGCAACCAACCTGCACTTGTCTTTAAAGTCTTCAACATAACAACCATCAGGGTTAAACCGAGCCTGCAAACCCTACTCAATCATCTGGCCAACTGAAACCAGATTCTTTGTTATGTTTGGAACATAAAGTACATCTGCAAGGTACTTCACTTTGCCATCCTGCATAGACAATGGCACATCTCCAACATGGGCAATTGGATGAGCAGTGTCATCTCCTTTTTTCACAAAACCTAGTCTTTCAAGGTTTTTCATCTCCTTGAACCACTCCCCATGACTTGCCATGTGGTTTGAAGTACCTGAATCAACGTACCATACATCATCTTTATATGCTGCTTCAACATTTTCAGACATGGCATTAACGACATGCTGCATAACAATCAACCTTTCATTATCCTCATTGTTTTTGCTCGAGGATGCATAGTTGTTTTGCTACAATTTCCCATTTTGCATGTCAGCCTGTTTCTTATAGCAATCTGCCTGCACATGTCCAAGCTTACCATAATAAAAGCATCCACGTGTATCATTATAATGCCTTTGCCAATTTCCATGACCTCTTTGACTCCCCCTACCTCTGAATTGGCCTCTTCCACCTGCGTGTTGTTGTTGTTGTGAATTCTGGGATTGTTGTTATTGCTGCTGCTGGCCATAATTCTGATTACCTGTTCGGCCACCTCCTTGGCCGCGTCCACGGCCTCCTCTACCTTGTCCTCTTCCTGAACTTGTGTAGAAAGCCTGTTGCTCTGAACTATTTTTGTTTTATGAACTCTGTTGGTCTTCACCCAAGCTCTTCTCTTCTATAATCAACATAGACACCAAATCTGTGAAATTGGGAATGTTTTCCCGAGTTTGAATAGACATCTTGAATGCCTTGTATTGTGGCCCGAGACCACGTAGACAGACTTCCACCTTATCATCATCATCTACTGAAACACCAATAGATGCAAGGGATTCCACAATACCCTTGATCTTCAATGCATAGTCATTCACAGACATACTCTTTTTCTCCACAGTATGAAGTTCATTCTTCAACTATATATTTCGTGCCTTGGTATTCGTTTCATAGAGTTTTACCAAGGTGTCCCACGCCTCCTTGGGGGACTTGGCATCGTGTATGTGTCCAATCATGGTGTCTTGTATACTCATAGAGAGCCAATACATAACTTTTTTGGCTCCTTGGTTTCGATCCTTGAACTCCTTTTCTGGCTCCTTTTCTGGCTCCTTGGTTCCGATCCTTGAACTCTTTCACATTTGCAGCAGTCGGATTGATCTCCGGTATCTCCGGTGCCTCTTCATGCTCACCTTCTATATAGCCCCAGTAACCCTTTCCCATCAGGAAATTTGTCAACTTGAACCTCCAAGCATGGAAGTTGTTCTTATCAAGCTTCTCAGCAACAATCTGGTTTATGCCATCATTTGATATCTTGCCAGACACACAAATTTACCAGAAATAGCACTCTGGTTTGTCCTGCACAAACTGCTGTATTTTCTACAACGGTATTGTACTACACTCAAATGTCACAACCAGTGACCTCAATGTGCATACATACACCCAATGGGAACTGTTGACCTCCTTGCAGCACACATAATGTTTGCACAACCAATCTGTCGTCCTACAGTTCTTAAAACAGAGTTCTGCAGAGAATCGATGACTTACCCGCAGTGCTTGAAATCGCCTGCTTTCTGAAGAACAGAGGTCGTAACACGCCCGAAATACATTTTCGGCCTGAAAAAATGCATTTGATAGGACATACTAGTTGCCCTATACCTTTACTCCCGCAAAGAAAGCTCCTCAATCAGAGATCATTGCCGGTGCCTCCCGTAGAGCTCCTGACAAGGGTGTAGTCGCCAACACAAATAGGGAAGAGAGATGAAGCTCTTACCCTCGTACCGCTTCCTGTGCTTCTCTTGCTTGCAACTCAGCCCTTAGCATGAACCAAGCTCTGATACCATGAAAAGATGCAGGGGAGAAGGGAGCTTGAGCTCTTGCAACAAGCACACACACACACACACTCACAAAACCCTAAAAGAGAGCACATAAGGTGAGAGGCTGAAAATCTTCTTCTTCTTCACACAACACTCAACACACCATATACAAAGATAAGAGTACACACCATATGAAAAGGTACTCAACCAAATACATACTAGGGTTCTCTATAGTGTGAACCCAACTAAATGAGCTAGCGCTATAACTATGCCAGTCTGGCTGTCACACAGCCTGTCATCCCACTGGCCGCATATCACCCATGATCTCACCAACCATGCCAGTGGTATAAGTGTGGGGCCTACCCCCCAGGCAGGTCATCAGTGTCCACACCACCTCACTAGATGAGCTCGATATCTCAACAAATCTGATGTCACTGGCCGCATATCACCCATGATCTCACCAACCATGCCAGTGGTATAAGTGTGGGGCCTACCCCCCAGGCAGGTCATCAGTGTCCACACCACCTCACTAGATGAGCTCGATATCTCAACAAATCTGATGTCAGAGGCTGTATATTACAACATAGGAAGATCAAACTTCCCACCAACTTCTTGTACTCATTTGTATCCACCAATGGAGAAGCATCTTCAACATAAATCTTTGCATCAATCTCCATGGGTGTAACCACTGACTTGCATCATGCCATGCCAAAATGTCTTTGGAATTTCTCTTGCATACTTTTGGAGAGAAATGAAGATTCCATACGACTCTTACCAGACCTTCTATCCTCAAATAAAAATACATAAACCCAAGGTCTATCATATCAAACTCTGAATGCATATAGTGTATCTCCATTCCTATGCCTCCATGCCAAAGCAAGAACAAGATCTAGTGGTATTGTTTATAATAGATCTACTAAGATTCAGAGTCCCAGCTTTGCATCAACCACTGTTATGGTTTCCCACCATAACATATATGAATCAAGAATGGACCTAATCTTGAACTTTGAAGGAGTGTAATTTGTACCATTCAACTTCCCATCACCAAAAGGTGGAGGGTAGGCACAAGAAGCTATGTTATTTGTAGATTGGGCCATATCTCCAAATCTACCTTAAAATACAAGCTTTGCTTAGAGCCTATATTGCTCTGATACCATGTAAAAATATATAGCAATATAGCAAAAGAAATATCAACACAATGTAAAGCATTGAATTACAAAAAAAGTGGATAGTAAACAATATTATCGCTTGCCAAATCTTGATTACAAGTTGATAGTGCTCACCCACCTATGTGCTCTAGGTAAGGAGCTTTGATTGGTGATCTAGCTAAACTCTACATATAGAGGATTTCTTGCTTACAAGAGTGCTTGAACACAATGAACTCAATCATTATGGAGTTTCACAAATCCCCCCATATATAGTACCCCATATGGTAGGCAAGCCTTAGAACCCTACCCACAACCACATGTATCCATCAAGATAGGATATATGAACTATGAACTATGAAGTATGAAGTATGAACTAGTATGTCCCTTGTTTGCTATCCTGTGCCCACATAATGTGGTCTATTAGTTTGCACAAGTATGCATCCTACTTGGCAAAGTTCCAAGTCTACATAAGCCATCTCCTAGCCATCTGGCCACACTTACACCATGTAATGTCTAAACTGGGAATTGTCGGGTACCCGAGTGCTCATCACCACAATGGCTACTCCTCATAAAGGAGGCCTTACAAAATAGACCACATCTGTCACCCAACATCATGAGGGGGGAGCATTGAGAAAATGATTTTCCAAAAAACCTAAGGAATAAGTATCTTAGGAGGATCTCCTTCTATCATAGAGTGTGGTCTTACATGCATCTTACTTGGTATGGTCCCAAGTCTACATAAGTAGTCCCACAGCTTATGGCCCACCCTAGCATCTAAAGTTGACACTATGAGGTGCTTGCACCATAGAAAATGGATCAATAAAGTGAGTCTTACAAAATAGAGCAACTCACCACACCCATATAGTTATAATATGTTAAGGGTGGAGTATTGAATACAAACATCCCCCCTAAATGTCCAAGGATCAGAGTGGAGCATTAAATATAAACTTCCTCTTTGCCCTAATAATGCTGAGTTAATGAATATTTGTCTATTATTATATCTCTCCTAAGTGGACACAGCCTCCTCCTCCACCTCTTGAGGCTTCTCCACAAACATCACATCATGATTCACAGTGATATTCCTTACCTCAAGGTCATATAGTCGATAACCCTTTGAATTCGTATTGTACCCTAAGAAGGTACAATACGGATTATTATATCTCTCCTAAGTGGACACAGCCTCCTCCTCCACCTCTTGAGGCTTCTCCACAAACATCACATCATGATTCACATTGATATTCCTTACCTCAAGGTCATATAGTCAATAACCCTTTGAATCCGTATTGTACCCTAAGAAGGTACACTTCCACTTTCAAAATCCCTTTTAGTCCTTGATGAGTTTGAAACATGCACATAACAGTCGCATCCAAATGTTTTGAAATATGACATTGAAGGCTTCTTATAGGAATATGTATGTTGAGAAGTCATCTCCTTCATTGCGTCAATGTAACTCTTATATAGATGAGTATATGCACCATAGTCTTAATTATCTCGGCCCAAAAAGTACTCAAAAATTCTTTTCCTTTTAGAATAATCCTTGCTATCTCTATAACTATACAATTCTTACATTTAGTAATACCATTTCGCTAAGGAGTATGAGAAGTGTTAAAATAGTCGAGAGAAATAGCCCCACGTTGCTTATATTAGGCCTTGAATTCTGATGTAAACTCTCCACCTTAGTTTGTCCAAAACTTCTTCATCTTCTTTTAATCCCACAATACTTATAGTAAGCCTTGAATTTTGATATAACTAAAGCTCCACCTTTGTTTGTCCAAAACATCTTCAGCTTCTTTCCCCTCTCATCCTTAACCAACTTATGCCATATTTTAAACTTTGTAAATGCATATGTCTTACCCAAAGAAAATACACCTATGTTTTTCTATTGTGAACTAGTAACATAAAATAGGAAGAACTACCCAATACAATTGCAGTCATCATAAAACGTTTCATCATGTACAAGCTCTAGAGGAAATTAGCCTTTTTTCTAGTCTCTTATAAAAAGATTATTGGTTCTTGCTTACCCATGTTGTTTTACAAAATATCAGCACGTACAAGCTCTAAAGGAGACTTAGCCTTGTTGCTACTCTCTTACGAAAAGATTATTGATGCTTGTTTACCCATTTTGTTTCACAAAATATTAGCATGTACAAGATCTAGAGGAGACTTATCCTTGTTGCTCTCTTAGAAAAATATTATTGATGCTTGCTTTCCCACATTGTTTTTTTATCATACAAAATATTAGCATGTATAAGGTCTAGATGAGACTTAGAAATGTTACTGCTCTCATTTATGCTTGCTTTCCCATGTTGTTTCCCATCATAAATGCTTCACATTCATTTGACACTTTTAAAATTCGCATAGGTGCACCACAAGACCACATAGCTTAGGTTTCCAAACCTCTTGTGACATAGCCTATTAGTGATCTTAACATCACAAATAATAAAGGGCTAACAATTTATATGGATTGTTGCAATTGGTCCCTCTTATAATGGCATTATTGTTGGCATCCAAAGTAAATACACCAGCCCCATCAAAGTGAACCCTTAGGTCTACGAACCTCTTGTACCACAACCTAGTAGTGCCCACATCGACACAAGCAATAAAGGGTGCCAATTCATGTAGATTGTTGCACTTGGTCCCTCTTCCAATGACATTATTGTTGGCATCCAAAATTAGTGCATCATCCTAATCAAAGTGAACCCTCAAGTCCCTCAAGTCACGACCCAATAATGGATATAACATGGAGAGAAGAATCCATAATATGGAGAGAAAAAACCGGTTGATATCTTTGGTACATAGAGGACATCTATAACTTTTTTGTATCAACATTTTTTGATGGTATATCACTTGTGCCTTTTACTAGGAATTTGACATCATTCCAAGCACGGGCTCCCCTATAATGTTACCAGAGCCGAGAGCAACTTTAGATAATTTCATTAGGCACCATGAAGGGCTTGAGAATTATCGCAAGACTTGACTTTCTGCACCCTACTCTCAATGGAGTCAAACTCTCCTATAAATAGAGGTAGCATCCATTACTCTTTTACAATTGATTATTTGATAGATCCACTATGTGATGGGATATAATCCAATCATCTCATAGGACCACTTTGAATACAACAAAATCACCTTATGATGGTTAGCAAGAGTAACCCTCGGTAAACCTGTTCGGGTCAGTGAGACCATCAGTGTGTTCATTTCAAAATCGGGAACATAGTTACATGTCCCCTAGTAGGCCACCGAACATTGCTTCAACCATAATGCCTTTTCTCACCAATCACCTACTATGACCTTTAGGGATGGGACCTTTCAGTATGCCTATAGAAAGGCCATGAACCCCCATTTACTTTAAGGGAGATACTCTTAACCTTTTGACTAGACATGTGCGGAGATGCTCCATTATTGATGATTCACAAACCATTACATGCAAAGAAATGCTTGCCTTTGAACAAATATCTTTGATTGATACAAAGAACTCCAACTCCACTTTAAAATAGATGTGTTTGGAAACCTCTTTGTCATATTGAGATTACTGAGTTTAGATCTATCTTCATTGCATTGTGTGCCCTTGCTAGTGCTAGTGTATGACATCATCAATCTCAAAGTCTACCTAGGTCACTAGTATGGTATTCAAATACATCATAGGCCACCTCACAGCTCTTGGTTTCCCAAGAGAAAGCTCTTTACAAGTGCTAAAAAAATCAAAGAGGAAATAAATTGAGTTCCAAAATCTATACATTAGTATGAGTGCAACAATAGGCATCACATGAAATTTGAAAACCCCTTTATGAGTGTGAGTGTGACAAAAAACATTACTTGAAATTTAGAAAACTCTTCATGAGTGTGAGCATTGATTTTGTGTAGACCACAATAAGTTGTACGGTGTTCTTAAAATCTAGGGATGTGCCAATTCATTTTCAAGCTTGCCTTTTAAGTTTCTACAAGGTTCGAGGAAAGAAAGGTTCAACTTAGACTTGAACTTGTCAAATTATTCTCAAATTGTTAAAAGAGAGAAAATCGTATGTTTAAATTTTAAGATTTAGTTAAAGTGCAAAGAAAATGATTGTCCATGTGTTTGCATACATAACATTACATTGTAATAAATGCCCTGGAGAGACGGAAAAACTCTCTCACTTGTAGCAAGAGTAGTATGATCCACACTTAGCTCAATCCAATGGGATTTGCATCCCTTTCGGAGCTAGGGATTCAACCCGTACCGGTGCACAAAAGCTTTTCCATTTGATGGAGAGAATGCTAGGAATACTACTACTATTGACATAAACTTACCACACACACACACAAGCTCAATCTTGCTATTGCTCACTCAACTCCACATTCCACTCATCCATACATCCAAACAAGAAGAAAGCTTAGCTATTGCTTACACAAGATCAAAGCATTCTTCATTCTCAAATACTCATTTCCCTAGCATGCACACAACCCTTGAAGCTATCAATAAGAAACATGCACACTAGAGAATTGACATGAGAAGAGAGACAAATATCAACTCATTGCATTGAATTAACAAAAGAATAGAACTTACAACAATGTAGATGGGGAGAGAGAAGAGCTTGCACCTCTATGGAAGAAGAGGGAGAGCTAGTCTCAAGAGAGCTCAAACATGAGTTTTCCCAATGTGTCCATAAGCTCTCAAATGAGCCACTTTTTATACAAAAACTCTAAAACTCCCAAAAGTTCCCATGTGGGATTATTGTCAAACCCACTCCCACACTCATCCACAACTTGGAACTCTTTATAAGAGCCCTAAGTGTCTTTTTTGTTGCATCCTTGTATTGATCTTCATTCGTGCAACACTCCCCCCTTTCTATTTTACGCACGTCCTCGAGCGCGGTAGTAGCAAGAGCTGCAACAAAAAAAACAATGGATACATTAAAGTCTTTTATTGAAAAAAAAGAAAAGAAAAGAAAAACCAGCAATGATAATTTCACACGTGAGCATACAAGTGCAAGGCTGATTAAAGTTTTAATGAGTCCTAAAATAGGTGAGTAAAGACTAGTCAAAGTGAGACTTAAGTGGTAGATAGTGCTATGCAAAGGCAAGTGTGCTTTGTACACCGCCGGTTATGACCGCAGTCTCAATGTCCTACAAGTATGTAAGTTATTCCTAAGTGGCAAACCTACTCCTAAATATGAGCAAAGGTGATTGGAACTCTTTTTTTTTTCTTTGATGTGTGTGTAGAAGGTGATAAAGATTAAGGTTCCATCCCAAAGAAACCCAAGCAATGGCCAAGAGACCTCCGCCAAGAGAATCTAAAGACCGCTAAGTATCTCAAGGGCGACAGACCCTTTTTTCTTTCTTTTATGACTTAAGGAGTACCCCTTGAAGATGAGGGCATCGGTTTCGAGGGCCCATAGTGTACCCCAGAGTCCTACCAACATCCATCAAGGCGATAGATTCCTCAAAGGTCTTTTTCTGAAGCTTTTAGACATCAGTGTTCACCCCATAGAAACCAAGGCATCGGCCCCAAGGTGCTAAGACAACCCCAGGTCCTACCAAGCATTTCTCATGGCTGTAGACACGTCATGTCTCAATTTACTTTGGATATATATATATTTTTAGGTTATATTTTCGTAAATTTTTATTACTCCTAGCACCTAGCTCATATCTAAGAGGTAGCCACCACTAGGGATAACTAATATACCTTGAAAGCATAAGAACTTGGCATATTCCCTTGGTATATATCCTACACTGTCTTTAAATAGAAATATCTTTTACTAAGTCTTCTAAGACTCTAGAATTCACTCACCAAATTTTAACAACTAATCAAAAACTTAAACCAGCCAACATTGTGTGAACATGCAAACCATATATTCGAAAGATAAGAGCACATAAAGAAATAAAGATAAAGATTTGAATACACCTGTTGTAGTGCCCTGTTGATGTTGTTCGTTTGCATTGATGCATTGCTGATTTTGTGCAGATTGCTCCTCCTTGATCTTTGTAGGCGTAGCGTGTCTCCCCCCTTTCTAATTTTTTGCACGATAGGTGGACTATTGGGGCGTGTTTGATGCTCTTGTTTTAGCGAAGATCTCTGCAAAATTTTTATTAACAAACAAGAAAAGAAAATAAAGGAATAAAATTTATTATTGGTGCCAATCACCGAATATAGCCGAGGGAAAAAACCCAATGGGAGAAAAGTGCCCTGGCTTGTCGATCTTATTGTGGAGTCGTTGAACTTACCCTTGCGCTGGTGGTGGATCCGTGTCCTCGTCTTCTGGAAAGATGGTATCAATTTCCTCAGGATGCAGAGACAACCCTTCACAAAAACGGGCCGCTGGAGAAGGTGGTAGAGGAAGGAGTGCTTCCTCACTAAAATATGGCATTGGTTCTATGGGAAGGTTAATCAGACAGTTTTGATTTTGGAACTGCGCAATGTAGGTACTCATATTGATCCAATATTGACATGTGGAGGCTTGGGGAAGGAGGGCTTGCAAGATCGGTGGTTGCAAGTCATTTAAGCTTGTATCCCTCCATTGTTGTGCTTGAACCTCCTCAGGTAATCTACGTTGATTTGGTCCTCTCTCTGGTATTCTCACATTAAGAAGATTATGGCGTTGGGGTGTAATTCCCACAATTTGCTTCATTAAGCCCGTGCCATATCATCTAAAGTAAGAGCGGCATATCCAACAAGTATGTGAAGCTTCTTGTACACTCTTGACAATGTGGAAATGGGTGATGCTGTTGATAGAATAACGTGACAAAGTGATGCCCACAGCAATTTTCACCTAAGGGAGCATAGAAGTACCTAGAATGTGTTTGAAACGGAGGAGCACTATAACCCCCGCGATGATCTAGTCAAGTACTATCAGGGTCAATGCATGGTGGACATGTATCTCGCCAAATATCCATCAGGAGTTATCTGGACGTAGAACAATGAAATTTAGAACACTCATATCCATCATGACAATTTCAATCAAAAACAAGATTATCTCAAAGAGAACACATCTTCTAAAGGCATAAGGAACTACATTATTCAAACATTGATTTACCAAAGAGCTTTAATTGTAGTGTTAATGCCTTATCTGTAGTTTTTGGTATATCCTTTTTAAGAGGTGGAAACTTTAGCAATTGTCTTGGAATTTGAGCAAGATAAGAGGATTTAGGCATTGAAATGCTAGAATCTATGCTCAAATTAGACTCATTTGGACTTGTCGTAGGTACACAAGTTGATGGTTGAATTGTGTAACAAGGAGAAATCGGGACAACCGGTGTTTCAATACATGTTGTAGGAAGATCAACACAAGTAGTTTTGTAGGTGCTATCACAACCACCTTTCCTTTCTTGAAGAGTTTGAGTTGATTTCTTTTGCACCCACTGATATGGAAAATCAAGGGTGGCTTTTGGAATCTTTTTGAAACACTCTTTTACCCCTGTCAAAGCATGGCATTTTGGAAGCCAAATTGCGGTTGCACCCTCATTCTTTAAGAACATGTTTTGGAACCCAACGAGTAACAATCCGAGGTTTAGGCTTGGAAATGATGTGCTTTTTAGGAGGCTTAGCAACTGAACTAGATGGTACAAGTTTGTACGCATCTTTGGGTAGCCACATTGATAATTCCTTCTTGCCTGGCCTTCTTTGAGCAGCAACTAGAGTAGTTGGAACATGCCAGCCATGGCCCTCATCACTTGAGTACTCATCAATTATCCACATCATTTGTTTTGGAGCTTCAAGAGCAGATTTGGATTGTGTGTTGGGTAAGGTAGAAACATTACCCCTTTGACACGATAAAGCTCGTGGTGTAGCAGATCCCAAGATGCAATCAGAATCAATTTGCAACTTGTATTGTCTATTCTTCCAATCTAATGAGCAATTGGTAGCACTTAACCACGATCTACCGAGAACAACCTCTACTACTGCCTTGGACTTACGTGCCACATAAAAGGGCACTGACATCTGGTGATCCTGAATGGTCATCATAATGACACATTTTTCCTCTATAGGGTTATCTTCTCCTGAGAAGCTTCGTAGGTCCACAGGAATTTGCACAAGTGGCGGTTGACCCAAGGCTATCCAGGTGTTAAACGAGAGAACATTATAATCTGCACCAGAGTCAATTAAGGCAGAGACAAAGTAGGTAGTCTCATGAAGATGAAGGCACACTTGAATATTGAATGGATCGACATATGGCTCATCAGTAGCCAACTGTATGGCTAACATAGAAGCTTTGTGACGCTCCTTGGCTTTTGCAACTCTAGCTTTAGCCTCCTCTTGAGCCTGACGTTTAAGTAGGTCAAGTGCTTCTTTCCGTGTTTGTGCAGCATGCATCTGTTGAAGCATGGCTTCAGTTAATGGTTCATTGTATTTCTTGAGACGACTTCCATTAATGAAGTTAGGCATTTGCTCACCGTCTAGTGTCTCTAAACGCACTGCACCACTTGGAGTAAGCTCATTAATCACAAACGGTCCTAGGCCACGTTTTTTGAGCTTTCTCTTATGTTTCTTAAGTGTGTACAAGAGCACCAGGTCTCCTTTTTTGAATCGGTCAGTTGTTACATTTCTATCATACCATTGCTTTTGTCTCCTCTTCTCGGCATACATCCCCATTACCGCCAATAAGCGGGTCTCATTAAGCTTTTCCAATTCGTCAACGCGTTGTGAAAGCTCATGACCAGTCCAATCCAATTGTTTAGCTACTCGTAGAGTAGGTACAAGAAATTCAATGGGAAGAATTGCGTCGCCCAAAAGCAAGCTCAAATGGGGTTGTGCCCACATATGTTTTATAGGCTGTCCTATATGCCCAAAGAACTGAGTGCAACTTTTGCTCCCAATCAGTCCTATGTCCCTCAACAATCTTTGTGAGTGCTGTGCAGAGAATCTTGTTAGTACTCTCGGCTTGTCCATTGGTCTGGGGATGATAGGGTGCAGAACGCTTGTGAATTACCATAAATTCTTGAAGCAAAAATTCTATGACTTCATTTACAAAGTGTACACCTTGATCACTAACGATCTCAATAGGTAAGCCATAGCGTGTAAACACGTACTCATACAAGAACTTGGCTTTGGTTCTGGCATCATTTTTGACTGTTGCCTTTGCCTCAACCCATTTGGTCAAATAGTCGGTTACTATAATATATTCTGCATGCGTGTTACGAGCTGGAGGTTTAATGGGACCGACAAAATCAATACCCCATTTTGCAAAAGCACGTGTGCTTAACATAGGCCGCAATGGCATATTGTCCTTTGTGATGGGAGGTTTGGTCCTTTGACAATCGTCACAACGTTTCACATATTCTTCGGCATCCATTTGTAAGGTTGGCCACCAAAGCCCAGACCACCTAATCAACTTAGCTGTGGTATTGCCAGAAAAGTGTCCACCCCCAACACCTGCATGTGCGTGAGTTAAGATTTTCAGATAGTCAGCTTCACATACACACATGCGTAAGTTGCCATCCTTGCCCCTCTTGTAGAGTTGGCCCTCTATCAGCATATAGTTTGCCGCTTCAATTTTAATAGCCTGCTTTCGATGTTTAGGAATTGTTTGATCCAAATGACCATGCTGAAGATAGTCCACAATATACTTACTCCAACTTGGTGTAGTTGAAATTTGGAATAATGTGACATTATGAATTGGCTTCTGATTTTGACATGAAGCACAGTTACGAACAAATGTTTCAGCATCTGCATGCATGGTAGGCCACCATTGCCCATCTTGAGATATACGTCGCACACAAGTAGTAGCTGATGCATGGATTCCATCGATACCCGCATGTGCCCATTGCCCATCTTGAGATATACGTCGCACACAAGTAGTAGCTGATGCATGGATTCCATCGATACCCGCATGTGCCCATTCCAAGATCTCCTCATATTGGTCAGGGTTAGGTATAAGCCTCAACACTCCATCATTACCCTGACGATATAATCTCCCTGAGATTAATGTGAATGGTCGCCATAGGTCCACATTAGGACCCGCTAGTTGTATCTACCCCTAAAATGGATTCAGACCATCTAGGAGCTGTCTCTACAAGGAAAAGCGTCGAATCTAACATATCATCATCCACACCCATAAGAGCTTCGCCAGAGGTGATTCGAGACAAATGATCTGCCCTTAGATGAGTTGTTCCTTTTCGAACTGCCACTTCAAAATCAAACTCAAGAAGGATGATAAACCACTTCACAATCCTTCCAGTTGCACAAGGCTTATTCACCAAATATAGCAATGCTTGATGGTCCACAAAAAATATGAATTTGTTTGCCAAAAGGTAATGGTCCACAAAAAATATGAATTTGTTTGCCAAAAGGTAATGGCGAAACTTTTTCACTGCATATATCATGGACAATCGGTCCACAAAAAATATGAATTTGTTTGCCAAAAGGTAATGGCGAAACTTTTTCACTGCATATATCATGGACAATCCTTCTCTTTCTGTTGTGGTGTAATTCTTCTCAGCATTGTTCAACTGTCGACTCGCATATGAGATTGGGAAATCCTTATTGTGTTCTCCCGATTGAGCCAAAATACATCCAATTGCAAAGTTGGAAGCATCAATATGGACATGAAAGATTTGGTTCCAATCTGGTGCCCGTAAAATGGGTGCAGTCACTAATGCTTGCTTCAACTTTTCAAAGGATTCCGCACACTCATCAGTCCAATTAAACTTTACAAGAAGAGCATATAATGGGTTTGCTGGCTAGGACAGCATACATGTAGATGAATCTACGGTAATAGCCACAATGTCCCATGAATGTTTGTACCCCTTTAGGGTTGATAGGCCGAGGTAATGAGACAATGACATCAATTTTATCCATATCTGTTGAAATCCCATTGCGAGAAACAATATGGCCCAAAATTTTCCCTTGTCTTACCATGAATTTGCACTTGTTGTCAGGATTCAAGCATATACGATAAAGTTGACACTTTTGAAACACAAGTCTCAGGTGTTCTATATGATCATCACGCTCTTGTGAGTGAACACATAAATCATCCATGAAAATCTCAAGAAATTGCCTAAGGTACTCCTTGAATACATGACTCATTAACCGCTGAAAGGTTGCTGGTGCATTTGTTAGACCAAATGGCATAACACGATAGGCAAAGATGCCATCTTCAGTAGCAAAGGCTGTCTTGTGTTGATCCTTTGGATCAATTGATACTTGATTATAACCGGAGAATCCATCCAAGAAACTATATGCCTTTTTCCCTGCAACTCGTTCCAGAACATGATCCGTGATTGGAAGTGGGTAATGATCACGCACAGTAGCTGCATTTACCTTCTTGAGGTTTACACATACTCGAAGTTTTCCATTTTTCTTGGGCACCACTACAATAGGGGAGACCCATCAGTGTGTTCAATCTCATAGATAAATTCTGCCTCTAAGAGCTTATCTATTTCTTCCTTTATCTTCCGTGCAAAATTTTCATTGTAGGTATAAGGACGTTGCTTGGAGGGTTTTGCATCCTCTCGCAATGGAATTGTATGCTGACATATGCTTGGATCAACTCCTTTGAGGTCTTTATAACTCCAAGAAAAAACATCGCGATACTCCTTTATTATTTGTATTAATAACTTCTCCTCATCTAAGGACAAGTCTGTGGCAATCCACACATAGCGAGGCTCTTCTCCTGGCTTAGCAATATCATTCTTTTTTGCATCTTCTGGACCATCGTATGAAACCCCTGGCACGCTTGGTTTTTCTCACATGGGCTGTTGAAGAACAATCTTCCGATCATCTTGAAGAGTGTACTATGTGAAATTGGGAGGAACATTGAGACCTTGTTCTTGTCCACTTGAGTCTTCACTCATTGAAGACCATGTGGTTTTGAGCTCTCCTTTGCTATCTTGCATCGGATTTTTTTGTTCAACCGTTGTCTTTGCACTTCCCACACTCTTTTTTGAATCGATTTTAGACTTGAGTTTTGGTTTTTGTTTCTTCGTTTTTTTACAATTTTTGCTAACAGTTGTTAGCTTTTCCCCTGCTTGGAATCCATCTGATCGTTTGACTTGGTCTTTGATACTATCTTGTGCTTGGACATAGTATAGATATCCGTTCTTTCCTGAGAAGTGAGGTGGTGGTCGAGAGTTTTCACTCTTAGACTCCTCCTTTTCTTTTTGTAGTCTCTCATGTTGTTCACGCTCATCTTGTCTACGGATTCTTTTATGGCTCTTACAGCATTTACGTTTAGCTCGGCTTCGAGGGATCTCTATTTGAACCTCCCTTCCTCTCAAGAGTAGGCGTGCCTTTCCTAACTCTTCCTCAGGGATTGTCACATCATTATTAAAATCAGAGTCCCATCCATCTTCCTTATCAGCATCATTAGCAGATTCGAGTGTTAAGTCCTCTACTGAGACTTCCTCGACATGCAGAGCTGTTGTGGATGTATCTCTATAGTACAAATCATCTAGAAGGGCATGTGGTTGTACCATTCGTATAGGAATAATATTATATCCATCTGAGTCACAAAATTGAATTGGCTTCGGTAAAGCACATGTCGATAATGTTGCAAGGACATGACTCCATTCTAATGGATCAATTAAATGCTCAGGGAAGGGTTGTGGAATGTATGCCTCATCTGATACACTTCACGATTACCCTTAAGTCTCTCAGTGTTGAAATCCCTACATGAGGCTCCACACATCCATAGATCTTCTCGCCCATCTGACAATGTAACTCTTGAGCCCTCAGATGAAGCAGAATCAAACTCATCTATTGGAGACCTTGTTACATCACGATATGAGTGATTCCTTAGGTTGACCCTTGTGATGACAGAATCATGTCAGAGGTACAAATAATTGTATCCCCAATCTTGAATCATTTGAAATTGTCGCATGAATGGTCTACCCAATATCACTTCATAGTTTGGATGTTTTCCAAAATCCACTACTGCAAAGGTGTGCTCATATTCAATCCCACATGTGGTGACCAATATGTTCTCAAGCAACCCAAGGGGATGTTCTAAGCTTCCATCTGCTAGCTGCAAGCGCATCCTGGTACTCCTAATAGCTGGTTTGCCCCACTTTTCCCAAATGGACCTTGTCACAATGCCCACTCGTGCACCACTATCAAGTATTGCAGTTGAAGATACTTTTCGCACTTCTAATGGGAGGGTAGCATTTCCCTGATCGTCCTCACAAAATTTTCCTACTTTGTTGATAGGAACTGGCATTACATGCTTTGTCTCAGGGTGTATACTACACTCATGGTAACCCTTTTGTAGCAATACCTGCTCTGACAAACATGTGGCAATATCATTCCACAACTCAGGTCGAATTTTTATCAAATCAAGCAAAGGTAAGGTACAAGCCACTGGTGCTGACAAAATAGCTTGCACCATACTCATATCTTTCTCCTTTGTCAACCTTTTATGCATGGAGGGTATCCTCAAGGTTTGAGAACAGTTCTCATATTCTCCCAGATATGATGTTAAGGTTTTCATTGTATGCTTACTTCTAGGAGAAACAATTGTTTGAACTTCCTCCTGGATGCTTGGGTGTCTAAATTTATTTTCCGTGCCCCTGGTAAAATCCACCTCAGAGAATGGAGGCGAACTAATAGAAGACATGTTCTCATGAACTTTCTCATGAACTGCGGCCCATATCTCATTTGCCATGTCCTCATTAGCATCAATAACTTCATCATTGCATGGGAGGACAAGGCTAGGTGGTGGCAGATTACCCCCTTTCAATTGGGTGTCAATTGGTGCAGACCTTTCGCTATGAGCTTGTGAAATGAGCTCACTTTTCATTTCTCGACTTGATGACACTTCTGGTATGGTTTCTAATGTTGGCTTAAGAGAGGTGGGGCCCCGAGGAATAGGTGGTGGTGGTCCCTCAAGTATTGACTGAGCTTCCCTAATGAGTTGCTGATGTACAGCTAGATTGATCTTCTCCTCACGAGGGTTTGGGTATTCTTGAAGCTTCTTGGGTAGCTCAGATAAAGCTGCAATGCGACTTCTATGAGCATCAATGATGGCCTCTAGAGTCTCATTCACTTTATCCACAAAAACAGAACCCCCAAAACTAACCTCAGTCGTACTAGCCTCAGTCGTACTAACCTCAGTCGTACTAGCCTCATCTTGTTTAACACTAGGCCCGGGTTGAGGTTGATGTTCCTCATGCACTTCTTGGGATGTAAAAGTTTGATCTCTCATGTTTTGTTTTGAGGCTTCTTGAGAACCAGTGGATGTACTTTTAGTTTGCTTGTTTCGGTTCTTCTTCCTCCTAGTGGTTTTTTTTCTATTGGACTATAGGGTCTTGTCCACTAGATTTGTCTTTGCATCCCTAGTTCGAGGTGTCTCATCAGTTTGTATTTCAGCATTTTGTGTCTGTGATCTAGTCATGACTCTAAGTGGCACGACATCCTCATTCTCAGATGAAGGTGGTGATGGAACTACGCCTACAAGGTTGAGTGAGACCTTTGGTTGAGAGGAGCCTTCCTCATGTGGTTTCAGCAGCAGCAGACAGTCTTTTGGGAAGTGTTCTACACAACACCCTAGACAATATCTTTCAATTGGTGGAAACTGTTGTACTGTGTTATTGGACCGAGATGCTTGCCTAGAGCGATGTGGACAATCACGAGCCCAATGGGGTTCTCCGCACTCATAACAGGGGCCCATTGGTTTGGCCTCTACTTTCCTTGGCTGCCATTGACCTGAGGGGCCTGGAGTCCTAGGTTGGTAGCCGCCTAGCAACATTAAAGAGTTTTGTTCCCCTGGGATTGAGCGTCCAGTGCTGGGCTTGGGTATGTGGGACTTTCAAAGATATTTTCTTTGGATGAATATGATACATATTCCTCCTCCACATAGCCTGGGTTTACCAATTCTCTACACATATTTGAGTTGTCGTAGTCAACAACCCTCACAGGAGCAGTCCCTGGAGCAGGAGGTTGAGCACCAACAAGAACAGGTCGTGCTTGCTCTTGTGCCATAGGTGGCCTACGTTCAAAATTAGTATACTGTTGATACATTTGTGGAGCCACTCCACCCCTTGGCTGCTCACGTTCCTGTCTCATTCTCGCAATGCGAGTACATTCCTGTGTGGTATGGGTAAAGTTCCAAGCACAGGCTTGGCACCACTTTTTTGTGGGTTGGTTTGTGACTAGAGGAGAAAAGGTATTACAATCCTCTGTTTTATGGTTACCGCCACATGCTCCACAAAGATGAGGACCTGTAGGAAGCACACTCCTCATTCTCTACTGCTGTTATTGTGGCTGCATGGGTGGACGATAGGTCTGTCCCAATCTTCGTAGTACTAGGTTAGCTATCTGGTCTGGATTTACTAGCGCGCTAGACTCTGAACTTTGGTCATCACCCCACTGATCTCTAGGTTTCACCTCTGGGCCAGAACCATCTTGGAGCTTGAAGTTATCGGTGAAATCCATAGCATCATGGCAACACTCATTGAAATTTGTATGCTTCCTCGTATAGACATGTGTATGCAGAGTCGAATTTTTGAGTCCTTTTAAGAAGAGAGAAATTAATCGACTTTGGGCGGGCTTCTCATCTTGTGGGCAATGATTAATGTACTGCTTCATTCTATTTACACAGTCTCTAACACTCTCATTCTCGCCTTGCTAGATGTGTGCTACCGTGTCATGTTGTATTCCCATCAAGGAAAAAGCAGCAATGAATCTCTCTTCCAAAACTCGTAAAGAAGATTTGTCTAAAGCCTCTAATGCCTGAAACCAAGCCAGGGCTTTTCCCTCAAGAGTGAGTCCAAATCCTTCAATTTGAGTATGCTTATCAGCCACTTGCTCAGCTCGAACTGCTTGCCTAAATGCTGCTACATGGTCGTATGGATCTCCCGACCCTTCATACTTCTTTACCAGTTTCTGAAGAGTTGATGGCCTTACTTGTCTTGAATACTCATCATAGGGCCTACGGCCTCTTACTCTCAGTGGGAATTGTTCCTCTCTTTGGAAAGATGGTCTACATGTTTCCAAAATTGGTGTGGGTACCCTATTACCAGCCTCACCAAACCCCTCCAAAGATCTTGTCACCCGCATTTCAGGAGGTGCATTGTTATAGTGAGAAAGATGTTGGTGTGGTGTGACCTGTGGTCGCACATTTGGTGTGGTGTGACCTGTGGTCGCACATTTGGTGTAGGACGATATCTTGGTGCTAGAGTTGGGCTACTAGCAGTGGTCCACTTGGATGTTGAAGGTCCCTCTCTAGTGAACTCTCGTAGGGGAGGAGCAACAGTTTCTCCAAGAAAGGCTGTCTCTCCTGGTTTGGCTATATTTGTTGAGAACACTTCCATGAATAATGGTTGTCCTTTCCACGTGAGTTCCCGAATCTCTTTCCAATCTAAGGTTCGGTATTCATTGGCCCATTTATCAATTATTCTGTTCATGTGTCCTGCAAGCTTCTCAACTACCACCACATGAGCTAGAGGAAGATCCAGCTGTGGCAATCTAGTTGTGGCATAATATCCCTCTAACGAGTCCTTATAGACCTCTTGAAGTGGGTCATCCTGTAAGACCTTTGTCACTGGAATTTGTCGTACAAACTCCCATTGGTTTTCAGCCCCCTGATCCATTTTGCTCTTGCCTTTCCTATCCCTTTCCAAATTTAGATCTACAAGAAGTAAATCATCTATGGATGGTTTTGAGGACTGGGCATTGGATGGTCCAGGCATGTCCGGCTCAATGAGCCAATCATCTCTAGACTCCCTTGCTCTGGAAAGTTCTGATAAGTCTAAGAACTCGGTTTTAGAGAGCTCCCCTAATTTGTCTACCTTTTCTGGATGGTAGGTGACTTCGTAGCGAACACCATCCCCACCCATGTACATGTTACCCTGGTCATTGACTAGAGGTGCTCTATCAAGTTCTGAGAAAATGTCTGCGATCTTAACAAGATACCGTTGTTGTGGATCCCTAAAGATCTCAGCTCCTTGAGCATTTGTGTAGACATATTGGAGTCTCACATTGAGTGTTAACCCCATGGCGTCGGCTTCAAATGGATTAAAGGATCTTGAGGGTGTCCTATTTGGGGCTACGGGATGACTATTTGTCGGCCCTAGATTGTCCATGGACAATGAACTAGTTGTTCTGGAGGAAAGGGTATCGGATTGGGATTCAAAAAGGGTTTCAGCAATATCTGCCAAATTTCCTACCGATTGGGTCTCACTTTCTTGCGTAGGTACTCTAGAAGGTGCCCTAGGCCCTATGGCAGAATCTACAAGACGTCCCGACCGCAAGTGCATAAGGTCAAATTTTTTTGGTTTTTTATGTGTTTTTGTTTTGTTTTGTTTTGTTTTGTTTTTTTTTAAAATAAAATAAATAAATATATATATATGTATATATATATATATTTTAATCTACCTAATCACTAAATGCAACTAAAATGAGTATGTGTGGCGTAACTATCTATCCTATTTTTATTATTATTATTATTTTTTTAAAAAATGATTTTTTTTAAAATGATTTTATGATTTTATGATTTTTACTTTTTTTAAAACACAAAAATTATGAATCACACTAAAAAAATACTAATTATGCACAAAGTTATAAAAATTAAAAAATGCAGGAAAATACTAATTATGCAAAAAATTTAAATGAAGAATTACAAAATATGCACAAAGGTAGACTCCTAAAAACACTTAAAAATTTATTTATTTTTTATTTTTTTTAACTTTTCTTTTGTTTTCTTTTGTTTTTTCTCCTTTTGTTGGTTTTTTTTAACTAATAAATTTCGTACCAAATATAAAAAATATGAATTTACTAATGATGCATTCAATTACAAAAATAAAAATAAAAAATGCACGCTACTTTACTTATGCAAAAATTTAAATAATGAACAATGGATTCAAAAAAAAATTGTTTTTTTTCTTTTTTAAATTTAATTGTTTTTCCTCTTTTTTTTTCTATTCCCCTTTTTTTCTTTCTTTCTTTTTTTTAAATAAAAAAAATATTATTTTTTTGTTTTTTTAAATTTAAAAATATAAAAAAACATGAAAAATTAATAAAAATAATAAAAAAATGAAAAATTCCACCTACCTTATCCTCCGCCGTTTGCAGCTCACCGCACACCGGATTCGTTGCTGGCGCACCCACTCACCCTCTTCAATGCACCAGCTCACCACCGCTTACTTCCAGCTGCCTTTTGGCCTTCTCTCTCTTCGGTCGCCTTCACCTGCGCTCTTGCCTTTTGGCCTTCTCTCTCTTCGGTCGCCTTCACCTGCGCTCTTGCCGACGGCCAGTGCTGCTACCCTCCTTCTCTTCCTTCGCCTGCTCTGCAGGCGACTCTTGCTGCGCTTCTATTGCAAACATTCGCTTCAGTTGTTGCAGACGTTTGCTTCCAGCCACCTACTTCCACATTAATATATATATATATATATATATTATAGCCGCCTTCGCCTGCGCTCTTGCAGCGCCCACTGTAGGCTGCTTACACTCCTATTGGTGCTTCACAGACACTCCCTCCATGCAGAACCGGATGCCGACTGCCCCCTCCACGATGCAGCGTTCGACGCCACTGTAAAAGTATATATATATATATATATATATATATATATAGATTTATATGTTTTTTTCTTAAGGCCGCCTTCGCCTGCGCTCTTGCAGCGCCCACTGTGCAGACACCTCACACCGGCCAACGCCGTCTTCTGCCGTCTGCGCCCACTGCAGACACCTCCTCCTCCTGCCACGTCAACGAACAAAATTATATATATATATATAAACCGCGCTCGTCGATGCAGACGACCAGCTGCCACGTCCGACGAATAAATATATAAATATATATATATATATATATTTTTAAAGCTGCCTTCGCTCTCCTTTCAGCCGGCGTTCCGACTGTCCTTCCACTCCCTTCAGCAGCCAACGAATAAATATATGAAAGAAATATATATATATATATATATATATATATATATATATTTCTCTCTTTTTTTTTTCACGCTCGGCCCTTAGCTTCCCACCTTCTTTTGTGTGTTTTCTTTATATATATATATAAAACAAAAAAATAAAAAATGAAATTTCAACCTCTTCTCTCTTCCTTTCACCCTTCTCTCTCCCTCTCTCCTCTCATCCTTTCACCCTTCTCTTTCCCTCTCATCCTTAAGCGGACTTCATGCTTGGGAGTCTATGGGGCTTGCATAAGCTATGGAAGAGCTTAGCAATGCACCTCTTTTCTTTTTATTTATTTATACTAATTACATGTTAACGAAGAGCACGAAAGCATTAAATGGCAAAAAAAAAACAATGAATGTAAGCATACTGACGGTACTTGAAAAGCAATAAAACATAAAAAACAATGCGGGAGAAACCTTAACCTTCAATGGTTTTTTTTAAATCCTAACCATATCCACTCACACCGAGATCACACACCCGAACTTAACCTAATCACTCAATAGTTTTGCAACCAAAAGAGGAAATAGTGGTGGTTTCCACACACTCTCAACCGGATTTGAGTCTTTTCCCCGGCAGTGGCGCCAATGGAGAGACGGAAAAACTCTCACTTGTAGCAAGAGTAGTATGATCCACACTTAGCTCAATCCAATGGGATTTGTATCCCTTTCGGAGCTAGGGATTCAACCCGTACCGGTGCACAAAAGCTTATCCATTTGATGGAGAGAATGCTAGGAATACTACTACTATTGACATAGACTTAACACACACACAAGCTCAATCTTGCTATTGCTCACTCAACTCCACATTCCACTCATCCATACATCCAAACAAGAAGAAAGCTTAGCTATTGCTTACACAAGATCAAAGCATTCTTCATTCTCAAATACTCATTTCCCTAGCATGCACACAACCCTTGAAGCTATCAATAAGAAACATACACACTAGAGAATTGACATGAGAAGAGAGACAAATATCAACTCATTGCATTGAATTAACAAAAGAATAGAACTTACAACAATGTAGATGGGGAGAGAGAAGAGCTTGCACCTCTATGGAAGAAGAGGGAGAGCTAGTCTCAAGAGAGCTCAAACATGAGTTTTCCCAATGTGTCCATAAGCTCTCAAATGAGCCACTTTACAAAAACTCTAAACTCCCAAAAGTTCCCATGTGGGATTATTGTCAAACCCACTCCCACACTCATCCACAACTTGGAACTCTTTACAAGAGCCCTAAGTGTCTTTTTTGTTGCATCCTTGTATTGATCTTCATGCAACATGCCCTCTCTAGCCATATTGTCCATGTGTTTGCATACATAAATTTACAATGTAAGAAATGCCCTCTCTAGCTATATTGGATTGACTTTACACAAAAAATAAGATGGAAAATTAATGATGGATTCTTTTTATTATTATTTCATTGATTTGTAGTTGCACAAAGGTCATCTCTCTCTCTCTCTCTCTCTCTCTCTCTCTCTCTCTCGCTCGCTCGCTCGTTTTCTTGCCTAGTAAAGTTGAATTGCACAATTTTCTTGGTCAAATACAATAATATGCTCCATATTCATCACAATGTTGGTCTACGAGTCCACCTCGGAGGGTGCACTCTTAAGAAGACCTACACATATAACGTGCATTCAAAGGGTATTAAAAAATACCCTTTTCTACGAGTTTTGACTTTAATTCCAAGTTTGTATTCAAAGTACTATTTAAAACCCCTTTATATAAATAGATTTCTATAATTTTTTCTCAAAATCTTAGTTTAGAAAGCCCCTCCTTTTGAACCCACGTAGTAGACTTACATATTTTTAGATGAACCCCCCATGAAGCCCACCACAACTCCTAGAAATTGTGAATTTAACCCCTATAAATAAGGAGAGGTAGCCAAAAAAAAAACCATAAGACTTTGTCACCTTTCATTCATCATACTCAAATAAAAAAAAAGCTTTGCACCCCCCAATCTCCTGAGTATTGACTCACTTTGTTCTTGTTGCTTTTGTACATTGTAGTGTTTGGGAAAGGGTAGCCTCAGCTTCTCCTTTAGCTGATTAAAAATCCAAAAACGATTGATTGAGATCATCTTTAAAAGGAATTAAGCTAATTGAAAATAATGCAATAAGTGTTGTAAAGTTTTTCAAAAATAATTGCTAACTACTTCTCAAATTTTCTGCTTCATGAAAAAATGCTTCTTAAAGTAAGCTTCCCAAACACAAGGTAACCAGTGTCAATGAAATTACACTTTATCAATGTATTTTTTAGAACATGTATTTTTCTATTTTTTACTTTTTTGACTAAATAGATATTTTTAAACAAATAATGTTTACATTTACAAATGAAAGACAATACAAAGAAAAAAGCAAACAATTCACAACTATCCAAAATAATGAACAGTACACAATTCTCTTAATAAAATGTATCTTGGACAATAGGTAATCCCCAATAGTGAATGGATTATGATTTTTGATATTAAAAGCAAAGTCACCAAAAGTGCAGCTATGTTAGTAGCAAGCTCATGCTTATCCTTAAAAAATAGTCTCTACAGCATATAACATTAAAACACCAAGTACATATCAATAAAAACTTGATTCGATAGAAGAAAAAGTTAGCATTTCTTCTTAACTCTACCAAATGAAACTCACAAAAATGGCATCTTCTTAATAAAAAAGTTATCAACTCAACAAATTTTTAATTACATTAATAGAGTACATAGGTTTTCTTTTCCTTGAAAAATAGTTGTCATACAATCTAATAATTCATTACAAAATGACTTGTAGACTAACAAAACAAGTATATATTAATAAAAACTCGATTTGATAGAAGAAAAAGTTAGCATTTCTTCCTAACTACCAAATGAAACTCATGAAATGGCATCATCTTAATCAAAAAGTTATCAACTCAACAAATTTAAAATTACATTAATGAACAAGAGGTGTACGTAGATTTTCTTTTCCTTGAAAAACAATTGTCATACAATCTATTAATTCATTACAAATTGACTAATAGGGTAATAAAGGACTTTACATTAATACAAAATGTCATGGAAAAAAACAATATACTAGAATAACAAAGCTTTGCATGTTTTTGGATACCTTTTATTTCACTCCACTTGCACGTTAGACATTTTACTTTATGTTGTAGTTTGAGGACATATTTCAAATCTTTATGATGTTTTTCTAAGTTTAAGTATAAAGTATAATGTCATCAAGAGAACTTTTGCCTCAATTAAATCCTAGAACATTGACTTGACAAGATTTTGAAATGTACTTTGGTGTATCCCAATAGTTTGGTAAATTTTACTTTTGAACTTATATACTTTTTTATAAGGGATAATTAATCCAAGAGGAATTGGTTTGAATTTAGAAATCTATCTATGTGTATAAGTGTAACAAAATGCATTACTTTGAACTTAAAACCACTCTATGAGTATGAATGCAATAAAAGTCATCACTTTGAATTTATAAAAATCTCTAAAAGTCTATGAGTGAAAAAAAGTGGTTTTGAGCAGATCACAATGTGGAGTTCTTAATGTCTAGGGATGTGCTACATCATTTTCAAGTTCTCCTTTTAAGTTTCTATAGGGTTCTAGAAAAGATAGGTTCCACTAGGCCTAGAACTTGTTCAATTTTCAAAAAGCTTTCTCAAATAGATAAGAGAGGGAAAATAACATGCTCATATTTTTAATATTTAGTTATGAATATATTAAAGTAGGAAGAAAATGTTTGTTCAAAGTTATTATTTCCTCTTCAATCCATAGTGAGAAAAGGATGGATGTGAGGCTCATAAAAAAAATCTTGAATGGCTTCTAGCCATATTTTATTGATTTTTTACACATCAATAAAATGATGAAAGATGGATGATTATTATTATTACTATAGTAATTCCTAGTTATATTGAAGGACTCTCTCTCTCTCTCTCTCTCTCTCTCTCTCTCTCTCTCTCTCTCTCTCTCTCTCTCTCATGAAATTCAAGCCTTCAAACATTTCACGGAAAGAAAAGTGCAAGGCTAGATTTGTAGATTATGGCCAAAAGATATTACCTTCTTGCATGATCCTTCTGATCAAGAATTCATATGAAATTCTAGCATACATGTACTTTTTAATGCTTTTACAATCAAAGATTATCATATAATATCCATGAATATTCAGGTAAAAAGTGTATTTATTCATATTATAGCTTTTACTTAATATTCATGGATATTATCATATAATATCCATGAATATTCAGGTAAAAAGTGTATTTATTCATATTATAGCTTTTACTTAATAACCACCTCCAAATTGATGACCTCCAATCGAATGATCAAAAAACTAAGTACCAATTTTATTTGCACTTTCTCGATGCTTTTGTTATTATCACTTGTTTGTTTATTAATCAAGCATGTTTGTTCCATCCAAGCATCCTAGTAAGATGTGAACACCCATTCCCATTCTGACCTCGATATATGCAAATCGTTTTCTGCCATATGTACTGATAATTTTCAGAATACATGGTTCAACATTTGGGTGGTTGTTTGCAAGATAAGGTTATCTAGTTTTGTTTAGTAAAAACAAGTAGTTTTTCATAAAGAATAACCAATCTCTCCTAGTTAGCCAAGGAATTTCACATCAAGGTCTTCTAATAGAGCATCACATTAAAGTTAGGCACCTAGATAGGTAGACTAAATGAGAGTAAATTGCCTATAACTTTTACATCATTACTCATATGATATTCCCACTTTGCATATCATAAATTCACATAACATAGAGCCTAATTTGATTTATCAAGTATTTTATGATGTATTTTTCTATTTTCTATATTATTTAAAAGGTGTTAGAATTGTTAAAAAATGTATTATTTTATCCTCCCACCATATCTACCATTTAAAATACTCAATTTGTATGGATCTGGTGATCATTGGATTGGGAAAGATTAGTAGAATGTGGATGGAAAGATTAGTAGAATGTGGATCTATGGTAAAATTACAAATCTAACGGTTGTATTTTTGTAGATATATGTTATAAAATTTCTTAGAGGCCTAGTAAATCAATTGTAATTTAATGCTAGAAAATTAAAAATTAAATATTTTAATCTAGAAAGCTCTAGGGATTACTATACTTGTTACCACATTTTTTTAAAAAAATGCCTTAATTTGAGTATGGGAAGATCCATTTTCACTCACATAATTTTTTTAAAAATGTCTTAATTTGAGTATGGGAAGATCCATTTTCACTCCTCCCAAGTGAAAATCCCCATATTCTTTCCATTCTCCTCTTTTTAAATCTAAAACCAATCCTAGTTAGGTTTGGAAATCTAGGCTTAGCATAAAGCCTAGAGATCATGCCATATGTGAGCCTTGGGCATAGCCTCAACCTAGTTAACTTTCCACCTCTTTATCCTAGCATTAATTCCATATCTTCTTCTCACATTTTCATGCTACCTCACACTTGGTGACATGAACAATAGGCACCCAATCAATATCGACATCTTTGATTGGTATCGATGTGCACATCGAGGATGTTGTCCACATTGAGAGGCTATGCTAGCAAGGGGGTCATCAAAGCTCTGCGGGAGGGTAAGTCTACCTTAAAGGCAAGATCATGGGATGGTGGTATGTACTTGGGAGCTCATGAGTCCCGAAAGCTGATACACCCTGCTACCTCTCTCGATGTCGTGCTACTACAACTTGTTTCTATCTATAAACCCAAAATTCATAATTATCTATGTTCTATGTTTGCCATTATGCACGTGTAAGCTTCTTTGCTATAAAGACACACTGCTCATGTGAAGCAGCACTATTGCCATCCTTTTGCCACCATTTCCTTGAGGTTCTACTAGGACCAGCACCACCCATATGCTCGTGTGCCCAAGGTATAATCTTCTCTACTATAAAGACACATTTCTCATACGAAGTAGCACTGCTACTACTGCCACCATTTCCCGAGGTGTCACTGGGCACCACCCACATGCTCATGTGCTGTGAGCCTACTCTCTTGAAGGACTCTCTGGTATATCCATTAAACTCATGTGAACTCCACTAAATCTTTAGAGGTAAGCCAATCCTAGCCACCATTTCCCGAGGTGTCACTGGGCACCACCCACACGCTCATGTGCTGTGAGCCTACTCTCTTGAAGGACTCTCTGGTATATCCATTAAACTCATGTGAACTCCACTAAATCTTTAGAGGTAAGCCAATCCTAGCATCAACATGAGCAAAGCTTGGGTGGAGGTCATCAATGCTGAGAACTCTGTATGTTGCCAGGTCATCAATGCTGAGAACTCTGTATGTTGCCAGGTTGATTTGCGTTTGGTAAGAGGGACATGCCAAGAAATGTACTAGCTCTTGAGTGATATAAGACAAAGGAAAAAAATGTCCACATAGATCTACCAAGGGAATATCCACCCATCACATCTATATCCTCAAGGCATAGAGTGTAATAAGCCTCACGGAGGAATGGTGGTGCATCTCGAGAGATAGATCATTAAAAAACCTCCGTAAATAGGCTGTGGATATAAATGTAGGTAAGGCACTATCATGTTGTAGACCTATGAAACTCTTGAATATGTAAGATCAACTGCTCCACCCTATGCTAGGCAATCCTTTCCATAATCCTGTGCTACTCTGCTTCAACTCTAGCACTCCCCCCTGCCTCTACCCTAGCCTGCTCAAAAAGTAAAGTGTACAAAAAATGAATATTCTCTCTAATTAGGTTTAACCTAAAAAATTTACAAGTTTAGCACTTAATTATAAATCTTTTAATTACAAAGAGAGGGATCTACCAACTAGATATCAATATCTCTTGCTAGATGCGCCTCTGTAGTGGTGGCTGCCTCTGCTATCTATAATGTTGCTCTAAGATGGTCAATCTCTTCTCTCACCTCCTATAGCTCTTATGTGAGTCTCTCTCACTCATAGACATGGGACCCTATGCGACACAATCAACCACCATTAATATTAAAATATAGAAAAGTAGATGTAAAGATGTAAATAGAAAAATAGATGACTATGAAAAACCTATAGAAGCAATGAATATGTATAAATATTTCAACATCTCTATAGAAGCAATGAATCTGTCATCATGCAAGAATGCATTTTTGACATCCATCTAATGTAAAAACTAGCCTTTGGTTGCAACCATCGCAATCACAACTCTCACAGTTGCCATCTTTGCAACTAGGGCAAATGTCTTCTCATAATCAATCCCATGTGTCTGCGCATATCCTTTGGCTACAAATCTAGCCTTGTACCTGCTTATGCTACCATCACTGTTATGTTTCACCTTATACACCCACTTACAACCAATAGCTTTCTTGCCTTCAGGCAATGGCACCAAATCCCAAGTCTCATTTCCATACAATGCATCCATCTCCTCATCCATAGCTTTCTCCCAACACACATTTCCAATAGCCTCATCAAAACATGTGGGTTCTACAATCTACACAACTTTTGCCATATACGCATAGTGATGTGCCACATAACCATCATAAGTCAACCTCTGCATAGGATTTTTGACTCTTCCAGATCTTTGTAACTTTGCATTCATGGATTCCATAGCCTTCTTCACACCAGGTTTGCTGGAATCCCAAGCTCCTCATCAAGGCTTATCTCCGAGCCACTAGAATCTTAATCAATAAGGGAATGCCCTATAGAAATGTCAGGCATACCAAGGGGCTCAACCACTTTCTCTTTGCCTTTATGTAATGTACCAACTACATTTTCAGGACTGGTATTATTACGCAACGTGCCACTCCATGGTCTATCAACAGAACTGCGGAATGAGGACTCTCTTGGTCCACTCAATGACTGTGATTGCTGACTTTCATTCTGTGTAACCACATTTCTAGTTACATCAGCCCCAACAATAGCAAACTTTTCAGTAGCATACCAGCTACTCATCTCATCAAATAAAACATCCCTGCTGTGAGATCCCACTACCCCCTCCGTGTATCGGATTCCCGGTTGCTAGTAGCGGAAGTAGCTTCTTCTTGCATGAGGTAGGGTTTCCCACTCGAGGCCTCGCCCTCGAATGTCCGGACACGAGACTAATCTAGTGGTCATTTCGAAACCGAAACCAGGAAAATTTTCCTTGTCCGGAAAATGGAGACAATTCCACCTTTTTGATTTTCTTAACGAATTTTCTAAAACGAATCTAAACTAACCTTCACGTGATTAAACCAGATAGAAGGAAAACTATTACAGACTTAACTGGAAGAAATCAAAGCTTTTTTCTTAACTAAAATCACGCACAACCATTGATCTATTAATTTGAGAAGTCTTTAGGTTATTATTTAACTATTCGAGTTCTAAGTGTATTCCTATTATTCAATTTCATTATTAAAACTCTACTGATTCCAGCCAAACCCCATTCGGCCCATGGGTTAGCCACCGCCCAACCACCACTAGAATTGATAGAACCAAACAATTACCCACCCACCCACAATTGAATGCCTTTCTTAACTTTTGCTTTCGATACAGATACGCACACACTCCTCTTTAAACTTTAACTTATAAAACAATCCATTGACAAACAGTTATTGATTACAAATGTCATAACTCAAAATTTCCATCCAATCCTTGTTTCAAAAAAAAACAGTATCACTTTGGACTCTCCGTTTGAGACTAGCTAGTCAGCAAACGAGATCCGGTAACAGATTACAATAATCATTGGTCCAACATACAAATCTTCCACTACATACGCATGGGTGTCCTAGGCATCGCGAGCCCGTGCATCGCCTGGTCAGAACCCTCCAGGATCCTCCTTAGGTGTCCTGGCACTTCACTAAGGGACCACTTCGTTGGCCCTCATCCATCGTACCACCAGAAGCGCACCATTTTAACCGTACCGAGGCTAGTCAAGACCAGGCTTTGCCGCGTGAGCTGTCCTTTGAGAACACTCCTTGCCAACCAAACTTCCCTTAGAAAAACACATACCAAATGCTCTCTCCAGCATTCTCGCGTAAGATAGTCCTTTAAGTACGAGGGTAAGAGCTTCATCTACTCTTCCCTATTTGTGTTGGCGACTACACCCTTGTCGTCGGGAGCTCTACGGGAGGCACCGGCAAATGATCTTTGATTGAGGAGCTTTCTTCACGAGAGTAAAGCTATAGGGCAACTATACCATCCTATTGAACGATATTTTTTGGGCCGAAAACGTGTTTCGGGCGCGTTAGGACCTCCGTTTTTCAAAAAGCAGGCGATTTCAAGCACTGCGGGTAAGTCATCGATTTCGAGCATTGCGGATAAGTCATCGATTCTATGCAAAACTCTATTTTAAGAAGTGCAGGAAGACACATTGTGGTTGTGCAGACATTGTGTGTGCTGCAAGGAGGTCAACAGTTGCCATTGGGTGTATGTATGCACATTGAGGTCACTGGTTGTGACATTTGAGTGTAATACAGTACCGCTGCATAGAAAATACAACATTTTGTGCAGGACAAACCAGAGTGCTGTTTTTGGTAAATTTGTGTGTCTGGCAAGATGTCAAATGATGGCATAAACTAGATTGTTGCTGAGAAGCTTGATAAGAACAACTTCCATGCTTGGAGGTTCAGGTTGACAAATTTCTTGATGGGAAAGGGTTACTGAGACTACATAGAAGGTGAGCATGAAGAGGCACCGGAGATATTGGAAATCAATCCGATTGCTGTAGATGTGAAAGACTTCAAGGATTGGAACACACCTCTCAGCCACCCTCCCTACATCCGCTGCTTTCTCAAAAAGAGGGGTGTGATATTTCAGTTACTATTTTACTGAATTTCATTCATTGAATATTCATTTAACTGATTTCTAAATTAATCACGAATTTCGATGAGGAATAAATTAATCATTCCGATTTCGATAGATTTTTTGAATTTTCTCTTTACAATCCGAGTGAATATGAAACGATAGAAATTTCTCTCAGAGTATTTACTTATTCATTTATCAAATATTCATGAAAATTAAACATAGAATTAAAGAGAATCTAATTTTGATATAAACGTTCTTTATGCATCTATTTATGCATAAAATCTAACTTCAATGGAAATAACACTTTTATATAAAAGAAAAATCCTTTTATGCATCTATTTATGCATAAAATCAATTTAATAGAAATAAAACTTTTAAAGAATTTCTTTATGCATCTTTTTATGCATAGAAATTAAATTTAATGAAAATAACACCTTTATAATACAAAATTAATATTATGCATCTTTCCTTGCATAGAAATTAAATTCAATGAAAATAACACTTTTACAATAAAATTTTTTTTATTATGCATCTTTCCATGCATACAATTTGAATTCAATGAAAATAACACTTTTATAATAAAAAATTTCTATTATGCATCTTTCCATGCATAGAAATTAAATTTAATGAAAATAACACTTTTATAATAAAAAAATTTCCATTATGCATCTTTCCATGCATAGAAATTAAATTCAATGAAAATAACACTTTCATAATAAAAAAATTTCTATTATGCATCTTTCCATGCATAGAAATTAAATTCAATGAAAATAACACTTTTATAATAAAAAAATTTCTATTATGCATCTTTCCATGCATAGAAATTGAATTCAATGAAAATAACACTTTTATAAAAAAATTATATTATGCATCTTTCCATGCATAGAAATTAAATTTAATAAAAATAACACTTTTATAATAAAAAAATTTCTATTATGCATCTTCCGTGCATAGAATTTTAATTCAATGAAAATAACACTTTTATAAAAAAAATCCAATATGCGTCTTTCTATGCATAGAATTTAAATTCAATAAAAATAACACTTTTATAATAATAAAAATTTCCAATATGCATCTTTCTATGCATAGAATTTAAATTCAACAAAAACAACACTTTTATAATAAAAAAAAATTCTAATATGCATTTTCTATGCATAGAAATTTATTTCAATAATTAATATCAATGATATTCATGCATATTCATAGGTGAATATGTACATGGAGTAAATAAAAATATTTCTTTTAGAATGCACAAACGGTGGGAATTACTCTTTTAGAATAACATAAAGATAAACTTTATTTTCCACAAAATTTAAGAAAATTTTTGCCATAACCTTCTTTGTATGGCTGACCATTTCTCAATTTTTACATTCTAATATCACTTTAAAATTAATCCCAATTTGAATTAAAGTACTCTAATCTATTCAATTTTCACTTTCTAAAGAGTAAACAATAAGAAAAGTTTAAATCAATTTATTTGTTACTCATATTAGGATAAAGAAGGGCTGAATTCTTAAGGAAGAGAAGGGGGTAGCCTTTTCATCTAGGCATAACATCAAGATTCACTTTAATCAACAAAAAAAAGTAAAGAAATTATAAAACCATAGATTAGAAATTAAAAAGTAGAATTTCTAGCTTACATGGAGTTTTGTGAGCTTTTCTTTGGCTTGAGGGATTGAGGGTTCTACTCTTGTTTGGATCAAGAGTGGCCACCAATTATTTTGGAGTGGATTTAGTAAAAAACAATTGAATTATCAAGTGAATTCAATGTATTTGGCTCTAGGAAGGAGTAGAATAACAGTGCATAAACACTATTAAGCTTTTAAAAAGGGGGAGGCTTCTATTTATAGGAAAAAGTGAGCCTCAAATCAAGCAAACTGATTCTAGACTTTTCTAGATCAATTTGGTAAATTTTTGACCATTTTTGGGTTAGTTCAGCTTACTTTTTGGAACTAGACTTGAATTAGGAGAGAGGAGAGATGAAATATCTCATTTTATTGATTTAAAATGGAAAGCAATGATGAGAAAAAAGGTGCCTCCTTCATGAGGGGGAATCCCCATTCTGAGGTGTCAAAAATTCATTTTTTAAATGTTTCCTTTGGTCCTTAGTCCACTCATTTACTCATTTTTGGGGGGTTTTTCTTTATTTCTTTAATTTATCTCCTCCCCTACATTTGGATTAATCTTATTGGCCCCTCAGAACCTTAATCCAAAATTTTCAGAAAATCTGGACCCTTAGGCTAAGGTCTTTTGAGCAGATTATAATTCATTTCTAATGCACCTTAGGAAATTCTTTTAAAACTTCTGTTTTGGGGAAATTTATTTTAATAAGAAAGGATCTTTTTCCATCCAAAGATATCTAAAAACTGAGTTACTCTCTCTAGAACATTTTCTCTCTCTAGGCCAAAACAAGTAGAAACGAGATCTTTTATTATTCTGAAAAGGGGATTGATTACAGGGGAAGAAATTGGACATCTTGAGGGGCTGGGGAGGAATCTTACACCTGCTTACCCTCAATTCACGTCGTGTAGCGAGATTATAACATCTATATCCCTTTTGCTCAAGTGAACACCCAATAAACACACATTTTTTTGCTTTTGGATCTAGCTTGGTACACGTAACTTATCTGGCACATGCACATATGCAATACATCCAAAAACTTTCAAGTGAGACAAATCAGGTTTCTTGCTAGTAAACTTCTCCTCTGGCATTACATCATCATGTATGGCTACAGAGTAGGAGTCATGTTCATGATATAAACTGCTGTAGACATAGCCTTAACCCAATACCTATGTGGCATATTCTTCTCAGCCACCACAGGTGACACTGCTGTAGACATAGCCTTAACCCAATACCTATGTGGCATATTCTTCTCAGCCACCACAGGTGACACTGCTGTAGACATAGCCTTAACCCAATACCTATGTGGCATATTCTTCTCAGCCACATCAATTCTTGTGATATCTCTGCAATGTGCCTATTTTTTTGCTCCGCAACTCCATTTTGTTGCGGAGTGTATCTACATGTAAATTGTCTTTGAATGCCATTCTTTCGTAAGAATTTAGAGAACTCATTGGAGAAGTATTCTCCCCCTCCATCTGACCTTAGGCACTTCACATGCTTTCCTGTCTGTTTTTCAGCCATAACTCTGAAATTCTAAAAATGAGTGAACACTTCACTCTTCTCCTTCATGAAGTGCACCTACACTTTCCTCGTGTGGTCATCAATGAATGTTATGTAGTAGTACTTGCAACCACCCATAGTCATA
Source organism: Cibotium barometz (assembly GCF_041138505.1). Classification (NCBI taxonomy): domain Eukaryota; kingdom Viridiplantae; phylum Streptophyta; class Polypodiopsida; order Cyatheales; family Cibotiaceae; genus Cibotium; species Cibotium barometz. The sequence goes on along the minus strand of NC_141061.1, from coordinate 49,492,630 downwards.
GTCTTCGTAGGACCCCATACATCTGAATGCACAACAACTAGTACATTCTTGCTCACATTTCTGTCATGTGGAAATACATGTTTTGGACACTTTCCAAATTGACATGCTTTACAAACTTTTTGCATACCTTCAACTTAAACTTAGGCAGCCCTGTCACAATTTGTTTAGTCTGCATAGACTTTATTGTTGACCAACCTCGATTCGATTTAAATGGTGAGCTTCCGGTACAATGGATGAGGGACCAAGGAAGCGGCCTATGAGTGAAGTGCTAGGTGACCTGCAAAGGATCCTAGAGGGTGCTGACCATATGGTGCTCGAGCTCTGGGTCGCCAAAGATACCCACGCGTGTGTAAAGGAAGATATTGGAACAAGGAGTAAGAGTTGTTTTTTGAATTCGGGCATGGATCTGGTTGATTGACCTTGCTGGTCCTCAACGGATGAGTCCATGGCTCTTTTATATGGATCTGTTGGTTGATCTTGCTGACCTTCAACAGAGAGTCCATCTGGATTTTTATAAGTGAATATATTTTCGGGTACTATGAGCTAGGAACTACTGAAAAGGCCCATGAGTGAACAGGTGGTGAGCATTCTGGTTGTGCTAATGATGCCATAGGTACACCGATGAAGGAATGATCGAAAACTAAAAATCAACCGAATATTTTAGAGGATTATGATCAGTGATACTATGATTTCATTAAAAGATTGTTTTAAAGTTAGCTAAATCTGTGAAACAGGAAATTTCATATTGGATGTGTAAGTGGTGTGACTATCTTGAAGTTTGTATTATGAAGCACCAGCTAGGGGGCATGGGAACTCTTTTGCTTCCCTGGTACCCGGGACAAAACATAACCAAATTCCTAAATGGATTCTATCACTACAGTGGTTGTGGGCGGTTGGCTAACCCATGGGACTGGAGATTGGATTGATGGATCCCTAAAATGAGACTCAATTCTGTTATGGTACGATAGATGAAGTAAATCCCGGACATTCCTTATTCTATGGAAAAGAATCAACGGCTGTGCCTCTCGAGATGAGGAAAAAAGTGTTGGTCTCTATGATCCAAGTGCAAGCCTTTTCCTTGATCTGACCATGTGACTTACAGGTTCAGTCAGATCAATTTGGTTAGTGATGACCTTGACTACGTTAGAATAAAAATATCATGGAGGAATCGCCCATGCTTTCTGGGCAAGGGAAGTTTTTACGAGCCGAGAGATTAGTCTCTTGTCTGAATATCCGTGGCTGGTGGGCGAGGCCCCGAGTGACAGGTTTTGTTCTGCCCAAGAAGTGCTACTTCTGCTGCTAGCACAGAGGGGGCAGGGATCTTTCAGGTATGGTCACCTGAATTTCAATAGCATGTGTCCTGCTGAAATCAAAAGGTATAGTTTTGAGCATACCATACCTATAAAAAGTTGATAAAATATGTGAAGCCTATTGCATTGGCAAAAAGCAGTCCAAAGTACCATTTTCTAAAAGCACAAGTAGAGAAAGAAGATTCCTTGACCTCATTCACACAGATGTCTATGAGTCAACCCACACTCCTTCACTTCTTAGTGGTAATACATATTGTGTTTCCTTCATAGATGATTACTCCAGATATACTTGGGTTTTCTACATGAAATCCAAAGCTAAAGTATTTGGCATTTTCAAAGAATTTCATGTTATGGTTCGGAATATGATAAATAGAAGCAAGGTCCTCAGGTCAGACAATGGAGGTGAGTACCTCTCAAAAGACTTCAGCAAATACCTTCTTGATCATGGCATCAGAAGGCAACTGACTTGTAGCTACACACCTCAACATAATGGAGTTGCTGAGAGGAAGAAAAGAGACCTATTTGACTTAACCAGGTGTATGCTAAAGGAGAAGAACCTCTCCAACACCTACTATGCTGAAACTATCAGCACAACATGCTACTTGATGAACATATCTCCAACTAAAGCTCTCCACGGCATCACCCCATATGAAGCCTTTCATGGACTCAAGCCTCAAGTACATCATCTCAAAATATTTGGTTGTTTAGCTTTTTCTCATATTCTAGATGCACATAGGAAGAAGCTTGATGACAAGTCAATAATGTGTGTGTTTGTTTGATATAGTAGTGAGCATAAAGCTTACAAACTCTATGATCCAATTAAGAAGGAGACATTTGTGTTAAGGGATGTGATATTTGATTAGCCTACCATCTATCTGGTCATCAGCTGATCCATCAGATGCAGACACCCCTTCTTCAGCAACTCCTCTCAAAGGATAGATAACACCTTTGGAGGACTCCATCAGATGCAGACACCCCTTCTTCAGCAACTCCTCTCAAAGGATAGATAACACCTTTGGAGGACTCCATTGAAGAACTGGAGGAAGTAGGAAGAAGATGATGCCCACCAAGCAGCCCTCAGGAGGTCCACCAGAGATAGAAAAAAGCCCTCTTCTATGAGGATGCCTGTGATAAGAAAGAATGGATAGATGCAATGGACAAAGAGATGATTGCACTGCACAAGAATCACACTTGGGATCTGTGTCAACTTCCACCCAACAAGAAAACCATAGGCTGCAAATGGGTTTATAAGCTAAAGTACATCAAGGAAGGAAAGATAGACAAGTACAAAGCAGGATTTGTGGGTTGATGAGATGAAGAGACCTTTGCACCAGTAGTAGCTCCATCATGTTAGTCCTTTCTCTAGCCTCTCTTCATAAATGGAAATTGTGGCAAATGGATGTCACTAATTCCTTCCTCAATGTCTAAATTGAGGAATAAGTCTACATGTAGCAAGTAGCCTATAGGTTATGTCAAAGTAGGAACATAGCATCTTGTTTGCAAGCTGCAACAATAATAGAGCTTTTATGGTCTAAAACAAGCTCCAAGAGCATGGTATTGTAGAAATGATGAGCACCTCAAAGTTCAAGGGTTCCAGAAGAGTAATGTGGATTATACTCTCTACTACATGGTGAAAGGGAAGGATGTTGTTCTTGTTCTTCTATATGTTGATGATCTGATTTTGATAGGAAGCAATGAAGCCATGGTTGTAGCTATCAAATCCAAACTCTCAGCTGAGTTTGAGATGAAAGACCTTGGATATCTGCACTATATTCTTGGAATTGAAGTAGTGAGGACCACAGTAGGTAGTATCTTCACCTCTTAACAAAAGTACATGTAGACTATTCTCAAGAAGTTTGGTATGGAGACCTGCAAGCCAGTGTCTACACTAATGGAATCCACTTTGAAGCCAACAAAGGATGAAATAGGACATCCTTTCGATACTACTTTGTATAGGCAACTCATTGATTCTCTCATTTATTTGACTATCACTAGGCTTGACCTCTATTTAGTAGAGTCAATAGTCTTGCTCAGTTTATGAAGCACCCCAAATTATCTCATTGGACTACAGCCAAAAGAGTGCTTAGATACTTGAAAGGCATTAAGCATTAGGGTATCTTATATGCAGGTAACACACCAAGTCTACAAGGGTTTGGTGATTCTAACTATGCAACCTGTCTGATGGGGACAAAAGAAGCATGAGTGAAATGACATCTTTTCTTGGTGCAAGAGTCATTTCATGATGTTCTAAGAAGCAGAATACAGCCAACCTTCCCTCTACAAAGGTTGAATACAAGGCTTTAACCACCTCAGCCTGTGAAGCTATCTGCTGGGCTGAAACGATGCTTTGAAGGAACTTGGTCTTTATGGAGTTAGTAGTCCTACTCCTATGCTTTGTGATAACATATAAGCTAAATCTGATGAAAAACAGGTAGAGGGAGAGGAGACACACACACAGGAGCAAACCCTAACCATAGAGGGAAGCCATCTCCCTTCTCACACAATGCATAAAGTCATAATACATAATACACAACACACACTATGTGTTGTGTCCACACACAGTTAACCCTAGCTAATGTCTACACATTATGACCAGCTGGACGCGGTCATTTATGTCTTACACATGCTGCTACCTAACATGCCAGCACATGGTGCAGCTGGCACAAGCTGACATCGAGCTTGAATCTCAACAGCCCCTCTCAAGCTCATGATGTACTGCCATAGATGAAGATGTAGATGAGCTTGGGCTATCAAAGCTCTCAACACTCCCCCTCAAGCTCATCCCACGTACTCCCAACATAGTACGGAAGTACTCAAACTTCTCCCTGCTAAGTGGCTTTGTAAAGATGTCAGTAGCCACCTGCTCTTCAGTCTTCACATACTGCAAATCCACTGTACCATCCAGCACTTTCTCTCTGACAAAGTGATAGTGGACCTTTATGTGTTTGGTTCGTGCATGAAAAACTAGATTCTTGGCCAACTGTATGCTGCTCATGTTGTCACAATGAATGACAACCTTGCCATCAATAGACTCACCCAAATCAGCCAAGAGACTCTTTAACCATACTCCTTCACATTTAGCAATGGCTGCACCCCTGTATTCAGCCTCTGTAGTACTAGGATAAAGCAATAGTAGGTTGCTTCTTGCTACTCCAACTCACCACTGCACTTCCAAATGTAAAGGCATAACCACTAGTAGACCTCCTGTCATATGAGCTACCTGCCCAATCTGCATCTGTGTAGCCATGTATATCCAAGCCTTTACCATGCTCATAAAGAAGACCATAATGTGCAGTGGTCTTTACATATCGCATAATGCATCTCACTGCATCCAAATGAGGTTTTTTGGGACTCTGCATAAATTGGCTTACTAGCCCCACAGCATAACTGAGATCCGGGCATGTGATAGTCATGTAAATAAGACTGCCAAAACCATCTTTCTATACATAGATGGATCATCCAACTCTTGACCAAAATCAGCCCGCAGCTTTACATTTTGCTCCAAAGGTGTACTCATTGGCTTATACCCTGTCATCCCATATTTTGCCAACATATCCAATGCATATTGACATTGCACTAACCATGTACCTGCATGGTCTTTGATCACTTCAATTCCAAGAAAATATCTCAATTCCCTCAAGTCTTTCATGCCAAACTGCCCACTCAATGCCTTCTTGACATGCATAACATCCATAGCATGATCTCCTATGACAATCAAGTCATCCACATAGATGACAAGTAAGACAATCCCATGATCTGTTTTCTTCACATAGAGTGAAGAATCTATTGAAGAAACCTGAAATCCAAGGGAGATAAGATATTGACTTATCTTATCACTCCAAGCACAAGGTGCTTGCTTCAAACCATATAATGCTTTCTTTAATCTGCATACATGAGTGGGATACCTCGGGTGTACATATCCTTCTGGCTGTGCCATATAAAGTTCCTCTTGTAGATCACCATTTAGAAATGCATTTTTCACATCCATTTGATGCATTTCCCAACCATTTGCTACAGCCATAGCAATGACTGCTCTCACTGTTCCCATCTTTGCAACTGGAATAAATGTTTCATCATAGTCTAAGCCTTGGGTTTGTGCATGACCCTTAGCTACTAATCTTGCTTTATGGCATTCAATGGAACCATCTGACTTGCATTTCACCTTGTAAACCCAATGGAACCATCTGACTTGCATTTCACCTTGTAAACCCAATGGAACCATCTGACTTGCATTTCACCTTGTAAACCCATTTGCAACCAATAACATTTTTGCCTTGTGGTAAGGCAACCAAATCCCATGTTTCATTATGAACCAAAGCGTCCATCTCAACATCTATTGCCTTCTCCCATACATGCTTCCCAATAGCTTTTGTATAGCATGTAGGTTCCACATGCTTCACCAAAGAGGTCATATATGCATAATGCATAAAAAAATCATGATATGTCAACCTGCCAACTGGATACCTGACCCTTTGGGATCTCTGCAATGTATGCGGATCACTCTGAACACCTGTCACTCTAGCATGTGGAGGCACATATCTATCCTGCCTTGCACCAGGTGTGCGTAAAACTGGTATGCCAAGTTCCTCATCCAAACTCTCTAAACTTGATGACTCATAACTTGTAATGCTAATTCCTTCAACCTTCTTCTTCACTTTATCCACAGCACTACTCCCAGTGCTCACACTCTCATGTCTCAAGCGTCCTGACCATGGACGTATAGTGCTACTCTCAGACTCTGTTGGCCCAGACATAGAAATAGAACTTGCTTGTGGCAAGTTCACATGCACATTAACATAAAGAGAATCAATGACACCCTCATCCTTTGCTTTGTACCAACTAGCAAGTTCATCAAACACTACATCTCATGAGATAACCACTTGTCTAGTTTGTGGATTGTAACATTTATATGCCTTGAGATCCTGTGCATATCCAACAAACACACACTTTTTTACCTTACGATCCAACTTCCTCCTTCTCTCGTCAGGCACATGTACATAAGCTATGCACCCAAACACTTTGAGGTGTCCAATGTCTGGCCTAAAACCTCATGTAAGCTGTATCTTTGGCGTACTTCCATGTATGGCTACTGTGGGTGTCTTAAGTACATACACAGCAGTGGCACACGCTTCTATCCAATAATAGTTTGGCATGCTCTTTTCATTGAGCATTGCCCTGGCCACATCACAAATGACTCTATTCTTTCTCTCAGCAACACCATTTTGTTGAGGTGTGTACCTACCTACAAGTTAATTGCCTTCTTATGCCATGCTTTATCAAGAAATGCTCAAAAGCATGTGAGGTGTATTCACCACCTCCATCTATCCTCAAACATTTTATCCAAGAGCCATATTGCTTCTCTGCAAAAGCTTTGAAGTCCATAAACTTTCCCAACACTTCACTTTTCTCTCTGAGAAAGTAAATCCAAGTCATTCTGTTGAAATCGTCAATGAATGTCACATAATATAAGCTGCCTTTAATGGATGGGTTTTGTGCAGGACCCCATACATTGCTATGAACTATCTCAAGTGGCCTGCTACTCATGTTGCCTTCTCTAGGAAAACGGCAACCTCGCTTGCTTTCCAAAATGACAGGCATCACAAACATGCATACTCCCATCATACTTGAATCTAGGCAGCCCACTAACAATGCCTCTTGCATGCATGTTCTTTAACCTTTGTATGTTCACATGTCCAATCCTTTTATGCCACATGTCAATGTCCTGTACCACATTTAAGCTTTTAGAGAACATGGTTGATTTCAACTCAAGAATCCCAGCATCCAACTTAAATAACCTGCCTTCTTTCTTGCCTTTGGCAATGACTCTACATCCATTTTTGAAATCCTTAACGAAGAAACCATGCTCGTTGAAAAGAACCTGTAAACCCTGTTCCACCATTTGACCAACTGAGGCCAAACTTTTTGTAATAGAAGGCACATACAAGACATCTGCCATAGATTTTGTTTCACCATTGTGCATAACCAATGGTACACTTCCAACATGTGTGATAGCATGTTGGGTATCATCTCCTGTCTCCACATAGCCTTTCACATCCATAGGCTTCATATGCTCAAACCATTCGCCATGACAAGTCATATGGTTTGATGCTCCAGAGTCCATATACCAAGTGTCATCACTTTCACCATTCGACATCATAGATCCCACAACATGTTTCATGGCAAACAAGTGATTTGCACTGCCATCATTATTGCTTGATGCATAATTTCCACCACTTGCATAATTTCCACCATGTTGTGCATAATGTCCACCATGTTGTGCTCTACTCCCTCTCAAATCATTTTGTTTGCGGAAACAATCACGTGCCATATGACCAAATTTCCCACAGTAATGGCATTCCACATTTTGCATAGATGTTGGTTGGCCTTGCCAACGTCCTCTACCATGAGGATTACCTCTGCCTCTCTGAGGTGTATATCCACGACCACCTCTAGCACCTTATGTAGGCTGAAAATTCTGTTGTGGTGACCTGTCCTGCCATCCACGACCATTACCACGGCCATGTGATGCAAATCTCCCCCTGCCTCTAGATCCCCTTTGTGAATAGAAAGCCTGATTCCTGCCATTATCATCATGGCTATAGATGAATCATGAAAGGAGTCACTGAGTTTGATTTCCTCAATAAGCAAGAGTGAGTAGATGCATCATGAAAGGAGTCACTGAGTTTGATTTCCTCAACAAGTAAGAGTGAAACCAACTCATCAAAATCTGGTAAACTTGTACTCCAAACCAAGATGGATGTATCAAAAGACTTATACTCCTTGCCGCGCCAAGACCACGCAAGGTAATGTCTACCAAATCATCATCAGGCATGGGGGCATTGATTGTTGCCAATGCATCTGCATACTTCTTTATCTCTTGTACATAATCATGGATGCTCCTTCCTTTCCGTTTCACATTATGAATCTTTTGTCGCAACAAACTGAGACTTGCGAGCACTAGTGTCTGTATCAAACAGCTTTACCAATGTATCCCATGCATCCTTGGGATTCTCAGCATCATGTATATGTATGGGTATAGCATCCGAGATACATATAGACAGATAATGCAAAACTTTGTATGCTCTTTCTGACCATTGCTTATGAGCTACAACCTACTGCTGTGTAGGTTGTCGGGGTAGTTTCGGCTCTGGCTCCGCACCTATAATAAGATTCCAAAAACCTTTTCCCTTCAGAAAGCTTTTGATCCTGTACTTCCATGCCTGGAAGTTTTTCCTATCCAATTTTTCACCCACAATTTGTAGTGGGTTGTCTGACATATTTGCTCAATGCAAATGCACCTTCCGCACACATCCAAATCTGTAAACAAGCCTTCCTTAGCTCAACCACACTCTAATAAGTGTTCCAGATACTCCAAAGTACTCAACAAACTTCACTTTTGATATAGAAAATCAAACTGATTGCATCCAAAATGAACTGGCATATGCAGTCCAAGGTAAATCAAACTGATTGCATCCAAAATGTACTGGCATACACAGTCCAAGGTACCCTATTTTGGCGCATTTTCCAAGGCTTCAAATTGCAATGTAGTGGTTCAATCAAGTGTGGATAACTTGCATTGACACCTAAACAAGCTCAATGTTGCAATGTAGTGGTTCAATCAAGTGTGGATAACTTGCATTGACACCTAAACAAGCTCAATGTTGCATATCAACACCAACCAAGGTGCATACATACCAAAATTTTCAAACCCCCTTCTCTGTTTTGAGAAAAACCAGAAAAACCAGTAAAAACCAGTAGTAGAATTGCTCTAATTTCTTCAATGCTTGGCCAAATTGGGAGACCAGGCATTCATTAGCTTAGCAATGATGTCCACTAACTCCATGTAAAAGGAATTAGACCAATTGTTTAAGATGAGAGAGTAATTAGTCGATTAATCACACTCTATTTCACTAATCACAATAGACAGCCTATTTAATCAGCTCATTTTCAGCTCCATAATGCAGGTCTACCGGGTAAGGTCTACTAAACACCCTTGAGTGGATTGCAGGTGACTCAGGCACAAACAAAGCAAATTAGGGTTGCCCAAAGCAAAAGAAATTTTTAGTTTTTTGCAAAGCTTTCCATTGGAGCTTGGAAGCGGTGATGTATGGTGAAAATAGATGCAAACATGGCAAAGAAACATATATGTGACACAAGGATGAATGTATTGGAAACTCATGTACAAGCCCTACAACTGATTTTGGAGCAAATATGATGCATTTATGTGATTGCAATTTACTGGTTTTGAAGCTCTCACAAAACAGAGAAATAGAGGTCAATTTTTTTATGAAATTAGAGAAAGTTTTTGGCAAAAATCAATCCATTGATGGGATGTACACTTGCATTGGAGTGTCAGGCAACATTATATGCCTTTAATTGACACTTTAATCACTCCACATACCTTCAGGAGCAGGCGGCGCAGCATCTACAAAGAAACAGGGTAGTTTTTCACATATTTTGCTAAAGTGGAGGCCAAATTCCACTTGTGTGCTTGATAAATTCCAAAAATTGCCTTCGCAATTGGTTGATACATACACCTGAGAAGGAGGCTACATGATTGGTTGGAGCAATCATGATCTATGGAGCTGGAAATGAGCTGATTAAACAGGCTATCTATTGTGTTCAGTGAAACAGAGTGTGATTAATCGACTAATTACTCTCTCGTCTTAAACAATTGGTCTAATTAATTTTACATGGAGTTAGTGGACATCATTGCTAAGCTAATGAATGCCTGGTCTCTCAATTTGGACAAGGATTGAAGAAATTAGAGCAATTTTACTACTTGTTTTTCTAGTTTTTCTCAAAACAGAGAAGGGGGTTTGACAAAATTGGTATGTACACACCTTGGTTGGTGTTGATATGCAACATTAAGGTTGTTTAGGTGTCAATACAAGTTATTCACATTTTATTGAACTACTACATTGCAATTTAGAGCCTTGGAAAGCGCATCAAAGTAGAGTATCTTGGACTGCATAAACCAGTTCATTTTGGATGCATACAGTTTGATTTTCTACATCAAAATTGAAGTTTGTTGACTACTTTAGAGTATCTAGAACACTCATTAGAGTGCGATTGAGCTGAGGAAGGCTCATTTACAGATTTGGACGTGTGCGGAAGTGCATTTGCATTGAGCAAATATGTTGGCTAATCCAGTACAAATTGTGGGTGAAAAATTGGATAGGAAGAACTTCCAGGCATGGAAGTATAGGATCAAAAGCTTTCTGAAGGGAAAAGGTTTTTGGAATCTTATTACAGGTGCTCAGCCACCCAGAGCTACCCCGACAACCTACACAGTAGTAGCAGGTTATAGCTCATAAGCAACAATGGTCAGAAAGAGCATACAAAGTGTTGCATTATCTGTCTATATGTATTTCGGATGCTATACTCATACACATTCATGATGCTGAGAGTCCCAAGGATGCATGGGATACATTGGTAAACATGTACTCCGAACCGAGATGGATGTATCAAAAGATTTATACTCCTTGCCAAGACCACGCAAGGTAATGTCTACCAAATCATCATCAGGCATGGGGGCATTGATTGTTGCCAATGCATCTGCATACTTCTTTATCTCTTGTACATAATCATGGATGCTCCTTCTATTCCGTTTCACATTATGAATTTGTTGTCGCAACTGAGACTTGCGAGCACTAGTGTCTATATCAAACAGCTTTACCAATGTTATGGCTGTAGCAAATGGTTGGGAAATGCATCAAATGGATGTGAAAAATGCATTTCTAAATGGTGATCTACAAGAAGAGGTGTATATGGCACAGCCAGAAGGATATGTACACCCAAAGTATCCCATTCATGTATGCAGATTGAAGAAAGCTTTATATGGTTTGAAGCAAGCACCTCCTGCTTGAAGTGATAAGATGAGCAGATATCTTATCTCCCTTGGATTTCAGGTTTCTACAGCAGATTCTTCACTCTATGTGAAGAAAACAGATCATGGGATTGTTTTACTTGTCATCTATGTGGATGACTTGATTATCACAGGAGATCATGGTACAGATGTGATGCATGTCAAGAAAGCATTGAGTGGGCAGTTTGATTATCACAGGAGATCATGGTACAGATGTGATGCATATCAAGAAAGCATTGAGTGGGCAGTTTGACATGAAAGGCTTGGGTGAGTTGAGATACTTTCTTGGAATTGAAGTGATCAAAGACCATGCAGGTACATGGTTAGTGCAACGTCAATATGCATTGGATATGTTGGCAAAATATGGGATGATAGGGTGTAAGCCAATGAGTACACCTTTGGAGCAGAATGTAAAGTTGCGGGCTGATTTTGGTGAGGAGTTAGATGATCCATCTATGTACAGAAAGATGGTTGGTAGTCTCATTTACATGACTATCACACGCCCGGATTTGAGTTATGCAGTGGGGCTAGTAAGCCAATTTATGCAGAGCCCCAGAAAACCTCATTTGGATGCAGTGAGACGCATTATGTGATATGTAAAGACCACTGCACATTATGGTCTTTTTTATGAGCATGGTAAAGGCTTGGATATACATGGCTACATAGATGCTGATTGGGCAGGTAGTAGCTCATATGACAGGAGGTCTACTAGTGGTTATGCCTTTACACTTGGAAGTGTCGTGGTGAGTTGGAGTAGCAAGAAGCAACCTACTGTTGCTTTATCCAGTACAGAGGTTGAATACAGGGGTGCAACCATTGCTACATGTGAAGGAATATGGTTAAAGAATCTCTTGGCTGATTTGGGTGAGCTTATTGATGGCAAAGTTGTCATTCATTGTGACAACATGAGCAGCATACAGTTGGCCAAGAATCCAGTGTTTCATGCACGGACCAAACACATAGAGGTCCATTATCACTTTGTCAGAGAGAAGGTGCTGGATGGTACAGTGGATCTACAGTATGTGAAGACTGAAGAGCAGGTGGCTAACATCTTTACAAAGCCACTTAGCAAGGAGAAGTTTGAGTACTTCCGTACTATGTTGGGAGTACATGGGATGAGCTTGAGGGGGAGTGTTGAGAGCTTTGATAGCCCAAGCTCATCTACATCTTCATCTATGGCAGTACATCCATGAGCTTGAGAGGGGCTGTTGAGATTCAAGCTCGATGTCAGTGTGCACAGCTATGCTATGTGCTGGCATGTTAGGTAGTAGCATGTGTGAGACATAAATGATCGCGTCCAGCTGGTCATAGTGTGTGGACATTAGCTAGGGTTAGTTATGTGTGGACACAACACATAGTGTGTCTTGTGTATTATGGATTATGGCTTTATGCATTGTGTGAAAAGGGAGATGGCTTCCCTCTATGGTTAGGGTTTGTAATATACATTAGGGTTTACTCCTGTGTGTGTGTCTCCTCTCCCTCTACCTATTTTTCAACAATAGCAACCTTCTCACTTGTGTGTATCACAAATTTGCTAAGCCAATTTTGAAGTTAACTAATCAAATAGCTTGTATTTGACCTCCTCTTGCAAGATTTTCAACAAAAAACTCCATTTCTGCAATGATGTCTGCGTCGCGTGCTCTTGAGGGGATTTGGGATGATTGTAGTGTCAATTGAGAGCATATATAGTTGCCTAACACTCCAAGGCATGTGCACAATCCATCAATTGACTGATTTTTGCAAAAAAAACTAGCTTTAATTTCATAAAAAATGGACCTCTTTTCTTTGTTTTGTGAGAGCTTCAAAAATAGTAATTTTTCAATCACTCAAATGCATCATACTTACTCTAAATTCATTGTAGGGCTTGCACATGAGTTGCCAATACATTCCCATTTGCCAGATACATGATTCTTTGTCAGATTTGCATCCATTTGACTCATACATTCACCACACTCAAGCTTCAATGAAGAGCTTGCAAAAACCAAAATTTTCTTTTGCTTTGGGCAAAACCCTAATTTTCCTTGTTTGTGCTTGAATCACCTGCAATCCGCTCAAGGGTGTTTAGTAGTCCTTACCCGGTAGGCCAAGCTCTCAGATCTGATAGAAATCGGTGTGCTCCAAGCTTCACAGCATCAATGGCAAGCTTCACAGCTTCACAGCTTCTTCTCCCTCTTCTCTCACTCACTCCTCATAAACCCTAATAGAGAGCACTAGGCTCTGATACCATGATGAAAAACAGGTAGAGGGAGAGGAGACACACACACAGGAGCAAACCCTAATGTATATATTGCAAACCCTAACCATAGAGGGAAGCCATCTCCCTTCTCACACAATGCATAAAGTCATAATCCATAATACACAACACACACTATGTGTTGTGTCCACACATAGCTAACCCTAGCTAATGTCCACACACTATGACCAGCTGGACGCAGTCATTTATGTCTCACACATGCTGCTACCTAAGATGCCAGCACATGGTGTAGCTGGCACAAGAGCTGACATCGAGAGCTTGAATCTCAACAAAAGCCTTAGCCAAAAATCCAGTCATGTATCAAAGGACCAAGCATATTGAAGTTAGAGAACATTTCATCCAGGAGAAGATAAACTCAATTGACATAGTGTTGTAGCATTGCAATACCAAAAAGAATGTTGTAGACATCTTCATTAAAGCCCTAGGCAAAGAGCTCTTTTTCAAGCATAGAGTAGGCCTTGGCATGATGGAAGTCTTAATAGTCTTTCACAAAATAAACATGTTTTAGATTTTTTTTTATTTTTCATTTTGTAGCTCTGAGTCAGCAGTCTGAATTAGCTGACTGAATCAACTATTTGAGTTTGTTGAAGTTAGCCTCCAACCTGCGGAGTTTGTTAGAGTCAATTTTCTAAATCATTTGATTGAACTAGCTTACTGAATCAGCTATGTGATCTATTTAACAAAGGTTCAAAGATGTTGCTGATCTTGAGGGAAGGTGTTAAAAGATTCAAGATTCAAGATTCACACCATTCTGAGGTTTCCTAAGCCTTGTAGATACACCTCATGTTTGGTAGAAATTAATCCTTACATCAAAGGAGTAATTGCAGATTACCATCGTCTAAGGTGATAATTCTGCATAGTTGACCTAACCATCATGATTTAGCTGCAAAATTCTTGTCACATCTACTTGATTACATCGGTAGAGATGAAGCACAACGCGGCAATGAGCTGCTCATCTTGGATCATTATAAAAGCCAATTTTGATATACTGAACTGGGTGAACTGAAGTGAACATAGTAAGTAGGAGCCATCTTCTGAGTGTAGTCTAAGACTGACACTCATAGCATTGTATAAGATATCATATCTGAGCTGTTTGAGCTCCTTAGTACTAGGATTAAGGTTTTGGGGATTAGCCCATCCATTGATTAGAGTCAAAATTACTATTCATGTATCTCATCTGATTGAATAATATAAATAGTATTGATTCAGTTCTTAACTAGTTCATTCAATTATCTGTGCCAATCATTGTGTCGCATTTCCTCCCGTCCTCATAATTTTGACAAAAACATAATAGGGGCATGCCAAGGTTGTGCACATAACATACACATGTGATACCATTCTATATCATATAATATGAATATGAAAAGCAATGCATCAAGGATCAAATTTCCACCCCAAGTACATGGAGTGATCCATGTGAGAATCCCACACAAGAATCAGCATGAAGCACTAGCATTTGCATCATAGGCCAAGAATAGCCTATCACCATCTAGATATGTTGATGAAGAACCTTTGGCATCTGGAACATATATCCACATCAATCCTCCCAGTAGTTGGAACATGTGCCCAAGATGGCACAACACCACAAAACTGTGTCAATGAACCATGTGGTGAAGGACCATCACCATAAAACCATACCAAATAAGATCTCAACAAAACTACATTAAGAAAGCATGGATGGTTAGATCATCCTCCAAAGACAAAATCATCAAATCTGAATGATCCACCATAGGTACAAGAGCAACAAGAGTATGCTCCTCCACTAGAACATCATCATACTCAAACTCAGATACAACATCGTAATAGATATCATCATCAAAGTAATAAGCACCATGATCATCATGATTATGATCCACATCATGAAATGTGTCACCAATCAAAGTGATATCATCACTAAGAATAAGAGAAATCTTCTCCATCCTCCCTATGCATTGCCAAGCACAAGGATGGCCTTCAAGAAATGCATCTCCAATATCAACATCAAAGAATATAAACACATAGAACCATAAATGTGTAATATCTACATGCCAATAGCATATAAAAATCCGTACTTTCTTGTTGTAACATATAAATGTGTAATATCTACATGCCAATAGCATATAAAAATCCGTACTTTCTTGTTGTAACATATAATCCATAAGCGTATGCCTGAATAACCATCATATGAAAGAGAATATGAAAATATCCATAAAGATCTACAGTCTTGTCACCTATCATAAGCAACAAATTAAATATATTTGCTACTATAAATATATGTAAACCCACTTCTGCCATGGATAGGCAAATCTACCCCATCATGCCTCACAAAATAATGGCATAAACCATCCATCACATGGAAAAATCCATCAACATGGATCCCATCATGCATAAAAACACCATGAATATCATCATGGATCACCATAGCATCATAAAAAATAATATCATGATGAGAAACAACATCATCATGGACAACATCATCACCATGATGATCAAGACAAAGCAAAAACTACATAATCAGTACAGCATCGTCATCATCCTCATGATAAAAATAATCATCACAAATAAGCACATCATCCATGCACAATGCATGATCCATAAGAACACCATTAACATGATCAGCATAAAGCTCAATATCATGAGAACCTGGGGAATCATCAAATAATATCATATCAATGTGATCATCACCATCATGCATATAGTAGATTCAAATGATAGAGCCTCCAAATTTGGATCACGAACATCAAGAACCTGCAAAATATACTCAAAGAGATCTTGCATATCTGTATCAATACTAGCCAAAGCTAGCTCCTCATCAATAATCTGGATGAGATCATCATCCACCACATCACCATGCAACACCGCATCATGTGGAAAAACATCAGCATGAGAAGAAACTTGGCTATCATCAACCATATCATAAATTGTATCATGTGATGAAGTAGACTCAACCACATATGAATCACATAACCTGCAGTCTGCATATCCATAGACTATCTTGGAACCATAAACATATCCTAAATAATGAGGCGCATCCACAAATCCATGTAAGATAGAATCATCACAAAACAAATTATCAAGAATCACATCGGCAAGTCCATGCTTAAACTGCATACCATCATGCTCAAACTGCATACCATCATGGTAATCTTGACCACCAATATGAGGATCTGCAACTGTGTGCAAGTCATCCTCCTTGGAAAAACCAAGGCCACTCCAATCATAAGGATGTTGGCGGTAAAACACAAGAACACAAGGAGTTGTCTCACAAGTGTCAAGTATGGAAAGCTAACATCGTCAACACAGCCACCTTTGAAACCATGGAAAACCACACCTCCGAACTATGAGGTAACATGTAATCAGAATCACTGTCACCAAAGCCCCATCTACCCTAGATTTCTCTTCCAACTCAAGAGCTTTGTGTACTTTAGTGAATCAGCATCATCCTGACTGTCAACCCCGAACCTTGGGATCCATCTGATGCAAAGCTAGGGACATCTGAGAACTTCTCTTGGCACTTCCGGCCTTCCTTGGTTCTCCCATGTATTCTCAACTTCCACCGTATCCATCCCATCATCATGACTATCAAGGTCACTCTTATGATCACTATCATCTAAATTTGAGCCACTCTCATAAATCTCCTCTAGCTCCTCTACACAACTAATTGCAAGGTCTATATCCTCCTCAAAGTAAAACAAGACTTACATCTACCTCTCTCACGATAATCATAAGCATCCTCTAGAGTATCTAAAAAATACTCCAACTTCTCTTTAGATCTCTCCAACTTCCTAGATGATTTTACTTTCTTTAATGCTTTAATGATTCCATACAACTTTCCAACGAAATCAACCATGTAATAATATTTGCATCCGTCTCCCTTATGACATAGTGTGTGCAATAATACACACTCGGATGCTCTATGATTCCTCTCTAAGAAAATTTCACACTTCATTTTCTCCCCCATCACATTAGCTAGGACATAACGCAATGAGAAATCACTAACGCAAGACCAAGTATGCACATAGCAAGGAGATCTTAGTGCGCTATGTCAGGAGATCCAGGCAATGCACAACACTCGACTGCCTAGACGTCTCAACATCACGACCTAATAATCATCCATATGCACTTTTGTTATCAATTATCTCCTCATGACTTCAAAATATAAAATTTCATCAATGTATGTGCATGCACCATAGAAACAATCCCTTATGTGATCAATGTATGTGCATTTACCATAGAAACAGTCCCTTATGTGATCAAGCCTTATAATTTTAACCTAGAAACCATGCTTGGACTCGTGACTCAGCTCGGCTCATGGAACCTTTGGACTCGCAACTAGCTCTCCGATCTCGACTCCAACTTCAGCTTCGGATAGCGGAGTTTTTCCAACTCAGTTGCCGGAGTCTTTGGAATTGGACCTCCAACTTAGACTGCTGCTGTATAAACTCTGCTCCACTTCTATTCTATGATCCATAAAATGACCTCAACAAGCTCGAAGTAATAGCTTGGAAATCGAATCACGGTGCTCTCTAAATAGACTGAGGAGATCGAATCACGTGCACAGCGTTGGTGTGGATAGTCCAGTATAGCACATCATAAACAATCGTGGGAGAGAGCCTCTCCATCTCACCCTGGGAGGGATTCCAATAATCGTGGTTTGCCAAAGTGTTAGGGCCATAGCCCTAACAAGGAATTAATTGCAAAGAAAAACAGAAAGAGACAGAGATTGCCATGAAAGCTTGCTTGCTTGATTCATTCATTCATTCATTCCATTTCTTGTGTATCTCTCTTGCCCGATTACAAAGATGAACAAGGTGGTTATTATAACTCCATGCACGTGAAGTTATGAAGAGGCGGAATATGAAAAGTCTTAACTCCTAAGGTGCACTCACATGAGTTAAATGAATATCCTAAGGGTAAGTGCATATGGCCACTAACACACCTTACTATAAGCACGTACAAGATCTTCCATCATGTGCTTATTACTTGGGCCAATGGGTAGGTCGAAATCACCAAACAAAGTGCTCTGTCACTTACTCCAAAAGATGTACCACTAGTTCGAGGCTCTCTCCTTGACACCTTGTGGCCTTACAGGACCACCTTTAAAGCCCACGACATACCATAGTGCCTTTTAGTTAGTCCGCGGTCTAGAGGCCATCTTGCCCTTTGAATTTAACCATGGGTCGTATAGGGTAGGGACTGCTCTCTAGGAGGATACTACCCATAGTGATAGTGCCTCTATGCTCTATATGCCCACATCTTAGACAAAACCCGAGCATTGGAAAACCAAGCTTTGGAGGTGGAACAAAACCGAAGGAAAGCATGGCATGACTGACATCTTTGAAAGCCTTGATTCCACAATGTTAAGGTATAACACACTACCTTGCACACACAAGAGAAGGAGGAAGAGAAAGATGCATGCAAGAGTTGAATCCAGTGGATAGCACTTAGGCCAACCCTATGAGGGTTAACTCCTCGATGTGAAGCCGTTAGGGACTCACTCTACACTCTCCTTGTATCACCCAAGAAGAGATCCAATGCTAGGTAGAGAGCAAGAGGGAAGGAGCTATGGAGAGCTCAACCTCTATCTCCTGCCAATCGCATGAAAATGGGACATGGTAGATAGCAATGAGAAGTTAGAAGAGAAGAGAAGGAACAACACTACCATTCCTACTCACATACACCAATAATCAAAGCAAGCAAGCAAGTAACCATAAGCTCAAATGAGAGAGAGAGAGAGAGAGAGAGAGAGAGAGAGAGAGAGAGGGCAAACTCAATTAAGACAAATGGGATTATCTCTTTTCATATTTCATCAAATGTCTTATATACATGAGCTCATATTTACAATGTCTAGCCGCCCAATTACAAGTGGGGGCCCAAAACTAATCTACCTAGTTTTACTAGCTCTATGTACATCAATTCCTCATGACCACCAGCGTTACACATGCCATAAACTCAGTCATCCCATGTCTCATACACAATTAGCACATTGTGCAGTTACAAAAGGATGTGTTACAAAAGTGGCATAGTAACCATGCAAAAGGTCATGTTAACCGGAGTAGTTAACATAGCCTCCTCCCTAAAGCAGGTTCATCCTCGGAACTGGTCGGATCTATCTGTAATAGATGGAGTAGGTGCAGACGAAATCCTAGTATACAAAATGGGAGCCAGAGGGGCTCGATGGAAGACCTGGTAACTGGTCCAAAAAATGGTCTCCATCATGTCTTTAAATGTTTGAAGTCTCCAAGCAGGCATCCACATTACGCGCTCGTAGTAGCTGAAGAGTTGCTTGAGAGTGGGCCCTTTGTTGATGTCAAATGTAAGGCCTTGGGCACCTTTGAAGTAGTAGTCCTAGGTGGGGAACGACTCCAGCAGTGTGATGATAAGATGGAAGAACTGGATGGTGGCAATCACAGCTCTCGACCTGGTCATAGCGACGGATAAACTCATGGTGGAATCACCAGACCATATTCTCCTCCGTGCATGGATGCTACGCGGATGAGGGTGCGAACCATGGAAAATTGAACTTGATCTTTGGGTTCTTCTGCTGCTTTGCATGGAAGGTGTTGAGATATCGAGCTCTAGTGAGGCGGTGGACACTGATGACCCGCCTGGGGGATAGGCCCCGCACTTACACCACTCGTATGGTTGGTGAGATCTTGGGTGATATCTTGGGTGATATGCGGCCAGTGGGATGACAGGCTGTGTGACAGCCACTCTAGAGACTGGCATAGTTATAGCGCCAGCTCATTTAGTCGGGTTCACACTATAGCGAACCTGTGTATGTATTGTTTGAGTACCTTTCATATTGTGTGTACTCTTATTCTTGTATATGGTGTGTTGAGTGTTGAGTAGAGAAGAAGAAGATTTTCAACCTCTCACCTTGTGTGTTCTCTATTAGGGTTTTGTGAGTGTGTGTGTGTGCTTGCAAGAGCTCAAGATCTCTTCCCCCCTGCATCTTTTCGTGGTATCAGAGCCTGGTTCGTGCTAAGGGCTGAGCTGCAAGCAAGAGAACCACAGGAAGCGGTACGAGGGTAAGAGCTACAACTACTCTTCCCTATTTGTGTTGGTGACTACACCCTTGTCGGGAGCTCTACGCGAGGCACCGGCAACGATCTCTGATTGAGGAGCTTTCTTCGCGGGAGTAAAGCTATAGGGCAACTATATAGTCCTTTGGACTACATTTTTGGGCCGAAAACGCGTTTCGGGCACGTCTGGACCTCCGTTTTTCGGAAAGCAGGCTATTTCGAGCACTGCGGGTAAGTCATCGATTCTCTGCAGAACTCTGTTTTAAGTACTGCAGGAAGACAGATTGACTGTGCAGACACTGTGGGTGCTGCAAAGAGGTCTACAGTTGCCATTGGGTGTATGTATGTATGTGCATTGAGGTCACTGGTTGTGACATTTGAGTGGACTGCAGTACCGCTGTGCAGAAAATACAGCAGTTGTGCAGGAAAAACTAGAGTGCAGTTTCTGGTAAAATTGTGTGTTTGGCAAGATGTCTAATGATGGCATAACACAGATTGTGGCTGAGAAGCTGGATAAGAATAACTTCCATGCTTAGAGGTTCAGGTTGACGAATTTCCTGATGGGAAAAGGCTATTGGGACTACATAGAAGGTGAGCATGAAGAGGCACCGGAGAAATCCGACTGCTACAGATGTGAAAGAGTTTAAAGACTGGAACCAAGGAGCCAGGAAAGTAATGTATTGGCTTTCCATTAGTATACAGGACACCATGATTGGGCACATTCAGGATGCCAAGTCCCCCAAGGAGGCGTGGGACACCTTGGTAAAGCTTTATGAAACAAATACCAAGGCACGTAAGATACAGTTGAAGAATGAACTTCATACTGTGGAGAAAAAGAGCATGTCTGTGAATGACTATGAGTTGAAGATAAAGGGTATTGTGGAATCCCTTGCATCTATTGGTGTGTCAGTAGATGATGATAACAAGGTGGAAGTCTGTCTACGTGGTCTCGGGCCACAATACAAGGCGTTCAAGACGTCTATTCAGACTCGGGAAAACATTCCCAACTTTACAGATTTGGTGTCTATGCTGATTATCGAAGAGAAGAACTTGGGTGAAGACCAACAGTCTTCACAAAGCAAAAACAGTTCAGAGCAACAGGCCTTCTACACGAGTTCAGGAAGAGGACGAGGTAGAGGAGGCCGTGGACGTGGTCAAGGAGGTGGCCGAACAGGTAATCAGAATTATGGCCAGCAGCAGCAACAACAACAACAGTCCCAGAATCAACAACAACAACAACACGCAGGTGGAAGAGGCAAATTCAGAGGCAGGGGGAGTCAAAGAGGCCGTGGAAATTGGCAAAGACAATATAATGAATGCACGTGAATGCTATTATTGTGGTAAGCCTGGACATGTGCAGTCAGAATGTTATAAGAAGCAGGCTGACATGCAAAATGGAAAAGTGCAACAAAACAACTATGCATCCTCAAGCAGAAATAATGAGGATAATGAAAGGTTGTTTGTTATGCAGCATGTTGTGAATGCCATGTCTGAAAATGTTGATGCAGCACAAAAAGATAATGTATGGTATGTGGATTCAGGCGCTTCGAACCACATGACGAGTCATGGGGAGTGGTTCAAGGAGATGAAAAACCCGGAAAGACCAGGTTTTGTGGAAACAGGGGATGACACTGCTCATCCAATTGCCCACATTCGAGATGTGCCATTATCTATGCAGGATGGCAAAGTGAAGTACCTTGCAGATGTACTTCATGTACCGAACATAACAAAGAATCTGGTTTCAGTTGGCCAGATGATTGAGCAGGGTTTGTAGGTTCGGTTTAACCCTGATGGATGTTATGTTGAAGATTTTAAAGACAAGTGCAGGTTGGTTGCAAAAGGCAACAGAGTGGGCAGAATGTTTACGTTGGATGTAGACATGAGTGCTGCGATGTTTGCAAATGGTTCAGGAGTTGTTGCAGACACAGACATATGGCATAAAAGAATTGGACATGTAAATGTGCAGAGATTGAAGTCTATGCAGACAAAAGGAATTGTGACAGGGCTGCCAAAATTTAAAGTGGAAGGTATGCAGAAAATATGTGAAGCATGCCAATTTGGGAAGCAAACAAAGCATGTGTTTCCACGTAACAGATATGTGAGCAGAAATGCACTAGATCTTGTGCATTCAGATGTATGGGGTCCTACGAAGACCATATCTATGGGAGGCTGCAGGTATTATGTGACTTTCATTGATGACCACACAAGGAAAGTGTGGGTATATTTCATGAAAGAGAAGAGTGAGGTGTTCACTCACTTTCAGAATTTCAGAGTTTTTGTTGAAAAGCAAACAGGGAAATATGTAAAGTGCCTAAGGTCAGATGGAGGGGGAGAGTACTTCTCCAATGAGTTCTCTGAATTTTTGAAGAAGAATGGTATTCGGAGACAGTTTACATGCAGATACACTCCGCAGCAAAATGGAGTTGCTGAGCGGAAAAACAGGCACATTGCTGAGATTGCGCGAGCATTGATGGAAGAGAAGAATATGCCGCATTGCTATTGGGCTGAGGCTGTTTCTACAGCAGTATACATCATGAACAGGACTCCAACTACAGCCATACATGATGTAACTCCAGAGGAGAGGTTTACTGGCAAAAAACCAGATTTGTCTCATCTGAAAGTCTTTGGATGCATTGCATATGTGCATGTGCCAGATGAGCTGAGAACTAAGCTGGATCCGAAAGCTGAAAAATGTGTGTTTATTGGATATTCCCTTGAGCAAAAGGGATACAGGTGTTATAACCCTGCTACACGTGAGTTGAGGGTAAGCAGGGATGTTGTCTTTGATGAGATGAGCAGCTGGTATGCTGCTAAAAAAGAAGCTGGGGCTGATGTGAGTGGAAGTGTGGTTGCACAGAATGCAGGTCAGCAATCACAGTCTTTGAGTGGACCAGGAGAGTCCTCATCTAGTGGGTCTGTTGATAGACCATGGAGTGGTAGGCTGCGTCATAATACCAGTCCTACAAATGTGATTAGTACATCACGTAAAGGAAAAGAGAAAGTGGTTGAGCCCCTTGGTATGCCTGACATTTCTGCAGGGCATTCTCATGTTGATGGAGAGTCTAGTGGCTCAGATATGAGCCTTGATGAGGAGCTTGGGATCCCAGCTATGAGAACACCTGGTGTAAAGAAGGCTATGGAAGCCATGAATGAGAAGCTGCGAAGATCTGGGAGAGTGAGAAATCCTGTGCAGAGATTTACCTATGATGGTTATGTGGCACATCACTATGCATATATGGCAAAGGTTGTGCAGGTTGTTGAGCCCACATGCATTGATGAGGCTGTTGGAAATGTGTGTTGGGAGAAAGCTATGGATGAGGAGATGGATGCACTATATGGAAATGAAACTTGGGACTTAGTGCAATTGCCTGAAGGCAAGAAAGCCATTGGTTGCAAGTGGGTGTACAAAGTTAAACATAACAGTGATGGAAGCATAAACAGGTACAAGGCTAGATTGGTAGCCAAAGGATATGCGCAGACATATGGGATTGATTATGAGGAAACTTTCAGCCCAGTTGCCAAGATGGCAACGGTGAGAGTTGTGATAGCAGTGGCTGCGTCAAAGCAATGGTCTTTACATCAGATGGATGTAAAGAATGCATTCTTGCATGGGGATTTGCAAGAAGAGGTGTATATGTTGCAGCCACCTGCAACATAGCAGTGGCTGCGTCAAAGCAATGGTCTTTACATCAGATGGATGTAAAGAATGCATTCTTGCATGGGGATTTGCAAGAAGAGGTGTATATGTTGCAGCCACCTGCAACATAGCAGTGGCTGCGTCAAAGCAATGGTCTTTACATCAAATGGATGTAAAGAATGCATTCTTGCATGGGGATTTGCAAGAAGAGGTGTATATGTTGCAGCCACCTGCAAAAGAAGAGGTGTATATGTTGCAGCCACCTGCAACATAGCAGTGGCTGCGTCAAAGCAATGGTCTTTACATCAGATGGATGTAAAGAATGCATTCTTGCATGGGGATTTGCAAGAAGAGGTGTATATGTTGCAGCCACCTGCTGGTTATGAGGATGTGGGTCACCCCGAGCATGTTTGCAGGTTGAAGAAAGCCTTGTATGGCTTAAAACAAGCACCAAGAGCATGGTCTGACAAGATTTTTGAATATCTTGTCACTATTGGCTTTCATGTAGCCAATGCAGATTTCTCATTGTATGTGAGACATGGTGATAGAGGAGTTGTGCTTGTTGTCATCTATGTAGATGACTTGATCATTACGGGGGACCATGATGCAGAGATCTTTGATGTAAAGATCCTGCTTAGACAAAAGTTCGAGATGAAGGATCTGGGGGAGCTCAGATATTTCTTGGGCATTGAGGTGATTAGGTCACCACATTGTATTGGATTACTGCAGAGACAGTATGGCTTGGACATGTTGTCCAAGTATGGTATGACAGGCTGTAAGCCTATTTCTGTGCCATTGGATCAGAATGGCAAGTTGAGTGCAGATTCAGGAGAGATCTTGGAGGATCCTACTATGTACAGACGCATAGTAGGAAGTTTGATCTACATGACGATCACCAGACCAGATTTGAGCTATGCTATTGGGTTGGTGAGTCAGTTTATGCAGGTTCCACAGAAACCGCATTTGGATGCAGTGAGACGCATACTGAGGTATGTGAAGTCTACTTTACACTGTGGACTATTCTATGAGACTGGGATAGAGATATGTGTACATGGGTACACAGATGCTGATTGGGCTGGTAGTATCTCAGACAGAAGATCTACCAGTGGATTCATGTTTTCTTTGGGGAGTGCTGCTGTGACTTGGAGCAGCAAGAAGCAACCTACGGTTGCTCTATCAAGTACGAAGGCCGAGTACAGAGGAGCTGCTATGGCAGCATGTGAGGTAGCTTGGTTGAGAAAGCTACTTGCAGATTTGGGTCTATCAGTAGATAGACAAGTTGTCATTTTCTGTGACAACATTAGCAGTATACAGTTGGCCAGGAACCCAGTCTTTCATGCTCGTACGAAGCACATAGAGGTCCACTACCACTTCGTCAGAGAGAAGGTCTTGGCAGGAGACCTTGACCTTGTTTATGTCAGCACAGAGGATCAGGTAGCTGACATCTTCACCAAAGCATTGGGTACAGAGAAGCTCCGCAGATTCAGGGCTTCACTTGTGTACATGAGATGGAGTTGAGCTCGAGGGGGTGTTGAGATATCGAGCTCTAGTGAGGCGGTGGACACTGATGACCCGCCTGGGGGATAGGCCCCGCACTTACACCACTCGCATGGTTGGTGAGATCTTGGGTGATATGCGGCCAGTGGGATGACCCGCCTGGGGGATAGGCCCCGCACTTACACCACTCGCATGGTTGGTGAGATCTTGGGTGATATGCGGCTAGTGGGATGACAGGCTGTGTGACAGCCACTCTAGAGACTGGCATAGTTATAGCGCCAGCTCATTTAGTCGGGTTCACACTATAGAGAACCCGTGTATGTATTGTTTGAGTACCTTTCATATTGTGTGTACTCTTATTCTTGTATATGGTGTGTTGAGTGTTGAGTAGAGAAGAAGAAGATTTTCAGCCTCTCACCTTGTGTGTTCTCTATTAGGGTTTTGTGAGTGTGTGTGTGTGCTTGCAAGAGCTCAAGCTCTCTTCCCCCCTGCATCTTTTCAGAAGGTGTTCTAGGCCCACCGGCGGGGCGGCGGATTGAGAGGTAGTCTAGGGTGATCCACTGTGCACGTGGTGCATAACAATATGTCTCCCAAATGAAGGGTTTGGTGAGGAAAGGTCGCCGCTAGGCCGGTTACTTGCAAATAAGATTGAACATTATGGGGCGATCATGGCAATGGGCGGTGGTAGCCGCCATGGGTTTGAGTGGGTGGTCACACCGCCATTGCTTGTGTTTCGCGTTGAGGTACGGGCGAAGGAAGTTGGCGTCGAGGCGGTCGGTGACGCGGGTAAGGGGTAAGGGGTTTAGCTTGGAGTTGTCGATGACCGATCAGGATGGCTATTACCTGCTCGAACTCCGTGCGGATCGCGCCAGTTGAGGAGGCTCAGCGGAGGGTCGACTTCATTGTGCTTAGATGGTGGTGGTGGTGGCCGGTGAGATCTCCCCTTCTTTGAGGGTAGGGGTAGGTGGTTGCTGAGCCGATGCGATGGGGGTGGAAGGGTTGTTGATGTAGAGGGTATCGTGGGTGAGATCTCCCCTTCTTTGAGGGTAGGGGTAGGTGGTTGCTGAGCCGATGCGATGGGGGTGGAAGGGTTGTTGATGTAGAGGGTATCGTGGGTGAGGCTTGCGTCGAGATGTGGGGGGGGGGTTGGTGAATGTAGAGGGTATATCCCGGAATGCGGTGTGTAATCCCAAGTGAAGGGATAAGAAAGGTGGTGAGGGGGTGGGGTGCGAAAATGAAGGGGGGGAGAAGAGGATGGTATATGAAAAAGAGGGAGGAGGGTAGTGGTGCCTGAGGGGGCTGGTGATGGGGGGCTGGTTATTTGGAGGTGCGGAGGATGAATGGGGTGGCGGAGGGGGAGAAGAGGCTCGAGGGGTGGCGGTGGCAAGTTGCTTTGCCCATCGTCACCACCATCATTGTCATCCGTCGGGGTAAGGCTAGCTCCAGCAGCATCATGAGGGCTATGAGCTTGGAAGAATCAGACAGCCATGTTAGCCTCATTTGTAGTGTACTCCCAGGGGAATGCAACATGCGTATCATCAAACTAGCAAATGCCAGTGGCTTCCATGACTTCGATCTGTACAAAGCATCTACGGTAGAGGACCAACAAGCCATCTACGGAGTACGGTGGGAGAGGGTCATCCTGAAGAGATAGGTATGCAGTGTTGATGACATGCCACCCGATCGTCCATAGGTACTGGAGGGCTTCTATGGATATCTACGAGGGGTAGGGTTGGGGGCAAAGGTCGTCAAGGATGGATAAATCAATCAGGTCTGTTGGAAAGGCAGGGTCAGAGGGGAATCAGAATCTAAGGAGGTGGCTCTAGCTCATCAGGACAGCCTGGAGAGAGTGCTGGGGGAGCTCGAAAAAGTCATGGGGGTACTGGAAGGAGAGAAGGCCCTAGAACTAGAAGTGGGGGATTAGAGTTATAGAGATGATAGGAAATTTGGTGAGGGTGTAGGTGAAGTGCTAGAAAGAGAGTGGCTCGTCAATGTAGAGGTTGTGTTGCAAAAGGTTAAGGCGTATGCTCCTGAACTGGAGATAAAGAAGTTGGTAAGGGGTTTGCGGTGGGAGAGCCAAGACCGAGAGTTCTGTTTGCTGTATCCATCAAGGCATATACCTCTTTGTCTAAGGTTTTGGATGTAAGATTCCTCCTCAGCCTGAATATTGAATAAGCTTTTACTTCAATCCCTTGTAATCATTCCATGTTTCTGAATACAAGAAAATATTATTTTTCCTTGTTTTGTCTAGTGAGATAAAAATTTCTAGAGAGTGGTAAATCAATATTGAGATATTTTTGGATATATAAATTCTACAAATATAAAAAATATGTTTCCCTGAAACAGAAAATCAAAATAAATTTTCCAAGGTGCAATTGGAATTAATTAAAAATGATTTAGAAGACCTTAGCCTAAGGGTCAAGATTTTTTGAAAATTTTAGATTATGGTCCAATTAAGGTTCCTATGGACCAATAAGATTAATCCAAGTGTTGGGATGAGATAAATCCAATGAATAAAAGAAAATACCCAAAAATGAGTAAATGCCCACATAAGATGAAGAGTTGACTGAGTACAAGATTTATTAGTTAAAAATTAGAAAATATTACTTAAAAATGAGATGTTTTAGAGTAATCATTCATTTTTGTGGTAAGGAAAGGGGGAGCCTTCAAGGAGGTGCCTAATTCACATGTGTGGAGGAATTTTAAACTAAAAAATAATAACATATTTTTATCTCTCCTCTCTCCTGGATCAAAACCAAATAAAAAAGAGAGCCAAACTGGTCCAAATCTTATCCAAATTCAGCCAAACTGAAGCTGGAAAATTCTAGAACTTAGTTGGACTCCCTCACCTATAAATAGACCCTCACCTATAAATAGACCCTCATTCTTTTGTATTCTCATTTGTGAACTAAACTATGCCGTTTTTTACTCTAAGATAAGCTTATTTTCTATTATCCTCTACAAATTGAAGAGATTGGAGCTTCTCTCTCTCTTCAACCTTCTTTGGAGTCTTCATCAACGTACTAAACCAATTGATTGGTTGGGGGCCTCTCCATAGACTAAAGAATCAAGCAAATTAAGAGGTAAAGTGTGATTTATGGTCTTTTTTAATCTCTAAATGTTTCTCACTTCTCAATCCCTCTCAAGCTTGAGAAGCATTCAATTGAATGGCTCTTTAATGCAATTGAAGCTCTCTAATGAATTTTAGTGATAAATCTTATAAAGTTTCCATTTATGCTTAAATTAAAATATTTTTTTAAGCATATCTCTCTCTCCCCCAAAGAATGGTCATTCCTATGACCTATTCTATATTCAAATGATGCTTCTCATGAAGCAATTCTCAAATCTAAAAGTAATTTCTATGCTTGTCAAATTAGAGGCCAAAGAAGTGACTTTTTAACGTTTTTATGCTACTTAATTTATGAAAAACTTAGGAATCAAGTCCATAATTGGATATTGATCCAAATGATAGTTATTCTATCATATTATATTACTAAAACTTTATACTTTCAAAATTATTGAAAATTATCAGTAATAGCAGGTGGAGTTATGGTAAAATTTTTAAAAAATTAACACATAAATCATTTTCATACATAATATAAAAAAAGTGGACTTCCTACCATATTCTAGGATTAGTCATCCTAAATTAATTGAATAATTCTCATCATAACCATGGAAATTTTGATTTTTATGTTTATACATAAATAGTTAATTAGAAAAAAGAGAAATTTCTAGTAATTTATTTTTATGATAAAAGAGAAATTCCCATGACAATAGAATTCCATGTATTTCAATGAGGAAAGAGAAAAATTTGGAATACTAAAATAATGGATATTTTATTTAAAAATTAAAGAAGAATTTTAGTTAAATTTATTTTTATGCATAGATAAATTTAAATAATGAAAGAGGAATTCCCACCATAATTGGAATTCAACCATTTAAATGAGAAAAATGGAATTTCTAGTGTAAAGGAATTAATGGAGATTTGTATTTAATTTTTAAGAGAAAATTTAGTTAAATTTATCTTTTTGTATAGATAAATTTAATTGATGAAAGAGAAATTGCCACCATAATTGGAATTCAACCATTTCAATGAGAAAAATGGAATTTCTAGAGTAAAGGAATTAATGGATATTTTTATTTAATTTTTAAGAGAAAATTTAGCTATATTTTTTTCTTTTTGCATAGATAAATTTAAATGATGAAAGAGGAATTCCCACCATATTTGGAATTCAATCATTTGACTGAGAAAAGTGGAATTTCTAGCTTAATGGAATTAATGGATATTTTTATGTAATTTTTAAGAAGAATGGACTCAAAATTTTAGAAAATGATGATAAAAAATATTATGATTTCTATTGAAGAATCGTTTAAAGCCAGTCAAATCTGTTATAAATGGCAATTTCATATTCGGTGTGTACGTGGTATGCCTACCTTAATTTTTGCATGAATTGCCGGCTAGGGGGCCTAGGAACTCTTTTCCTTGGTACACCCGGGCAAAAACACAACCAAATCTTTATAAAGGAATCCTACCAATACAGTGGTTGAGTGGTTGGCTAACCCATGGGCTACCAATATAGTGGTCGAGTGGTTGGCCATAGGCTGGATCGAAGGATTTCTGTGAAACAACTAGACACAATTAGTTACGTTAATTAAATTAAATCATGAGAAGACCTTGTTCTGTGGGAGGGAATAGCGGTTGTGCCTCGTAAATGAGGAAAAAAGCGGTGATTCCATGGACCAAGTGCAAGTCTCTTCTTGATCTGACCATGTGACTTCAGGTTTTGGTCAGATCAGTTTAACTAGTTAAGACTTTGACTCGTTAGAGTAATTCCCCCGTTAGAAGATTTTCCCATGGCGAAATCGCTCGTGCCTTCCAGGAAAGGGGAGTCTTTCCCGGCCCGCCGGTTTCGGAGGAACCGCCCGGGCTAGCCTCTCATCCTCGGACATCCGCGGCGGGTGAGGCTCGAGTGTGGATCCCCGCCCCGCGCAGGAGGCTGACACCGCTTCCGCCGCGCCGGAGCCCCGGGGAGGGGGGATCTCACACTAGATGAGGGATCATAAGGTGTGGGAGGAGGCTGGGCCACCCTGGCTTTAGCATGTC
This sequence comes from Cibotium barometz, assembly GCF_041138505.1. Taxonomy (NCBI): domain Eukaryota; kingdom Viridiplantae; phylum Streptophyta; class Polypodiopsida; order Cyatheales; family Cibotiaceae; genus Cibotium; species Cibotium barometz. Next base: position 49,461,956 of record NC_141061.1, on the reverse strand, counting down.
CGAGCTGCTCTTGCAAGGTGTGGATGGTAGCCTTTATAAGCTCCCGCCGATGCTTGATGAAATCTGTTTGAGTGTGGGCAAGACTGTCCTCTATAGTCTGGGCACGAGTCTGGGCATCTTGATGCAAGCCTTCGATGGCTATAAGCTCGCTCGATTGCTGCATGGGCTTGGGCTGCTGGCACTCAGTGATGCAAGCTCGCTCGATTGCTGCATGGGCTTGGGTGACCTACTGCTGGCACTCAGTGATGCAGGCAATGGCATCTTGATGCAAGCCTTCGATGGCTATAAGCTCGTGATGTGCTCGCTCGATTGCTGCATGGGCTTGGGTGACCTACTGCTGGCACTCAGTGATGCAGGCAATGGCAGTGCCCAACTGTTCATTTTGGTCATCGAACTTCTTCTGCAATTTCATGTACTGGAAGTTTGTCTGGTAGAAGTCCTCAAACACAACTCTCTCTTGGGCTTTTGCTAACAGCATCTCTCGTGCCAGGACATCTGGGCCACTTCCTGTTGTCGGTAAATACGGTCAGTCATTTGTGTAATAAGTTCACTTACCATTTGAGAGAAGCCGAACGCAAAATTGGATACATCTTTGTGGGGGGCGCATGGAAGCTGCTCGAGCGTGCCCAACAGAGAGTATTATTGACTGTGTTTCTGTGTATTGTTTGGGGGGGGGAAGAAGGGCCGGCCTATGAATATGATGGCATTTCATCAAAGAGTTTGGGAGGGGGTGTTTTGAAGAGGCTCTTTTTGAAAAAATCTTGTTTCTGCTTCTCTTTCTCTTCCTCTGCGGCCTTCTTGGTGGCTTCTGTAGAGCTGCTCTACTATTGCGAGCTCTTTTTGTACGGGTCATGGGGGCTGAGCCACAGAGCCTATTCTATAAACGGTCAGCTCATGTTGTGACCTCTTTGCTAGTGGTGGATTAGGAGAAGTGGGATGAAGAGGGTAATAAGGTCAATCCACTCAACTGGATTGCTCGGGCAACTCTGGTGAGCAAGGTAGAAGCCGCCAGCTTTCCTTGGGGATTCGAACAAACTCCGTGTAGTTCTTTAAAAAGTAATCCACCCAGTTGACCATTTTTCCTTGGTGGACCCGAGCCAAAGTAGACATACTGCAGCGGGCTGAAACAGTCTGTCCACCTGGTGGGTGAGTAAAACCTATAAAGCACGGACGCATGACAAGGTCCTCTTATACAATATTCACCCATTCCATGTTGTCCTTGTTCTTTTTTGAGCTTTGATGCATTGTTGAGGAAGATGTATGGCTGATCCATAGGTAGTGACAAGGCATCCCTGACGAGCTCCACACTGAGCTGCACAACTTGGTGTATTTGGCCCTTGATATCTATTACACTACCACCGTGCTGATTGGCATCGTAGGTCTCTATGAAGTATAGGGCATTGTGGAGGTCTAGCCCCCACAGGGCTCCAAGGTGGGCAGTCTCCCCAACCCAAGCTATTCCAGCCTTAGCAGCATCACAGCGGGGTTTGCAACCATGACCCTGTAACATGGCCCGATGTAATAAAGGAGCTTGTGCTCCATCTTATGATTGTTCTTCATAAGGGAGTGTATAGTATGCCCATTGACTTGTTTCTTCAGTGCTTCACCCAAGTAAGAGAACTGGGTTGGATGCTTAGCATATTCTTCGAAACATCCCCTTGTAGGTCTCTTTCTCCCCAAAGAGAGGTGTGATCAAGAACCTCTTGCTTCACCCAAGTAAGAGAACTGGGTTGGATGCTTAGCATATTCTTCGAAACATCCCCTTGTAGGTCTCTTTCTCCCCAAAGAGAGGAGTTAGAGGCTTCTTACATTTTGGTCTGGCTGGTGAGTGAGGGAGCTCGACAGAAAAAATGGCAATAGTTTGGCTAATGTGAGAGCTAAAAGAGAGGAAATAGAGAGGAGGAGCCCATATTTATAGCTCTCAAAGAAAGGAATGAGTGTGGCAAGTCTAGGGAACGGTCGCGGCTCCGACAGGAAATGGACGTGGCAAGTTGAATGAACGGTTGTGGTAGTTGGACAGATGGAGCAAACGGGAAAGGGAAGTCAAGTGAACAGGCGGGGCTTCAAGAATTAAAGAGCGAACAAGCACGACAAGTCAAGCGAAATGGCATTTGCTCATTGAATTGAAATAGAACGGACATTCGCTTATTGAATTGAAATGGAACGGTCTCGCAGCAGAGAACTTTGAATGGAAGTGGCATCTGGGTTGAAGAAGGAATAGCTAGGGCAAACTTGGAATGGGTGTGGCATCTGGGTTGAAGAAGGAATAGCTAGGGCAAACTTGGAATGGCCAGGGCACTCTAGAACCTGAGAAAGGAACTGGCGTGGAAAATGTGGAACACCCGTGGCTTCTTGTCTCTTCTCTTTTTTTCCCTCTTTTTTGGGTGTGCACCCTAAACAAGTTTTGTACACAGAGGCTATGATGCTAGCACCCCATTGTGGGTTTTGTACTGATCGCGTGCCCAGTTTGCCAAAGTAAGGAGTCGATTCCAATCTGGCGGAGGCAAGGTGGTAGGGGTTTTTTTAAAGGGATTCTAAGGCGGGTGATCAGGGAGTACCTGAGGCTGAAGGAGTGGATGAGGGCATTTTTGTACTTTGTTATTGTAGCCTCATAATGAGTGGTGGAGGGGTTGCTGATGTTGAAGGTATATCAGTCATTGACTATGTCAACAGGGCAGGCGCGCAGCATGGGGGTTTCAGTGTCACTGTGGAGTTTCTGTTTACCTTTGTCTCTCTTGGGCCATCTTCAAGGCAAATGTTAGCTAGGGTAAGAGACTGCTGAGTGACACATGGTGGAACTTGAGGTTGGCGAGATTTGGGGACCCAAATGTGATGGTTGCCCTTGTAGAAGTGCTAGGCTCGTAGGAGAGGCTTGGGGATCCACCGAGGAGTTGATTTTGGACAGACTCGAGGGTTGGGTTGAGGGTTTGAATGCAATGGATAGCGCTTAGGCTTGCGTTTGTCCTATACCTTGTAAGCTTGAGGTTGACGAATGTGTTGCCGACATTGGGGACGAGGAGCTTTGGGTGCTTGTGGGAAAAGGAGATGGTTGGACCTTTTGGGGATCCATAACTTTGATTCACCTGCATAATATCCTTGCACTGCAAGAAGCTTTTGAGGTACCCAATGGTGAGAGAGTAAACCTCGTGGAGTTTTGTTAGTAAAGTTATCAATGTTAGTTGGGTTAGTGTGACGTGGTGGGGCAACAGCTTATGAAGTGGCAATACCTCTTTTTTAGGGGGATGGATTGATAAGAGTGAGGTGACGTGATGACAAGGGGTGGTGAAATGGGAAGTCCTTGGGGATGGGGGAGCAACATGAGCTGGTTCTTCTTTTGTCATAAGGACCATAACTTGGCCGGAAGCCAATTGTAGGGTCATTGTTCGTGCATCCCAATCGATGTTGCACACTGGTTATGTCCCATCCACCCTCTGCCTAGGAGGATCTCTTCACGCATTATTCTTGTAGGCATCACATAATAACTTCCCTTCCAATGGATTATTTCCAATGTGGAACAAGAGTGTGACTGTGCCTATGCAACAATGAACATGTTGTGAGGCAACTGTTAACAATGGCAGGGAACTCCTTGAGTGTGGGTTCCCCAAGGGAATGCCATGTTTCATAAGACATTAAATTGTAACCAACCCCTGTATAAACAAGATCTAGCTTTTGGACAAAGCTTGTTGGGGTGGTCATTCCTACCCACCACAACCGAGCTAGCTTTACCTCCCAATCTTCTTCTTCTAAGTAGACCACTTGGGCCATATTGACCATGATATGTCTCTGCCTTAGCTTAGCTTGCCTTGCTTTGGCTTCTTCTTGTGCAACTTTTTTCATATCCTCCTGGTCTTTCTTTTGTTGTTTTTTATCATGGATGGTTTTTAAGGTGGCCTCTTAGTGAGAGGGCCATAGCAACATTTATGTTTGCTACCATTGAAGTAACCAGCCATCTCAACACCATCAAGTGTTTCAATGTGCAATGCGCCTTGTGGTGTTATCTTAGAGACTAGGAAGGGTCCTAAACCTCTGAGCTTAAGCTTTTTCTTGTGTGTCTTAGTGCTAAATAAGGGGACCATGTCACCCTCATTCATCTGTTTATCCTTCATCAAATCACTGTTTGCGCCTTAGCTTCTCAACAATTATGCTGTATACAGCTACTACTAGAAGGCAAGTTTAGTCAAGCTTTTCCAACTCAAATAGCCGACAACCTAAGGCATTTCCAGTGAGTTTTTCTTGCACTGTGACATGCAAACTGGGGACCAAGAACTCCATGGGCATGACTGCTTCAGTACCATAGGTTAAACTAAAAGGGGTAGTGTTAGTTGTTGCTGCCTTTTATGAAGTTTGATAAGCCCAAAGTGCAGCCAACAACTTTTGTTCCCAATCATTGCAATTGGCCTCCATGGTTTTGGTTAGAATGGGACATAGAATTTTGTTTGTGCTTTTGGCTTGGCCATTCGCTTGGAAAGTAATATGGGGAGGACTTTCTGTGGGTGAAAAGGAACTCTTGTAGGAGGAATTTGATTACCTTGTTAATGAAGTGTGCTCCATTGTCATTGACGAGCTTAAGGGGGCAACCAAAGCGTGTTACTGACTCATAAAGAAATTTAGCTATCGACCTTACGGGTTGCGCGAGCTTCTACCCACTTGGTGCAATAGTCTTAGTAGTAGCAATTATAGAATGTGCTTAAGTGTATTTGGCTGCTGGACTAATAGGTCTGATGGAATCTATGCCCCATTTCTCAAATGGTTGTAAGGACACTATAGGTTTCAAGGGCATATGGCCTTTGAAACATGGAATGGTGGTATGCTTGAGTTGGTAGGGGGAAGCTTTTTTGATCAAGCGGCATATCGATCATCTGAGTATTAGAGATGGTTTCATTTGAGCAGTCCCCCTCAACGCAGTAACCATGCTACAGAATAGGATTAGGGCCACAACACATGCTGCTGCTGCAACTGAATCAACCTCCCAAAACCAAGACCAATCAAGAGCCCCTGAACAAGCCCGAGTAAATCGGCGCTCACGAAAGAAAGCCATCAATTTTGGAAATGGAGAAAGCTGAGTGATTATCAAAAGTGGTTCTGACTTTGGCACAACAACTTATCCTTTGACTTCTTCATCTGAAGAAGAAGATATGCTATGTGCCCCCCCCCCCCCAAGCCCAAGAACCCATTGACACCCGTCAACTACCCAAAAGGCTTATGGAATATCCAAATCCTATTGAGGAAAAAGAAAGACTCCTAGTCACCCAAGAGTTAGTTCTTGATTGCCAAGCTCAGGTGGAAGCCGATCCTCCTATTGCCTACCTTGAATTATGCCCATTTGTCTTAAACCAGAGACCTGCCATGATGTTTAGGTTTATCCCTACAAGCTTCGAGACCAACCACTCCCATAAGAGTTAACAAAAGTGGAAGCTACCCCCCAACAAGGAGACATGGTGGTGGAATATCTTAGAAACTTAGGAGAGGAACATCATAGGGGAACCAATGCAGAAATCCTTGTTTCCATCCCATACACCTTTAAAAGCTTGAGACAAAGCAGACCCGACCTTCCTTGGCAAAGGACAGCCTCCATTCTAAGAGACATTGCAGGTCTCTCCTTTTCCTTTCTTCTCAGGTCCAAATCCCTATCGGTACCTTACTTTACTCCAAGGTAGCCCAAGCCTATGGAACAACCTAAAAGGCTGGGATGAAGGGATGTTTCAGGGCAAGCCATGCACAAAACCAAGGATTCCAACAGCTCTGATGAATATGAGGAAGAAGAATTCCACATACCTCTTAAGGTGAAAGGGACTCCTACCATTCGAGTGAACAAGCTCAGATAATACTTTTAAGGTGATGAACTTAATGTAGCCTTGCCAATAACTTTCAACGGCCACCAAGTTAGTGCAATCTTGGATGGAGGAGCCGGAGTGAGCATCGTGACCAAACAATGCTGGGAAAAATGGGGAGCACTACCTTGGATAACACCCGATTGCTAGTTAAACTCGCTCATGGAGCCACCGTTAGACCCATTGGTCTACTAAGGGTCAGAAACCCATTAGTTTAAATATGTGGGTGCCATGGAAGCACATCAATGAAATGTGGCAAAAAGAGTTTGCAAATAGCTCTCTTTTGGTCCACACTATTATCCCATAGCCAGTTGAACCCATTCAACTAGAACCAGTCCCTGAAAAGCTTTTCCGCTCGGCACGCAAGGCACCCAACAAAAAGTTAGCAGTCGCATAAAAAGAAGCCAAAAGTCTAATTGACAAGAAAAGTGATAAAGCCAAAGAAACACAACAAGTGCCCAGGAACTTTAAGACCTTCCAAATTTGAGGCCCGTATTCGTTTCAAAAGACCTTTCAAAGGAAGAAGAGGATGAGCTCATTGCTCTCTTGACTGAATTCCAGGACTGCTTTGCTTGGAAGTACATGGATATGAAGGGTGTACCTCTAGAAGTGGTCGAGCACACCATTCCCATGGTTGATGGAGCTAGGCCGGTCAAACAACAAGCTTACCCAATGAACCCCAAATATTCCAAGATGGTCTGCAAAGAGATTGAAATACTTATCGATGCCGAATTCATCTATGAAATCGAACATATGGAGTGGGTATCGCTAATTGTGATAGTGCCCAAGAAAAACGGAAAAGCCAGGGTATGCTTGACCTCTAAAAGGTCAATACCGCCACAATACCATTCATTGAACATGTGCTAGAAAGAGTAGCGGGAAAGGAAGCTTACAGCTTCCTAGATGGATTCTCAGGATACAACCAGGTGTTGAGCGATCCTAAAGACCAGCACAAAATTGCTTATGCTATGAATGGGGTACTTATCCATATAGAGTCACACCCTTTGGGTTGACCAATGCCCCCGAAACCTTCCAACGCTTAATGTGTATGGCTTACAAGGAATATCTCCGGAAGTTCCTTGAAGTCTTCATGGATGACCTATGTGTCAATTCTTCTTGGAAGGAGCACCTCACATGTTTGCACAAGGTGATAGAGTAATGCACACTATACCGCATCTCGTTGAACCCTCGTAAATGCCAATACTAGGTTCGACATGGAGTGATCCTGGGACACATTGTCTCCAAGCAAGGAATATCAACTGATGACAGTAAAGTGCGGCTCATTCTCAAGCTGTCCCCACCTACCAACTTCAAGGGTGTGTCCAGCGCTACATCGGCTATTATCGGCAATTCATTTTTATGTACGCTGATATTTCTAGACTCCTTTACGGACTCCTTATAGTTTTTGAGTGGACAAAAGAATGCCAAAGGGTCTACACCACACTCAAAAAAGCCTTGGCAACAAGCGCTCCAATCCTTAGATCCCTCAACTGGGATCTCATCTTCCCCGTCCACATAGACGCTTTGGCATTTTCTATAGGATGCATGCTGCCCAAACTAGGTGAACACAAGATGGACTTCCCCATCAGTTTTCTTAGCCGCCAACTCAATGAAGCTGAGAGAAATTACACCACAACTGAGAGAGAAGGATTAGCGATGATTTACACAGTTAAGAAGTTTTGCCATTATCTTTTGGTGACCAAGTTTGTCTTCTTCATAGACCATCAAGCCCTATATGACAGCAGGTAGAATCACCAAGTGGTTGCTTATCTTGCTCGAGTTTGATTTCACCCCGTCAGCATGTTCTTGCAGACCACATGTCAAGGATCCCCAATGGCAAACAACCAATGGGAGTAGACGATGATTTACCAAATGCCGCCCTATTCCAACTTTGCTTAATTCTTGAATGGGGCAAATAAGTGGCTCACCAATGGATTACCAATTGATCCTCTCCTCAACAAGGACTGTGCTTGTCTTTTAATAAAAAAGGTGGCCTCTTACTAGCTTAGGGTAAGGAAAAAATCATAAGACGTTGTGTTAGAGAAGACGAGTATGTCTTCCTAAGACGTTGTGTTAGAGAAGACGTTGTGTTAGAGAAGACGAGTATGTCTTCCTCCTTGAACATGCTCACTCTGCCTGTGTTGGTGGGCACTTTGCAAGCAGATATCACTGCTCGTAAGGTTATCACAGCAGCTAGGTTATGGTGGCCCACTTTAATGGCTGACACTGCTAAGTATGTCAAATGATGCGATGAATGCTAGTGTGTAGCTATTCCTCATTTCAAGGATCACATGCCCCTAAACCCCATCATGTCTTTACAACCTTTTGAGGAGTGGGGCATTGATTTTGTAGGACTCATCAGTCCGGCAACCAAATACACTGAAGCCAAATATATAATTTCTATACGGACTACTGAAACCATTTGGGTAGAAGCTCGCGGAACCCACACAAAGCTAATGCTTGTTTGACAGCTAAATTTCTCTATGAGTTTGTGTGATCACACGCTTTGTTTGCCCCTCGAGCTTGCTAGCGACAATGGAATGCATTTCATCAACGAGGTAATCAAATTCCTCTTATAGGAGTTCATTGTCACCCACCACTAGAAATTATCCCCTGCAAGCGAAGCTGAAAGCACAAACAAAACCCCGTGTGCCATTCTCACCAAAATAGTGGAGGCCAGTCGCAACAACGATTGGGAACAGAAGTTGCCAATCACACTTTAGGCCTATAGAACTTCGTACAAAGTAGCAACAACACTACCCCTTTCAATTTAACCTATGGTATTGAAGTGGTCATGCCCATGGAGCTCAGTCCCAAGTCTACGTGTCGCAGTGCATGAAAAACTCATCAAAAATGCGCTAAAATGTCACCTCTTCAAGCTTAAAAAGCTTGACAGAACTTGCCTCTTTACAGTCTACAACATGATTGTAGAGAAGTTCAGGCGCATAAACAATGGTTTGATGACCAGCTCAAACCCTAAACTTGCCACAACCGTGTCTTCCTCATAGGGTTATAAATATGGGCCCGCTCGTTCCATTTCCTCACTTTTCACTTTCACCCTAGCCAAACTCTTGCAAAAGTTTCTCCCAAACTCTCACCTTCAGCTACCATCCAGCAATATGTCAGAAGCTTCTGACTTATCCCGGGAAGTGCTCCACTACACTTCTCTGAGGAGAAAGAGACCTTCTAGTGGCCGCTTCGAGGAGTATGCGAAGCACCCCACCCAGCTCTCCCAGTTGGGAGAAGCATTGATGAAGCAAGTCAATGGACACACTGTCCATTCTCTGATGAATAATCACTGTAAAGTTGAGCACAAGCTCCTTTACTACATCGGTCCATGCTATAGAGATGTTGCAGCCAACCCAGTGGTGGTGCAGAAGTTAGAGTAGCTTGGATTGGTGGGCAGACTGCCCACCCTAGAGCCTTGGGTTTTACATTCTCCAAAAGTCTTGAAGATGTACCGTTTGTCATTTTAACAATTAGATCTGCTCTTTTTAGATCGGGCTTTCCCCAGTTTTCCCAGCAACGTTTTGTGATGATGCTAACCACCGCCCCACCATCCAAAATAGCCAATGCCTGGAACCCAGCATGATGAATTGGGATTGTAGCATTTGTGTCGTCACTTTCTTAATAATGTCCCAATTGATTAGTTGGTATCTTGATGACTCAGGTTTTCCTTATGTGTTTTAGGGGTCTTTCTACCAAAGGTGGCAAAATTTCCTCTGTAGTATTGGCTGGCCTTAGTCTGCCTTCTACCCATTCCTTCATGTATGTCCATAGGGTTGGTGAACTGAGCAGTTCCCCTGATGGCATTTGTAGAGGTGTGGACAGTGCAACCCATGAGACTTCCTATGTCTCTGGGTTCTCTGGAGATTGAGGGTTCTCCCTAGGTGTGTGTCTCGTATTCATCCCTAGGGACGGAATGGATGGACTCACCCTACGCATTTTCCTCAAACATCCTAAACATTGTGTTTGCTTGAGATCCCTCTTCTAATTCTTCTAGAATTGTAGTAGGTACGTCCAGTTCCCTTTCCCTTGTTGGCTCGTTTCGTGGATACATTATATCCCTGACCTGGTTAGCCCTTAGCTTGGCTTCACGAAGCCGTTGACATTCTTCTACTAAAGCTCTGGCGTCCTCAAGCTTTCTTATCTCTTCATCAGCATTTGGGTACTCATTGACTCTGTTCGGGGTTGATGGTTTCCCCCTTTGCTCCTCTAGGTCAGGCTCTTTGTGGTTGATCCTTTGATCCCCATCTTCTCTCGATTGGGTGGATCCGGTGTCGATCATATCTTCTTTGGATCCATCTTGGATTGTGACCCTTGTGTCACCCTTACCCACTTTTTCACTCTTCTCTTGCAGGGGCCAGTTCTGAAAATAGTCGCATCTGTTCGGTTCTTCCCCTTGTCCCCTAATTGGGATTGGGATCATGTCAGGACATTGAATGGTGTGATATTTCTAGGCTGCACACTAATGGTTCGGATGGTGGCTTGATTAGAAGTGGAAGCCAAACCACTTGCGGGATATGGACTGTTGAAATGTCAAGCTCGTATACAGCTGGAGGATAGCACATGGGTGCTGACAGAGTGACAGTATGGTAGATGGATATCGTGTGGTGTGTTTATGACCGCGTCTAGCTGGTCATGTGTGGTGTGGACATTACATTAGGTTTACTTTATAGTGTGGACATAACACTATGTTGTGTTCTCCTTTGTGTGTGTGAGAGAGATGATGACTATGGCTTCTCTCCTTTTCTTTATGATTGATGGATATGGATTAGGGTTTGCTTCTCTTGTGTGTGCTCCCTCCTTCTTCTGTTTTTTATCATGGTATCAGAGCCTAGAGCTCATTAGTTATGTTGTGAGAGTGAGTGAGAGAAGAGGGAAGAAGAAGAAGAAGCTGTGAAGATTTCCATTGAAGCTGTGGAGCAAAAGAAAGCTGTGGAGCTCACCTCGGTTACAGATCTAAAGCTTGGCCTAACTGGTAAGAGTAGCAAAACTCCCTTGAGCGGATTGCAGGTGCCAAAGAGCAGGTTCAGTGAAGATTGAAGTGCATAAAGCAAGCGAAAATTTCTGGTTTTTCTCTAAGCTTTCATGGAAAGCTTGAAGTGAATATACTCTTGGTAAATGTATACACAAAGGCACGTGTATTTGAGCTTGCACATGTATTAGTAAAGTGGGCACAAGCAACATACAGAATCTTACTGTTGGTCACTGACATATGCAGAAATAAGCAAACCAGAGAGTCACATTTTTTATTGTAGCTCACTCAACTTGAAGAATTTGGTCATTTCCTCTTAGGAGCACTTGGAGCAAAGTATTGGGAAGCTAAAGCATACCTCAAACTTGGATTTCAATAACTTTTTGAAGGATTAAGGATCATTCTTTGACTGGTTTTTTTACTGGTTCTCTGGCGAGAAAAAAACCAGAAAATTTCCACTAAACTTTTTTGAAGTGTAATGCCTTGGATGGTTGAGATACATGCATTGGAGAGTGTTTGGAGGTAAATGTGTATGCAAAACACATATTTGAAGCATTTTACAAAGGATTGAAGTCTTGGACAACATTTGCAAGTGTGACATTACAGGGTACATTGAGTACATTGTTTCGAGTACAATCTGTAAGCAAACATGGGAGATGGTCCGATACAAATTGTTGGAGAGAAGCTTGACAGAACTAACTTTCAAGTGTGGAAGTTTTGAATGAAGAGTTTTTTGAAAGGCAAAGGTTTATGGAGTCTCGTGTCGGATGAAGACCCGGAGCCATTTCTACCTCCTCAACCAAATAATGCTTAGTTGGTGGCTCACAAGCAATGGGTAGAGCGGTCTTCGAAAGTGTTGCATTACTTTTCAATATGTGTAACAAATGCCTTGATTATTCACATCCAAGATGCAAATACACCAAAAGAAGCATGGGATATATTGTGCCGAATGTATGAGACAGACACTGGTGCAAGGAAGATACAACTAAAGCAACAGATTCACAGTGTAACACGAAGGAATAGGAGTATACATGAGTATGTTCAGGAAATCAAGGGTTATGCATATTCACTATCATCAATTCATGCCCCAATGGATGATGATGATTTGGTTGCTCTCACATTGCGTGGTTTAGGCCAGGAGTACAAATCTTTTGATACTTCCATCTCAGTAAGGTTGGGAGGAATGCCAGACTTTAATGAGCTTGTGTGATTGCTCATTGTGGAAGAATTAAAGCTTAGACTTGGTGGTATGAATATTACAGGTGGTGCATCCTCATCCAGTAATGATGAGCATGCAAGGAATCAGGCTTTTTACTCATCTAGAGGCTCTCGAGGCAGGGGGAGATTTTCCCCTCAAGGCCGTGGGAGGACGTGGTTGGAATGACAGGTTTACTCAACCACAATCAAATCAGAATTTTCAGAATTCACAGACATCATTTGGACCACGTGGAGGTCGTGGATTTCAATCCCATAGGGGGAGAGTTGGAACAGGTGCTCATGGTAGAGGACGATGGCAAGGTCCTTAACAAAATTTGAATGGGATTGAATGTCACTATTGTGGCAAACTTGGACATATGGCAAAAGATTGTTACAAAAAGCAGAATGATGTCAGGAATGGAAGACCACAACATGGAAATTATGCATCTACTAGTAACAATGATGGGAGTTCAAATCATATTTTTGCAATGAAGCACATTATGGGGACAATGGATTCTCAGAATACTGGAGATGAGTCATGGTATATGGATTCGAGTGCCTCAAACCACATGACATGTCATGGTGAGTGGTTTGAGAAGATGCAACCATTGGGTACAAATGGTTATGTGGTCACAGGAGATGATACTCAGCATCTTATAACACATGTTGGCAGTGTGCCTTTGAGGATGCATGATGGAAATGTAAAGAATATGTCAGAAGTGCTATATGTACCATCCATTACAAAGAATTTGGCATCAGTAGGCCAAATGGTTGAGCAGGGACTACAAGTAAGATTCAATGAGAATGGATGTTTTGTGGAAGACTTTAAGCATGGCTGTAGATTGATTGCCAAGGGCAAGAAGGAAGGAAGGTTGTTCAAATTGGATGCAGGCATACCAGAATTGAGCTCAGCCATGTTTTCTAAAAGCAATGGGATTGTGCAAGACATTTGATATGTGGCACAAAAGGATTGGACATGTCAATATACAGAGATTAAAGAACATGCAAACAAGAGGCATTGTCAGTGGATTGCCTAGATTCAAATATGATGGACATATGCATGTTTGTGAAGCCTGTCAATTTGGAAAGTAGGCAAGGTTGATGTTTCCTAGAGAAGGAAATATAAGTAACAGGCCACTTGAGATAGTACACAGTGATGTATGGGGTCTTGCACAAAACCCATCTATCAAAGGCAGTCTATGCTATGTGACATTTATAGATGATTTCAGTAGGATGACATGGATATACTTTCTGAGAGAGAAGAGTAAAGTGTTGGAAAAGTTCATGGATTTCAAAGCTCTTGCACAAAAGCAATATGGCTGTTGGATTAAATGTTTGAGAAGAGATGGAGGTGGTGACAAAAGCTTTTGAGCATTTCTTGAGGAAGCATGGAATAAGAAGACAGTTGACTTGCAGGTATACACCTCAGCAAAATGGTGTGGCTGAGAGAAAGAATAGAGTCATATGTGAAGTGGCAAGGGAAATGCTCAATGAAAAGAGCATGCCAGATTACTATTGGGCAGAAGCATGTGCTACTGCAGTGTATATACTGAACAAAACACCTACAGCAGCCATTCATGGAAGCATGCCAGAGATGCGGCTTACAGGTTATAGGCCAGACATTGGACATCTCAAAGTCTTTGGATGCGTAGCTTATGTACATGTGCCTGACGAAAGAAGAAGGAAGTTGGATCCTAAGGCAGAGAAATGTGTATTTGTTGGATATGCACAGGATCGAAAGGTATACAAATGTTATAACCCTCAAACTAGACAAGTGGTCATCTCACGAGATGTGGTGTTTGATGAGCTTGCTAGTTGGTACAAAGCAAAAGATGAGGGAGTCATTGAGTCACTTGAGGCAGATGTGCCTGTGAACTTGCCACAAGCAAGTTCTAGTTCTACTACTATGTCTGGGCCAGCAGAAGCAGCAGAAGCTGAGAGTAGCAGTGTACGTCCATGGTCAGGACGTTTGAGGCATGAGAGTGTGAGCACTGGGAGTAGTGCTATGGATAAAGGAAAGAAGAAGGTCGAAGGAATTGGAATCACAGGTTATGAGTCATAGAGAGTTTGGATGAGGAGCTCGGCATACCTGTTTTACGCACACCTGCTAGGCAGGACAGATATGTGCCCCCACATGCTAGAGTTACAGGTGTACAGAGTGACCCGCATGCATTGCGGAGATCCCAGAGAGTCAGATATCCAGTTGACAGATTGACATATCGAGATTTTGCTATGCACTATGCATACATGACATCTATGGTGAAGCATGTGGAACCTACATGATGCTATACATAGGCTATTGGAGAGCATGTATGGGAGAAAGCCATGGATGAAGAGATGGATGCTTTGGACAAAAATGATACATGGGAATTGGTTGAGTTACCGCAAGGAAAGAATGCAATTGGTTGCAAATGGGTGTATAAGGTAAAGTGCAAGTCAGATGGCAGCCTAGAGAGACATAAAGCAAGGCTGGTTGCTAAAGGATATGCACAAACTTATGGTCTTGATTATGATGAAACTTTCAGCCCAGTGGCTAAGATGGCTATGAGGTCTATCATTGCACTAGCAGCACAAAAAGGTTGGGCTTTACATCAAATGGATGTAAAAAATGCTTTCTTGAATGGTGAACTACAAGAAGAGGTGTACATGGAACAGCCAAAAGGATATGTACATCCAGAATATCCTACATTTGTTTGCAGGTTAAAGAAAGCAATATATGGTTTGAAGCAAGCACCTCGTCCTTGGAGTGACAAGATCAGCAGATATCTTGTCAGTATTGGATTTGTGGTTGGAAATGCAGACTCTTCACTTTATGTGAAGAAGACACATGATGGTATCGTGATGATAGTCATTTATGTTGATGATTTGATTATCATAGGTGATTGTGGGAAAGGCATTGATGTGGTTAAGGCCTCTTTATGCAAAGAGTTTGATATGAAAGACCTTGGTGATTTAAGGTTCTTTCTTGGCATTGAGGTGATTAGAACAAGCAAGGGTATATGGCTGGTGCAAAGGCAATATGCACTTGACATGCTGGCAAAGTATGGTATGACAGCATGCAAACCAATGTTGACACCATTAGAGCAAAACATGAAGCTTAGGGCTGATTTGGGTGATGAGCTTGATGATATCACCATGTACAGAAAAATGGTTGGTAGCCTTATCTACATGACCATTACGAGGCCAGATCTCAGTTATGCAGTTGGTTTGGTAAGTCAGTTTATGCAGAGTCCTCGTAAACCTCACTTGGATGTTGTGAGACGTATTCTGAGATACGTCAAAACTACCGTGCATTATGGTCTTTTCTATGAGGCAGGAAAAGACATGCATGTCTATGGATATACAGATGCAGATTGGGCCGGTAGTGCATATGACAGGAGGTCTACCAGTGGCTATGTTTTCAGCCTTGGTAGTGGAGCTGTGATTTGGAGCAGTAAAAAGCAACCTACAGTTGCTTTATCTACCACCACAGAGGCCGAGTATCGTGGAGCAGCCAGCTGCATGTGAGGCTATGTGGTTGAAGAAGTTGCTAGAACAGAGTGATATGAGAGTTGTCATTCATTGTGACAACATGAGTAGTATTCAGCTTGCTAGCAACCCAGTTTATCATGCCAGGACCAAACATATTGAGGTCCACTATCATTTCATCAGAGAGAAAGTGCTAGATGGGCAAGTTGATTTGACATATGTACAGACAGATGAGCAAGTTGCAGATATCTTTACCAAAGCACTTGGTAAGGATAAGTTTGAGTATTTCCGTACTAGATTGGGAGTCCTAGAGATGGACATGTCGAGCTTGAGGGGGAGTGTTGAAATGTCAAGCTCGTATACAGCTGGAGGATAGCACATGGGTGCTGACAGAGTGACAGTATGGTAGATGGATATCGTGTGTGGTGGTGTTTATGACCGCGTCCAGCTGGTCATGTGTGGTGTGGACATTACATTAGGTTTACTTTGTAGTGTGGACATAACACTATGTTGTGTTCTCCTTTGTGTGTGTGAGAGAGATGATGACTATGGCTTCTCTCCTTCTTTATGATTGATGGATATGGATTAGGGTTTGCTTCTCTTGTGTGTGCTCCCTCCTTCTTCTGTTTTTTATCATGGACAATCCTTCATCAAATTATCAATACCACATTTGGTACAAGTGAGTACTGGCATGTCATTGGGTGAAGCAGTCAATTGTTGGGGTTGGTACGTATGAACCGCATTCTTGTTTGGGCACTCAGCAATTTGATGCAGCCCTCCGCCAGCCAAAACATTGTAGTTCTCCTCTCCTCATGTTTGAGTTCATGTCCTGGACCTTCCACTGTACCGTGGTTTGAAACATAGGTACTGGCATGTTATTTTGTAGGACATATAATTTTGGTGTGACCTCCGTAGCTTCTTCATAGTACTCTTTGACGCTGAGTTCTACTTCATGCACCATATCAATATCTTCCAATGGCTCTTCAATAATACTTGGTTGATTTTAGCTTGTGGTGGTTGTGGTGGTAGAGGTGAAGTGCCTTGTACCCAGAACATCCCCCTAGGTAAATAGGAAGAGTTGGGTTGTCTTGCAGCTACAGTGATTTGTCCAAGTGGTGCTGGTAAAGCCAATGGATCTCTAGGTGCTGAAAATTGTGTAATAGTTTGGAACCTTGGATATCTGCACGTTGAAGTGTCATGATTCCTTAATTTTACACAGTGTGCACAATAATAGAGTAATGGCCTTACTCTTAATTGTAGACATTCGGTGGTAGTGTGATTCAATCTGCACATAGAGTACCACACCAATTCCCTGCGAGAGTAAAGATGGTTATGCCCATGCCCAAATGTTTCTCTCCCCTCCTTTACCTTCAAATTATCTAGTATTGCGTTATTGAGCTCGTCCATAGTCATATTTTTTACTTGCTTGCTTCAAGTTCCAATTTCTTGCTTAAGATATTCTGACATCTTTCAGTTGCAAAAATTCTAGCGTATTATCTTCATATTCAATTTCCAGTTTGCAACATGCATCTAGAGTGGCTGGTCTGGCTAGCACTAGATAATCATGCATCTTGTGGTCTCTTGCAAGGCAATAACTGATCGTCAGTTAACCTCTCCTGTAGTTTGCACCTTGAATTTAAGTGCTTAAGTCGAGACACATAGTCTCTCATCGACTCCATTTCCTTTTGTTTGATATTGTGCATCTGTGCCACATGACTCCATTGGTCACCACTTCTAGCAAATCTCGGCATAAACACATTCTTGAGTCATGTGAAGTAAACCTTATCCTTGGGTTTGGAACCACTAATGTGCTTTCCCTTCCAGAGTCAGTGAGAAAGCATGAATCATTGTCACATCACTGACACATCCGCAGGTTTTGCATGTGGATTCAAAAATCTCTGCATGTTAGATAGGAACTTTGTCCCCAGAGAATTTTTGGACAAGTTTGGAAATGATGTGTGGCTTCATTTGGGAGGGTCGGGATTCTAGAGCAGTGCGTAGTTCCCTGACCATTCCTCGGCCCATCTCTATAGCCATATTCAACAGATCCCTCCTTGTGGCTGCATTAAGGTTAATGTTTGAATCCACCCTTGGTCTTTGAGGAATTTATTCCCCCTACCTAGACCTCATCCTCTTCCTGTGTTAGCTCTTCTAGGTATCTCTGGTCCATGGGATGGTCCTGCCCACTGCACCTTGGAGTGACTCATCATTAGTTGCCTCTGTACGCCTTTGCAGAATTAAAAGTTCCATGTCCTCTAGGAATGTAGGATGATTGATCATGTGCTCAATATCTTTTTTGGTGTACAGACGGTCCTCCACTTCACCCGGCACTCTTGCTAGATTATCCTCTTCTTCTAGGATTACAAACCCTTCCTCAGCTCTGGGCTCCTCATTTATGGGTCCTAAGTTTGGAATTTCTCCCTCACCTCTTCCCATGACTAATTTCGACCGCTTACCCCGTGATTGGAGTAGGTTTAAACTTCCCATCTCCTTTTGTTCAGCTCTTGCCATTTGAGTATAGAGCTCTTGTTTCCTTAAGCTCAACTCTCATAGTTGTTGTTCCACCTTGATCCTTTTTAGATCTAAAACTACTTCCTCTGAGGTGGGGAAGAATACGTGTGGGACCCCCACCCCCTCCAAGGGCGCTGGCAGTAGAAGCAGCGTCAGTTTCTCGCACGGGGCAGGGATCCACACTTAGGGCCTCGCCCACGGATATCCGGACAAGATACTAGCCCGGCGGTTCCTCGAACCCAAAAAAACTTCCCTCGCCCAAAAGGCACGAGCGATTCCACCAGGAAAATCATCTACCGGGAGAATTGATCTAACGAGTCAAAGTCTTAACTAACCAAACTGATCCAATCGAACCCGAAAGTCACATGGTCAGATCAAGGAAGAGACTTGCACTTGGTCCATAGAATCACCACTTTTTTCCTCCTTTAGTGAGGCACAGCCGCCACTGATTCCCTCCCACAGAACAAGGGTCTTCCTAGGACTTAATCTAACTAAGGTAACTTAATCGTAATTATTTGTATCGCAAGAATCCCCCAATCCCAAATTTAAGGTAGGCATACCACTTACACACCCAATGTGAAATTGCCATTATAATAGATTCGGTTGTCTTTAAAACAATCTTTCAATGAAATCATAGTATTACTGATCATAATCCTCCAAAATATTGAGTCCATTGATGTACAAAAATTATCATCCGGACTCTCCATTGTGAAGACCAGCTGGTCAACCAACAAGATCCAATATCAAAATTTAGTTCACAAAAGAAATTATTTTCAATTCATCTGTGTCCTCCTCGATGTACGCATGGGTGTCCTAGTAACCACGAGCCCGTGCATCACCTAGTCAAAACCCTCTAGGATCCTACTTAGGTGTCCTAGCACTTTACTCAGGGACCGCTTCATCGGTCCTTGCCCATCGTATTGCAAGCGCACCATTTTAACCATACCGAGGCTAGTTAAGACCTTGGCAGGCTTTACCGTGATGAGCAACGTCCCTCGATGACTCCCCGCCAGCTGTTGCAATGAGTCTCTCCTTAGTTAATCTTATACCAAATGTTTCCTCCAGCATTCTGGCGTAAAACAGTCCTTTAAAAGAGAAAACAGAGGTTCTATGCAAGTAGAATTCCCGGTTCGAGATTGGTTCCACAAAACCCTTTTCCCTTAATCCAGATTTTCTTAATGAGAATCATTGATCTCTCATCAGGGTAATCTACCCATCATTTGACTGAATTTCCAGCTAGACTCTTGGTGATTTTGTTAAGGGAAAACTACGCTAATTCAACGGTAATCTATTCTTTATGTTGAGAATTGGAATTGGTCTTGAGGTTTTTGCTTAATTCAGATTCGAGAGATGGGGTCTAACCAAAATTATTCGGGTTTATGTCTAACTTTGATTCCTAAGGATTTTCATCACATAAACATCTACTGAACTTCTAACCGTAAGGAAAATTCTAACTTTATGAATTTCATTCCTTTCTTTCCATAATAGATTAAGAAATAGTTCTATACGAGAATATCGGGCTTTTATAAAAATACTTTTCTTTCATTAAAATAGTCTTCTTCCATTAATCCAATTTTGGATAAATATCAATTTGGTGATTTATCCACATAAAATATCTAAGAATATTCTTTTCACTAATTTAATTATCAACCCTAATTTTCTATGTGAAATTATGGTAAAAATTCCTCTTTTATCATCAAAATTAATTTAAACCTTTTTCTACTTAAAATACCATAAAAATCCTCTTTTAATTAATTACAAATATCTATTTTTAGATATGCTTAAAACTCCTCCTTTTGTATTTAAATGATTGAATTTTGAATGTCATGGGAATTCCTCTTTTATTATTCAAAAATTCTTATACATAAAATAAATTTAGCAAAAATTTCTCTTTTTCTAATTAAATAAAATATCCATTATTTCAAATATACCAAAAATTCCTCTTTTACCGTTTAATTACTTGGATCTCAATTATCATGTAAATTTCTCTTTTCACATAAAAATAAATTTACTAAAAATTTCTCTTTTATTTTAATTAAATATTTATGCATAAATACTAAAAATTTATTTCCCATGAATATGATGAAAATCATTCTTTTTGCATAGGATGTCCAATCCTAGAATATGGTAGGAAGTCCTCTTTTAGCATTATGCATAAAAATAAAATATTTTTTTTCTAGAAAAATTTACCATAGCTTTGCTGCTATTACTGGATAAATTTTAATTTTTTTCTAAAAGAATAAAACATTGTAATGAAAATATGATAGAAGATCTATTTTTAAGCTTAAATCTAAACTATGAATTTTAATCATAATTTTAATCATAATCATAAACTTAATTATGATTATCCCTCTAGATTAAGCTAATTCCATTTATTCCTCTTTTCCCAATTTGATAGGATTATCTCTTTCTCATTTAGAATCAATTAAAGTAGTTCTTAACTACTTATAAATAATATAAAAGAATTAACCATTATTTTGTTAACACAAAATCATAAAAATACCATTTTCTTAATCTCTAGCTTAACAAGCCTAGAGTTTGGTTTTGAAATAAGAAGTTATCAATGAGAAGCATTCTTTTGCTAAAGAATTAGTCATAGAGATGACTTTTCTTTTTGAGAGAGAGATATACATAAGAAAGCATTCTAAATAAGCATAAAGATTAACTTTTTCTTGATTACGCATTAAGATTCTTAGGGAAAGCTTGATTTGAATTTAAAACAACCATTTAGAAAACTTCTCAAGCTTGAGAGGGGTTGAGAAGAGAAGTCATTTGAGAAAATTAACAAAAAACCATAAAATGCATTCTTACCCCAAGGATTAGCTTGCCACACCTTGTGAAGCATAATCAACCTCATCCAAGCTCTCCTGACTAGGAAAAACACATGGATCCACAATTAAAATATCTCATTTTTTTAGTAATATCTCTTAATTTTTAACTAATAAACCTTGTACTCAGTCAACTTTTCATCTTATGTGAGCATGTAATCATTTTTGGATATTTTCTTTTATTCTTTAGATTTATGTCATCCCAACACTTGGATTAATCCTATTGGCCCATTGGAACCTTAATTGGACCATAATCCAGAAATTTCTGGAATTCTAGACCCTTAGCTTAAGGTCCCTTATAACATTTTTAATTGATTCCTAATGCACCTTGGAGAATTTATTTTGAACTTTTGTTTTAGGAAAATATGTTTTAGATATTAGAAAAATTTTTATATCCAAAAATATCTCAATATTAAATTACCTCTCTCTAGAATTTTTCTTCTCTCTAGGCAAAAACAAGGAAAAATAATATTTTCTTGTATTCTGAATTAGGAAATGATTATAGGGGATTGAGATAAAAGCTTATTCATTATTCAGGCTGAGGAGGAATCTTACATCCTCTCCCACTTGAAAAACCCGAGATGTCCTCATCTTGCAAAGTGGGGGTAATCTTTTACCATCGCTTCTTCTTTCTCCCGGGTGGCGTCTTCTAGAAGAACTTTCACTTGACTAAAAACTCTTTGAGGACTCTGCTTCTGAGAACCTTCTCCCGAACGTCAAGGATTTCTTCAGGCTGGAGTACCATCTGGCCTTGAGTAAGAGAAATTAATTGTTTATCATCAAACAAGCACGTGACTCAGGCTGGGTACATATTTCTTAAGCAAACTGACATGGAATACATTATGTACCTTGAAATGGGGAGGCAGAAGAAGTTTATAGGCTAGATTGCCTACTTTCTTTATAATAACAGCATACGGTCCACATTATTTGGGAGAGAGCTTCTTGTATTTCCCTAAAGATAAGGAACTTCTTTTTTGTCATACTCGAATGAAGACCATATCTGATTCTTCAAACTCTCTCTCTGATCTCTTTTTATCTGCATACTGCTTTTGTCTATCTAGGGCTGCCTTAATATCTTTACGGATTGATTGCATTTACTGGTCCATGTCATTAAGCATTTGTCTAGACATTTCGACTCTAGTCAATGGGTCGGACCAAGTCAATGGTGTAAGGCAATCTTATCCATATAGAGCTTTGAAAGGGCTCATCCCAATGCTTCAATGATAAGAAGCATTGTAGGCAAATTCAAGGAGATGCAAATGGCTTAACCACTTCTTGGATTCCCTACCACAGCATGACCGAAGGATATCTTCTATTACCTTATTCACTCTTTCAGCTTGGCTATCTGTTTCGGGGTGATAGGCTGTACTGAGATCTAAGAAAGTCCCTACTACTTCAAAGAATGCAGTCCAGAATTTCGATGTGAACGTGGGATCTCTGTCACTTACTATCCTCGTGGGGGTAAGCCATGCAATGTGAAGATCTCTTTAAGGAAAACTCTGGCAACATCCACTCTGCAGTGTATGTTTCTTTCACCGGAATCAAATGTGGTAGTCTGTCAACTACCACAAAAATGGAGTTGTAATCTGATTGCACTGAAGGTAGTCTAGTGACAAAGTCCATACTAATACATTCCCACTTCATCTATGGAATGTCTAGAGGCTGCAGTTTTCCTGGCATCTTGACTCTCTGACACATTAAGCATTGCCGCACATGATCAAGTACATCCTTTTTGAGTCGTGTCTAGAAGAAGCTTTTCTTCAGAGGCATGTAGGTTTTTATAAACTCTGAATGTCTAGCTACTAGGCTATCATGGGCTTCTCTTAGAATCCTTCCCTTTATTCCCTCATCATTCGGAATACATAGCCGATTATTACAATACATGCATCCTTCATCCAATTTGTACCCAAGAACTTGACTCATTTCCTATGAGGAGTCTTTCTTTCGTGCATCAGAAGGGTAGCAATAGGGGCAAAGAATTGTCCTGCATGTCCCTTGCTTCACTGGATTAATGGATTTGACACCACAGAAATTGCAAGCAAGGAGGTTTTTCTACTGAGCGCATCTGCCCCACCACATTTTCTTTCCCTGGACGATACTTAATTTCAAAATTGAATTTCTGCAGGGTCTGCATCCATCTCCTTTGACGCATGTTGAGATCCCTTTGGGTGAAGATCCACTTCAGAATTTGATGATCTGTCATCAAGGTTCACCTTGATGATCTGTCATCAAGGTTCACCTTGATGA
This sequence comes from Cibotium barometz, assembly GCF_041138505.1. NCBI lineage: Eukaryota > Viridiplantae > Streptophyta > Polypodiopsida > Cyatheales > Cibotiaceae > Cibotium > Cibotium barometz. The sequence continues at coordinate 49,438,896 of NC_141061.1, read as the reverse complement.
TCTGTCATCAAGGTGAACCTCTGTCCCAAAAGATAATGTCTCCACAACTTCAAAGCATAAACTACTGAGAGTAACTCCAAGTCATGGACGGCATAATTTCTCTCATGTGTTCTGAGCTTTCTGGATTCATAGGCCACTGCATGACCTTCCTGCTGCATAAGAGCACCGCCTAAGGCAAACCCACTGGCATCAGTAAACTACCTCAAAAGGTTTGGTGAAATCTAGCAATTTAAGGACAAGGTTGGTTACTAAGGCTATCTTCAGCTTATCAAAGGCACTCTGACACATAGCAGTCCACTGAAATAGGGTACTCTTCTTGAGAAGGTTAGTTAAAGGGGATGCTATCTGAGCATACCTGGGTATAAAGATCCTATACCATTCGGTTAATCCTAGGAATCCTCTGACTTCCTTTACCGTCTTGGGTTCTGGCCAACAATAAAGGACTGCTTGGATCTTTGCGAGGTCAGGAGAAATCCCATCTTTAGACACTATGAATCTCAAGTATTCCACGTGGTCAACAAAGAAAGAACATTTGCTCTTTTTTGCAAAGAGTTGGTGCTTCCTTAGGATTTCCAGGACCTTGCGCACATGATCTTCATGATCTGCAGCATTCTTTGAGTATACCAAGATGTCATCAAAGAAGATAAGAACAAAATCATCCAAGTATTCTTTGAGAATATCCTGCATAAGACAAGCCGGGGCATTAGTCAATCCAAACGGCATGACTGTGAACTCATAATGCCCATCGCGAGTGTTGAATGTTGTCTTTGGGATGTCTTGTTCCTTAATTCTGATTTGGTAGTACCCGGATTTGAGATCTATCTTTGTAAACATTTGGGTTCCACTTAATCGATCCAAAAGTTCATCAATCCTAGGGATATGATACTTATTTTTAATTGTTAATTGATTCAATCCTCTGTAGTCAATATAGAGTCTTAACGTTCCATCTTTCTTCTTTTGAAAGAGAACGGGCGCACCCCAAGGTGAGACACTGGGTCGTCTAACGAATCCTTGCTCTAACAATTGTCTTAACTGTTCCTTAAGTTCTATGGCCTCAGGGACTGGCATTTTGTATACACGCTGGGCTACTGGCTGAGCTCTGGTGGGGGCTAACTCGATCTCATGATCTACTTTGCGAGATGGAGGCATCTCAATCAGCTCTTCAGGGAGAACACATCTGCATACTCACTTAACCACTCTAGTCCTTTAGCCTTGCATTTTATATCTACCGGATTCATCTTGACGATATAAATAGGTCGCCTCTTTCTGAGCCCTTTTAACAATTTAGAAGCTTTGACTAATTGCAGCACTGGGGATCCGAAAATTCCAGTTCCTTGAACTTTATTCCCGTGAAGGTCAAGGAAAGATATGGTTCCATTATGACAATGAATGTCAGCCTAATTCTTATGGAGCCAATCCATAAGAATTCTTATGGAGCCTGATTCTTATGGAGCCAATCCATTCCAAGGATTCCATCATAGATTCCCAAGGGTAGCACTCTGAACTGGCACTTTTTTACGTTTATATCTAGACTAAACTGAATAAGGTCTATCTCAAGGTGTGTGAAAAGAATCTTTGCATTGGCCAATTCCACTTGCATAGGTTTCCCTGATTTTTGATTTAGGACTAATTTACGCAGACATCCTGGGGAAATAAAAGAATGAGTACTGCCTAAATCAATCAAAAGATTGAATTGCTTACCCTGGTACTCTGCTAGAGTCTGGAGGACTGAAAATTAATGATTCTTCCCTTGATGCTCAATTGTGGCATAGATCTATCCTTTTTCTTCCTCCACTTCCTCAGCTATAGTGACGGCTCTAGCTGTGATATGCTCGAAGGAGACGAAAGCAGTCATATCTTGTGATTGGGTGAGATCGGGAATACCGGATAAGCAGGGAAATTCCATCTATAAAACTAAATTCTTTGATTAAAAATCTTCATTAATGAAGCTTAAGGAATGAAAATACAATACGTAAATGCTCTTTTTGAGTTTTTATTATAAATTTCTAATAAGAATTCATTTTTCCTTATTAGCTTTCAACAAGGCTTTGATACCAGCTCTGTGAGACCCCTGCCCCCTCCGCAATGCCCCCTCCGAAAGGGCGCAACGAAAGCAGTGTCAGTCTCTCGTGCAGGGCAAGGATCCACACTCGGGGCCTTGCCCACCACGGATATCTGGATAAGAGACTAGCCCGACAATTCGTTCGAAACCAAACCTGAAAAAACTTCCCTCGCCCAAAAGGCACAGGCGATTCCACCAGGAAAATCATCTAACGGGAGAATTGATCTAATGAGTCAAAGTCTTAACTAACCAAACTGATCCGATCGAACCCAAAAGTCACATGGTCAGATCAAGGAAGAGACTTGCACTTGGTCCATAGAATCACCGCTTTTTTCCTCCGTCTTTAGCGAGGCATAGCCACCCGCCGCTGATTCCCTCCCAAAGAACAAGGGTCTTCCTAGGACTTAATCTAACTATCATAACTTAATCATAATTATTTGTATCGCAGGAATCCCCCAATCCAGCCCCAACTGGCCCATGGGTTATAGCCAACCGCCCAACCACGGTATTGGTGGGATTCCTTTATGAAAATTTGGTTATGTTTTGCCCGGGTACCCCCTAGCCGACGCTTCAAGCAAAATTTAAGGTACACACCCACCAATATGAAATTGCCATTAGAATAGATTTGGTTGTCTTTAAAACAATCTTTCAATGAAATCATAGTATTACTGATCATAATCCTCCAAAATATTGAGTCCATTGATTTACAAAAATTATCATCTGGACTCTCCGTTGAAGACCAGTTGGTCAACCACCAATGAGATGCAATATCAAAATTTAGTTCACAAAAGTAATTCTTTTCAGTTCATTTGTATCTTCCTCGATGTACGCATGGGTGTCCTAGCAACCGCCTGCAAGCCCGTGCATCACCTGGTCAGAACCCTCTAGGATCCTACTTAGGTGTCCTAGCACTTCACTCAGGGACCACTTCGTCAGTCCTCACCCATCATACCTGAAAGTGCACCATTTTAACCATATCGAGGCTGGTCAAGACCTTGGCAGGCTTTACCACGAGCGACGTCCCTCGATGACTCCCCGCCAGCTGTTGCAAAACAAGTCTCTCCTTAGTTAATCACATACCAAATACTTCCTCCAGCATTCTAAAATAGTCCTTTAAAAGAAAACAAAGGTTCTATGCAAGTAGAATTCCCGGTTCGAGATTGGTTCCACAAAATCCTTTTCCCTTAATCTAGATTTTCTTAATGAGAATCATTGATCTCTCATCAGGGTAATCTACCCATCATTTGACTGAATTTCCAAGTAGATTCTTGGTGATTTTGGCTAAGGGAAAACTACGCTAATTCAACGGTAGTCTATTCTTTGTGTCAAGAATTGGAATTGGTCTCGAGGTTTTTGCTTAATTCAGATTCGAGAGATGGGCAAGTAGTTTACCAGCTGCCATTCTCCCTAACCAAAATTATTCGGGTTTACTTCTAACTTTGATTTGTAAAGATTTTCATCAGATAAACATCTACTGAACTTCTAACCGCTGTAAGGAAAATTCTAACTTTATGAATTTCATTCCTTCCTTACCATAATAGATTAAGAAATAGTTCTATACGAGAATATTGGGTTTTTATAAAAATACTCTTCTTCCATTAATCCAATTTTGGATAAATATCAATTTGGTGATTTATCCACATAAAATATCTAAGAATATTCTTTCCACCAATTTAAATATCAACCCTAATTTTTTTATGTGGATTTATGGTGAAAATTCCTCTATTATCATCAAAATTAATTCAAACCTTTTTCTACTTAAAATACCATAAAAATTTCTCTTTTAATTAATTACAAATATCCATTTTTTTGAATATGCTTAAAATTCCTCCTTTTGCATTTAAATGATTGAATTTCGAATGTCATGGAAATTCCTCTTTTATCATTCAAAAATTCTTATACATAAAATAAAATTATCAAAATTTTCTCTTTTTTTAATTAAATAAAATATCCATTATTTTGAATACACCAAAAATTCCTCTTTTACCATTTAATTACTTGGATCTCAATTATCATGGGAATTTCTCTTTTTGCATAAAAATAAATTTACCAAAAATTTCTTTTTTATTTTAATTAAATATTTATGCATAAATACTAAAAATTTATTTCCCATGAATATGATGAAAATCATTCTTTTTGCATAGGATGTCCAATCCTAGAATATGGTAGGAAGTCTTCTTTTAGCATAATGCATAAAAATAAGATATATATTTTTTCCAAAAAAATTTACTATAGCTTCGCTCTATTACTGAGATAAATTTCAATTTTTTTCTAAAAGAATAAAACATTAATGAAAATATGATAGAAGATCTATTTTTAAGCTTAAATCTAAACTATGAATTTTAATCATAATTTTAACCGTAATCATAAACTTAATTATGATTATCCCTCTAGATTAAGCTAATTCCATTTATTCCTCTTTTCCCAACTTGATAGGATTGTCTCTTTCTCAGTTAGAATCAATTAAAGTAGTTTTTAACTACTTATAAATAATCTAAAAGAATTAACCATTATTTTGTTAACACAAAATCATAAAAATATTATTTTCTTAATCTCTAGCTTAACAAGCCTAGAGTTTGGTTTTAAAATAAGAAGTTATAAATGAGAAGCAGTCTTTTGCTAAAGAATTAGTCATAGAGATGACTTTTCTTTTTGAGGGAGAGATATACATAAGAAAGCATTCTAAATAAGCATAAAGATTAACTTTTTCTTACACATTAAGGTTCTTAGGGAAAGCTTGATTTGAATTTAAAACAACCATTTAGAAAACTTCTCAAGCTTGACAGGGGTTGAGAAGAGATGTCATTTGAGAAAATTAACAAAAAACCATAAAATTCATTCTTACACCTCAAGGATTAGCTTGCTTCTTTTCTAGAAGTGAAGCCCCCCCAACCAATCAATTAGTTTAGCAAGTGGAGAAGAGAGCTACAAGAGTTGTTGAAGATAGAGAGAAGCTCCAAGCTCCCCAAAAGTAGAGGAAAATTAAGGGATAATAGAAAATATAATTATTTTAATGTAATACTAGCATGGTATAGTTCACATATGAGAATACAAAAGAATGAGGGTCTATTTATAGGTGCGGGATGATGAAAAACAAGTAGAGGGAGAGAGTACACACAGACAGAAGCAAACCCTAACATATTAGTCAAACCCTAGCCATAGAGGGAAGCCATGTCCCATCTCACACAATGCATAATGCCATAATCCCAAAAGCTACAACACACTACTTGTGTTGTGTCCACACACAGCTAACCCTAGCTATTGTCCACACAACTATGACCAGTTGGACACGGTCATTTATGTCTCACACGTGCTACTACTAACACGCCAGCACATAGTGCAGCTGGCACAAGCTGACATCGAGCTTGAATCTTAATAGCCCCTCTCAAGCTCATGATGTACTACCATAGATGAAGATGTAGATGAGCTTGGGCTATCAAAGCTCTCAACACTCCCCCTTAAGCTCATCCCATGTACTCCCAACATAGTACGGAAGTACTCAAACTTCTCCCTCTATACTAAGTGGCTTTGTAAAGATGTTGGCCACCTGCTCTTCAGTCTTCACATACTACAAATCCACTATACCATCCAACACTTTCTCTTCTCTGACAAAATGATAGTGGACCTCTATATGTTTGGTGCGCGCATGAAAGACTGGATTCTTGGCCAGCTGTATGCTGCTCATGTTGTCATAATGAATGACAACCTTGCCATCAATAGGCTCACCCAAATCAGCCAAGAGACTCTTTAACCATACTCCTTCACATGCAGCTATGGCTGCATGTGAAGCTATGGCTACACCCCTGTATTCAGCCTCTGTACCTAGACAAAGCAACAGTAGGTTGCTTCTTACTACTCCAACTCACCATTACACTTCCAAATGTAAAGGCATAACCACTAGTGGACCTCCTGTCATACGAGCTACCTGCCCAATTTGCGTCTGTGTAGTCGTGTACATCCAAGCCTTTACCATTCTTATAAAGAAGACCATAATGTGCAGTGGTCGTTACATAGCGCATACAGGGGTGCGGCTATGGCTGCACCCCTGTATTCAGCCTCTGTACTAGATAAAGCAACAGTAGGTTGCTTCTTACTGCTCCAACTCACCATTGCACTTCCAAATGTAAAGACATAACCACTAGTGGACCTCCTGTCATACGAGATACCTACCCAATTTACGTCTGTGTAGCCGTGTACATCCAAGCCTTTACCATGCTTATAAAGAAGACCATAATGTGCAGTGGTCGTTACATAGCGCATAATGCGTCTCACTGCATCCAAATGAGGTTTTGTGGGGCTTTGCATAAATTGGCTTACTAGCCCCATAGCATAACTTAGATCCAGTCATGTGATAGTCATGTAAATAAGACTACCAACCATCTTTCTATACATAGATGGATCATCCAACTCCACCAAAATCAGCCCGCAGCTTCACATTCTGCTCCAAAGGTGTACTCATTGGCTTACACCCTATCATCCCATATTTTGTCAACATATCCAATGGTGTACTCATTGGCTTACACCCTATCATCCCATATTTTGTCAACATATCCAATGCATATTGTAACCATGTCCCTGCATGGTCTTTGATCACTTCAATCCCAAGAAAAAATCTCAATTCACCTAGGCCTTTCATATCAAACTGCCCACTTAATGCCTTCTTGACATGCATAACATCTGTAGCATGATCTCCTATGATAATCAAGTCATCCACATAGATGACAAGCAAGACAATCCCATGATTTGTTTTCTTCACATAGAGTGAAGAATCTGCTGAAGAAACCTCAAATAATCCAATGGAGATAAGATATCGGCTTATCTTATCACTCCAAGCACGAGGTGCTTGCTTCAAACCATATAATGCTTTCTTTAACCTGCATACATGAGTGGGGTACCTCGGGTGTACATATCCTTCTAGCTGTGCCATATAAACTTCCTCTTGTAAATCACCATTTAGAAATGCATTTTTCACATCCATTTGATGCATTTCCCAACCATTTGTTGCAGCCATAGCAATGACTGCTCTCACTGTTTCCATCTTTGCAATTGGACTAAATGTTTCATCATAATCCAAGCCTTGGGTTTGTGCATAACCCTTAGCCACCAGCTGTGCTTTATGTCGCTCAATGGAACCATCTGATTTACATTTCACCTTATAAACCCATTTGCAATCAATGACATTCTTGCCTTGTGGTAAGGCAACCAAATCCCAAGTTTCATTATGGACCAATGCGTCCATCTCAACATCCATTGCCTTCTGCCATACATGCTCCCCAATAGCTTCTGCATAGCATGTAGGTTCCACATTGTGAGATTCCTCCCTCCAGCTTTTGAGGTGGTAAAGTGTAAGAACCTCCCCTTCTGTTCTTGTAATTAATAGGATTAATCCAAGTGTTGAGAGATGAGATAAATCCAAAGAATAATAGTAAATGCTCACATAAGATGAAGAGTTGACTGAGTACAAGGTTTATTAGTTAAAAATTAAGAGATATTACTAAAAAAATGAGATATTTTAGAGAAATGATGAATTTTTGACACCTTGGTAAGGAGGGGGAGACTCTTGAGGTAGGTTCCTAATTCACACATGTGGATGAATTTTTAATTCAAAAAAATTGTGATATTTTTATCTCTCCTCTCTCCTGGATCAAACCAAATAAAAAAGAGAGCCAAATTGGTCCAAATCTTGTCCAAATTGACTCAAACTTAACCTGAAAAATTCTAGAACCCAGTTGGACTTGGTTAGTGGCCTCCCTCACCTATAAATAGATCCTTAGTCTTTTGTAAAAAAATCTGTGAACTATACCATGCCAGTATTACATTAAAATAATGATATTTTCTATTATCCCTTAAAAATTCTCTACTTTTGGAGAGCTTGGAGCTTCTCTCTCTCTTCAACAATCCTTGGAGATTTCTTCTAACATACTAAACCAATTTATTGATTGGGGGCTTCCTTCTAAGATAAAGAAGTAAGCCAAATCTAGAGGTAAGAAGTAATTTCATGGTTTTCTTTAATATTCTCAATGATTTCACTTCTCAACCCCTCTCAAGCTTGAGAAGTTTCAAATTAATTGTTTTCAATGCAAATCAAGCTTTTTATAAGAATTTTAATGATTAATCATAAAAAGTTAGTTTTTATGCTTAATTAGGATGCTTTTTATGTATATCTCTCTCTCCCAAAAGAATAGTCAGACTAATTCTTTAGCAAATGAATGCTTCTCATTAATAAATTCTTAATTTAAATTATGGAAAAAAATCAATTCTACCCATATTTTATTGGAAAATATGGGTAGAATTGATTTTTGTAAATCCCATGAATCTTTTACTCAAAAAGAAGAATATTGAATATATTTTACTTGAGAAATTTGAGAAAGAATATGAAAATATCCATCGAGAAAACTTGGATTATTCTTATTTTAAAAAAAAGAGAATCTAGAATCCCTAGGAGGATCGAGGATCCAATGAGTAAATAGAAGTTTAGAATTAATTCTCATTAATGAAGCTTAAGGAATGAAAATACAATACTTAAATGCTCTTTCTAAATTTTTACTATTCAATTTTGATAAGGTTTATTTTTCCTTTTTAAACCTTCAACAACACTCTGATACGTAGATTCAATGGGATCGAGAAAAAGTACCTTTAACTAGGCCAAGCAATTGGCAAAAACTTAGAAAAGTCTTATCAGTATCGAAAGTAGAAAACGGTACTAAAAGTGGATGTGATGTAAATGGATGTGGATGTGAATGTGAGGAGATGTGGACGAGATGTGATAAGATGAGGATGGCTGTGATGAGATGTGAGTGGATGTGGAGAGATGTGAATGAGATGTGAATGGATGTGATGTGATGTGGATCTGGTTAGATATGAATGGATGAGATATGATGTGGATAGATGAGATTTGATGTGATGTGGATCTGGTTAGATATGAATGGATGAGATATGATGTGGACAGATGAGATGTTATGTGATGTGGACTTGAGTAGATGTGAATGGATTTGAAGTGATGTAAATAGTAGATGTGAACGTGATGTGATGATATGTGGATGTGATGTGGATCTGAATGATGGATGTGATGTGATATGAATGGATGAGATGTGATGTGGATATGTTGTGACGTGATGAGGATAGATGTGATGAGATGTAATATCATGTGATTGGATGAGAATGGATGAAGGATGATGGGAATACATATGACTGGAATACATAGATGTGATGAGATGTAATATCATGTGATTGGATGAAGGATGATGGGAATACATATGACTGGATATGGAATACATATGACTGGATATGGAATAAGCAATGTGAATTGATGTAGAATAATGTAGAATAACGAGAAATGATGTGGAACAATGTGGAACAATGTGGAAAGATGAGAGTTTATTTAGAAACTGTATTTATGAAACCTGTTTTTTTAAATGACTGTTTTATGTCAAGAATGTTGGGGAATCATTTTGACCATCTTGTGAATGAGGTGGTGGAGACCTAAGTGATAAAGTTGTAACAGCCCAGTAAAGATTGTGGGTGAGAAGTTTGATAGAAAGAACTTCTAGGCATGGAAGTATTGGATCAAAAGCTTTCTGAAAGGAAAAGGATTTTGGAACCTTGTTACAGGTGTGGAGCTAAAGCCGGATCTACCCCAACAACCTACACAACAACAAGTTGTAGCTCATAAATAATGGTCAGAGAGAGCATACAAAGTTTTGCATTACTTGTTTATCTGTATCTCGGATGCTATACTCATACATATACATGATGCTGAGAATCCCAAGGATGCATGGGATACTTTGGTAAAGCTGTTTGATATAGATACTAGTGCTTGTAAGTCTCAGTTTGAGACAACATATTCACAATGTGAAGCAGAAAGGAAGGAGTATTCATGATTATGTACAAGACATTAAGAAGTATGCAGATGCATTGGCAACTATCAATGCCCCCATGCTTGATGATGATTTAGTAGACATTACCTTGCATGGTCTTGGCAAGGAGTACAAGTATTTTGATATATCTATCTCTATTCAGAGTACAGGTTTACCAGATTTTGATGAGTTGATTTCACTCTTACTTGTTGAGGAAATCAAACTCAGTGACCCTTTTTATGATACATCTACTAGCCATGATGATCATGGCAGGAATCAGGCTTTCTATTCACAAAGGGGATTTAGATGCAGGGGGAGATTTGCATCACGATGTCTTGGTGTTGGTCATGGATGGCAGGATAGGTCACCACAATAGAATTTTCAGCCTTCATATGGTGGTAGAGGTGGTCGTGGATATACACCTGAAACAGGTAGAGGTAATTCTCATGGAAGAGGACGTTGGCAAGGCCAACAAGCATCTATGCACAATGTGGAATGCCATTACTGTGGAAAGTTTGGTCATATGGCACGTGACTATTACCGCAAACAAAATGATTTGAGAGGGGGTAGAGCACAACATGGTGGAAATTATGCAAATGGTGGAAATTTTGCATCAAGCAGTCATGATGGTAGTGCAAATCACTTGTTTTCCATGAAACATGTCGTGGGGTCTATGATGACACATGGTGACAATGATGACACTTGGTATATGGACTCTGGAGCATCAAACCATATGACTTGTCATGGTTAATGGTTTGAACATATGAAGCCAATGGATGTGAAAGGCTATGTGGAGACAGATGATGATTCTCAGCATGCTATCACTCATGTTGGGAGTGTGCCATTAGTGATGCACAATGGTGAAATGAGGTCTATGTCAGACGTCTTATATGTGCCTTCTATTACAAAGAGTTTGGTCAAATGGTTGAGCAAGGTTTACAGGTTCATTTCAACAAGCATGGTTGCTTCGTTGAGGATTTCAAAAATGGATATAGAGTCATTGCCAAAGACAAGAAAGAAGGCAAGTTATTTAAATTGGATGCTAGGATTCCTGAGTTGAGATTGGCTATGTTCTCTAAAAGCCGAAATGTGGTACAAGACATTGAAATGTGGAATAAAAGGATTGGACATGTGAACATACAAAAGAACAGGCAGGCAAGTGGCATTGTTGGTGGGCTAGGAATTCAAATATTTAAATGAGGAAAGTGTATTTCCTAGTGTAAAGGAATTAATGGAGATTTTTATTTAAATTCGCCTAGATTCAAGTATGATGGGAGTATGCATGTATGTGATGCTTGCCAGTTTGGAAAGCAAGCAAGGTTGCCATTTTCTAAAGAAGGCAACATGAGTAGCAAGCCACTTGAGATTGTTCATAGTGATGTATGGGGTCTTGCACAAAACCCATCCATTAAAGGCAGCATGTACTATGTGACATTCATTGATGATTTCACCAGAATGACTTGGATTTACTTTCTCAAAGAGAAGAGTGAAGTGTTGGGAAAGTTTATGGACTTCAAAGCTTTGCAGAGAAGCAGTATGGCTGTTGGATCAAATGTTTGAGGACAGATGGAGGTGGTGAATACACCTCACATGCTTTTGAGAACTTCTTGAGAAAGAATGGCATAAGAAGGCAACTAACTTGCAAGTACACACCTCAACAAAATGGTGTTACTGTGAGAGGAAAAATAGAGTCACTGGTGATGTGGCTAGGGCATTGCTCAATGAAAAGAGCATGCCAGACTATTATTGGGCAAAAGCATGTGCCACAGTGGTGTATGTACTTAATAAGACACCCACAACTGCCATACATGATGGAAGTACGCCAAAGATGCATCTTATAGGTTTTAGGCCAGACATTGGACACCTCAAAGTGTTTGGTAGCATAGCTTACGTGCATGTGCCAGATGAGAGAAGGAAGAAGCTAGATCCTAAGGTAGAAAAGTGCATTTTTGTTGAGTATGAATAGAATCGCAAGGCATATAAATGTTACAATCTACATACTAGGCAAGTGCTTATTTCACGAGATGTGGTGTTCGATGAACTTGCTAGTTGGTACAAGGCAAAGGATGAGGGTGTCATTGATTCCATTGATGCTGATGTGCATGTGAACTTGCCACAAACAAGTTCTATTTCTATGTCTTAGTCAGTAGAGTCTGAGAGTAGCACTATACGTCCATGGTCAGGATGCTTGAGACATGAGAGTGTAAGCACTGGGAGTAGTGTTGTGGATAAAGGGAAAAAGAAGGTTGAAGGAATTGGCATTACAGGTTATGAGTCGTCAAGTTCAGAAAGTTTGGATGAGGAACTTGGCATACCAGTTTTATGGAGACCAGCTGTAAGGCAGGATAGATATGTGCCTCCACATGCTAGAGTGACAGGTGTTCAGAGTGATCCCCGCCCCCTCTGCGCAATGAATTTTGGGGTGCTAGCAGCGAAAGTAGCATTTCTTGTGCAGGACAAAGCCTCTCACTCGGGGCCTCGCCCAACCACGGATATCCGGACAAGAGAATAATCCCTCGGTTCTTCTAAAGCCGAACCCCAAAAAACTTTCCTCACCTAAAAAGCACGGGCGAGGTCAGATCAAGGAAAAGACTTGCACTTGGAACATAGAGTCCAACACTTTTTTCCTCATCAAGAGGCACAACCATTGATTCTTTTCCATAGAACAAGGGTTATCCGGGATTTACTTCAACTATCGTAACTTAACAGAATTGAATCTCATTTTAGGGATCCATCAGTCCATCCAGTCCCATGGGTTAGCCAACCATCCAACCATTGTAGTGATAGAATCCATTTAGGAATTTGGTTATGTTTTGTCCCGGGTGTACCAGGGAAAAGAGTTCCCAGGCCCCCTAGCCCATGCTTCAAGCAAACTTCAAGATAGTCACACCATTTACACACCCAATATGAAATTGCCTTTTTCACAGATTCAACTCTCTTTAAAACAACCTTTTAATGAAACCATAGTATCACTGATCAATATCCTCCAAAATATCTAGCTTGAATTCTAATTTCCAATCATTCCTTCATCGGTGTACCTGTGGCATCATTGGCAACCAGAACCCTCACCACCTGTTCACTCAGGGGCCTTTTCAATAGTTCCTAACTCATAGTACCCAGAAATATATTCACTCATAAAAATCCAGATGGACTCTTTGTTGAAGATCAGCAAGATTAACCAACAGATCCATATAAAAGAGCCATGGACTCTTTGTTGAAGATCAGCAAGATTAACCAACAGATCCATATAAAAGAGCCATGGACTCATTCGTTGAGGACTAGCAAGGAATCAACCAGATCCATGCCCGAGTTCAAAAAACAACTCTAACACCTTGTTCCATTTTCTTTCTCAACCACACGTGGGTATCTTTGGCCACCCAGAGCACCTTGCTATGCAAGACCTTGGCCGACCTTGCTATGCAAGACCTTGGCCGACCTTGCTATGCAAGACGTCCTCCATTGACTCTCAGTTAGCTGTTGCAACTTTATCAATTTGGTCTCAACAACGACCTCATTCACAAGATGGTCAAAACGATTTCCCAACATTCTTGACATAAAACAGTCATTTAAAAACAGATCATAAATACAGTTTCTAACGAGCTCTCATCTTTTCACATCGTTCCACATCATTTCCTGTTATTCCACATTCTTCTAAATCAATTCACTTTGCTTAATCCACATCCAATCATATGTATATTCCCATCATCCTCCTTCATCCATTCTCATCTAGACACATCATATTACATCTTATCACATCTATCCTCATCACATCTCATCCATTCACATCACATCTCATCTAGACACATCATATTACATCTTATCACATCTATCCTCATCACATCTCATCCATTCACATCACATCTCATCCATTCACATCTATCTTGATTCACATCACATCCATTCACATCACATCACATCTCATTCATTCACATCACATCTCATCCATTCACATCTATCCCAATTCACATCACATCACATCTCATTCATTCACATCTATCCCGATTCACATCACATCACATAGCTGAATTTAGATTTGAAGCATAGAAAGGAAGAAAATCGAAACTAATCTATCCCGATTCACATCACATCCTTCACATCACATCTCATCCATCCACATCTATTCTGATTCACATCTCATCCATTCACATCTATCCCAATTAACATCTACCCCGATCCACATCACATCCATTCACATCTATCTCGATTCACATCACATCCTTTCACATCACATCTCATCCATTCACATCTATTCCGATTCACATCTCATCCATTCACATCTGTCCCAATTAACATCTACCCCGATCCACATCACATTCATTCACATCTATCCCGATTCACATCTACCCCTATCCACATCACATCACATCACATCCATTCACATCACATCACATCCATTCACATCACATCTCATCCATTCACATCTATCCCGATTCACATCACATCACCTCACATCCATTCACATCACATCTCATCCATTCACATCCATCACATTCATTGTATCCCCATCCCATCATATACATTCTATACACATTACATCACATCCACATCTATCCACATCATATCTCATTCATTCCATCCACATTACATCACATCCACATCCATCCATATCTCATCACATCCATACACATTCCATCTCATTCATCCACATCCATCCAGTCATTCACATGCACGTCTATCCACATCCATCCATACATTCACATTCACATCCACATATATTCACATCACATCACATTTCATCCACATCTCATCACATTCACATCCACATCACTTTACATCACATCACATCTCATCCACATCCACATCCATTTACATAACATCACATCTTATCACATCCACATCCACATTCATTTGCATCACACCACATCTTATCACATCCATATCCACATCCATTTACATCACATCACATCCTATCACATCGACACATCCACATCCATTTACATCACATCACATCTTATCACATCCACATCCATATCCATTTACATCACATCACATCCTTTCACATATCCTCACATCTCATTCTCATCTCTTCATTCACATCCACATCCATTTACATGACATCACATCCTTTCTCATATCCTCACATCTCATTCTCATCTCTTCATTCACATCCACATCCACATCCACATCCATTTACATCACCTCACATCCACTCACATTTTATCACATCCACATCCATTTACATCACCTCACATCCACTCACATTTTATCACATCTTATTCACATCTATTCACACTTAGTAACATTTTCTATTTTTGATACCGATAGGACTAATCAAAATTTCTGACAATTGCTTGGCCTAGTTAAAGGTACTTTTTCTCAACAGATATTTTTATATTCTTTCTGAAATTTCTCAAGTGAAATATATTCAATATTCTTCTTTTGAGTAAAAGATTCATGGGATTTACAAAAATCAATTCTACCCATATTTCCCAATAAAATTAATAATGCTCAAAATTTTACTTTTGATAAATACTCATAATTTGAATTATGCTAAAAAATTCCTCTTTTTCCATTTGATAAATACTCATAATTTGAATTATGCTAAAAATTTCTCTTTTTCCATTTAATTTCTTGGATCTCAAGTATCATGGGGAATCCTCTTTTTGCATTTAATTGATTGAATTCCAAATGTCATGGGAATTCCTCTTTTATCATAAAATAAATTTATCTAAAATTTCTCTTTTCTTTAATAAAAATATCCATTATTTCAAATATGTCAAGAATTCCACTTTTACCATTTAAATGATTGAATTCCAAATGTCATGGGAATTTCTCTTTTATCATTTAAATTATTTCAAATATGTCAAGAATTCCACTTTTACCATTTAAATGATTGAATTCCAAATGTCATGGGAATTTCTCTTTTACCATTTAAATTTTTGCATTCATAAAATAAATTTATCTAAAATTCCTCTTTAAATAAAAGTATTCATTATTTTAATATACCAAAGTTTCTCTTTTTCCATTTAATTACATGGATCTCCATTATCATGGGAATTCCTCTTTTTGCATAAAATAAAATTACCAAAAATTTTTCTTTTCTTTAATTAATTATCTATGCATAAACACTAAAAGTTAGTTTTCCATGAATGTGATAAAAATCATTCTTTTAGCATAGGATGTCCAACCCTAGAATATGGTAGGAAGCCCTCTTTTAGCATTATGCATAAAAATGAGTTATGTATTAATTTCTAAAAATTTTGCCATAGCTTCGCTGGCTGCTATTATTACTGATAATTTTCAATATTTCTAGAAAGAATAAGACTTTGTATAATACAATTATGATAGAATAACTATCCTTAGACTTAAATCCAATTTATGGAATTAAATCATAAGTTTACCATAATTTTATTAGCATAAAAGCATAAAAAAGCCATTTTCTTAACCTCTAGCTTAACAAGCTTAGAGATTGATTTTGAATTAAGAATTTATCAATGAGAAGCATTCATTTGCTAAAGAATTAGTCATAGGAATGACTATTCTTTTGGGAGAGAGAGATATACATAAAAAGCATCCTAATTAAGCATAAAAACTAACTTTTTTGTGAGATTAATCATTAAAATTCTTATAGAAAGCTCAATTTGCATTGAAAATAATTAATTTGAAACTTCTTAAGCTTGAGAGGGGTTGAGAAGTGAAATCATTGAGAATATTAATGAAAACCATGAAATTACTTCTTACCTCTAGATTTGGCTTGCTTCTTTATCTTAGAAGGAAGCCCCCAACCAATCAATTGGTTTAGTATGTTGAGAAGAAAGCTCCAAGGATTGTTGAAGAGAGAGAAAAGCTCCAAGCTCTCCAAAAGTAGAGAATTTTTAAGGGATAATAGAAAATATCATTATCTTAATGTAATACTGGCATGGTATAGTTCACATATTTTTTTACAAAATACCAAGGATCTATTTATAGGTGAGGGAGGCCACTAACCAAGTCCAACTGGGTTCTAAAATTTTCCAGGTTCAGTTTGACTCAATTTGGACTAGTTTGGCTCCCTTTTTTATTTGGTTTGATCTAGGAGAGAGGAGAGATAAAAATATCACAATTTTTTTGAATTAAAAACTCATCCACATGTGTGAATTAGGCGCCTACCTCAAGAGTTTCCCCCTCCTTACCAAGGTGTCAAAAACTTATCATTTCTCTAAAATATCTTATTTTTTTAGTAATATCTCTTAAGTTTTAACTAATAAACCTTGTACTCAGTCAACTCTTCATCTTATGTGAGCATTTACTCATTTTTAAGTATTTTCTATTATTCTTTGGATTTATCTCATCTCAACACTTAGATTAATCCTATTGGCCCACAGGAACCTTAATTGGACCATAATCCAAAAAATTTTGAAAATCTAGACCCTTAGGCTAAGGTCCCTTATATCATTTTTAATTGATTCCTAATACACATTGAAAAGTTCATTTTGAACTTCTACCCCACTTAAAAAATGCGAGATGTCCTCATCTCTCTGTACAGGTGGAGTATAATCTCTTTCATCATCTTCTTCTTTAATCACTTCCAGCGTTACTGCCTTGGAAGTGGACGGCCGATTTGGGAACATCTCTCTTTCATCATCTTCTTCTTTAATCACTTCCAGCGTTACTGCCTTGGAAGTGGACGGCCGATTTGGGAACATCTCTCTTTGACTTCCCCTATTCTGAGGCGGAAGTCTTGCATTACTTTGGATTGAAACTAAGCGTTGGTGTTAGAGGGTCTACCTCTAGGATTTTCGTGTGAGCATTTACTCATTTTTAAGTATTTTTTGTTATTCTTTGTATTTATCTCATCTCAACACTTGGATTAATCCTATTGGCCCACAGGAACCTTAATTGGACCATAATCTAGAAATTTTTGAAAATCTAGACCCTTAGGCTAAGGTCCCTTATATCATTTTTAATTGATTCCTAATGCACATTGGAAAGTTCATTTTGAACTTCTACCCCACTTAAAAAACGCGAGATATCCTCATCTCTCTGTACAGGTGGAGTATAATCTCTTTCATCATCTTCTTCTTTAATCACTTCCAGCGTTACTGCCTTGGAAGTGGACGGCCGATTTGGGAACATCTCTCTTTGACTTCCTCTATTCTGAGGCGGAAGTCTTGCATTACTTTGGATTGAAACTAAGCGTTGGTGTTAGAGCGTCTACCTCTAGGATTTTCGTGATTTTGGCGGAAAGGAACCTGATTACTTTGGAAGGAAGGTTTTGGAAGGAAGGAGCTGGAGTCTGGAATCTTGGTCCCTGATTTCCCTACCCCGAAAACCTTGATCCAAAAGGAGTTGGGCAATCCATACTACTGATGGAAAGGTAGAATCATAGAGTTCAGGAGACGCACCAATGGTACAATAACAGAGGCTTTCATTTAGCATGTTTATATGCACAAAGAGATTCAAGTGTATCATACTTCAGTGCAAGACATAAGCCTAAGAGTAAGTTTATATCTATATGCTTTGTGTTCTTGTGCTTTGAGTCCATGGTTATTAGATAGAGTTTTAATACAATCATGTTTGTTGCTTGTAGCTTTATATTCATCAACTCTACATGAATGGCAAAATGTAGAGTGCTTAAGTGGAAAGCTAAATGTTTTACATGCAGAGATAAGTGCCTTGATCTATGACAATAAGAGTGCAAGCGAATTGGCATCTCAAAATGTTTACTTTTATGATTCCACATATGTTGTGGAGAGACATAGTTTGGAGTATATTCCACTACCACCATTGTCTAGCCAGGAATGGTATAATCCTAGCTTAGACATGTCAAAAGCATGTAGGGTAAAGATGAAAACTGATGTTCATGCTGCCATCATGAAACCCTCCAACCACAGGCTCTAGAGATGTGCATCTAAGTTAGTTTGTTCCAGTTAGTTTGTTTGCACATTTGTTTGGATCTTGTGAAGTAGTAAAGAAAACTAAGATTACGTAACTGAGGATTGGATGACTCAGTTACTAGGTGAGTCATAGCATCTCAAGAGAACTCACCATGATGATATCATTGAGTGCAGAATCACTGTGTCAGATGTTATCTTTAGGTAAGATAACATCTGACACAGAATCACTGTGTCAAATGTTATCTTTAGGTAAGATTATCCTGATGTAGATTGCTTATAGTTTTTATTCATAAATACTTCATTACAAGACACCGACCATTGATTATTGTTGTTGTTTTTATGTTTTTATGTTTGTTGTTGATTGTTGATTGTTGTTTTTATGTTTTTATGTTTATTGTTGATTGTTGTTTTTATGTTGGTTGTTTGTTTTTTTATGATAGGTACTTCATTGCAAGACAAACTTTGTGCATTCGCTTCAAGTATAGGAGGTGGCGACTTCTACGAGGGGAGTGGCTCAGCTTGGACCAAGACATGCGAGATGGCACGCATTCAGCACTCATTGATGTGAATATTCTTTGGGAGGTTCATGACCCTTTTAGCGTTAATGTAGAAAGTCATTGGCCCCTTAGTTTTCTGAGAGGTAGGAATCCAATGATCCCCCTTGTAATTTTTATTTCAAGTTGGATGGTAGGAAGGTTGGGAGTCGAAGTGAACATTGCAAAATATGCAAGCAGTGTGTTGCTCCACACATCCTTGAAATTGTAGAGTCCATGTAATTCTTATTCTTCCAAGTGAATATTAAAAACTGTTTCTCTAAAAGTGTTGTAAAGTTAATTTTATTTCATTTTCATAAATTATAGTGGTTTTTTTAAGTCTACTGTGTTTCGAACCCATTAATATGTAAGAAAATAAAGATAAGTATAAGTAAGTACAATTGTGAATATAAGTATAAATATATATTTTAGTATAAACAATAATATAATTAATTATCTTAGAAATATAAATATGATTTATGATTTCTTATATTTTAATGAAGTGTCATTAATTTCAAGTCTATGGATATAAGTATAAAAATAAATATAACTTTAATTATATATTTAAGATTAAATAATAATATAAGTAACTTTATAAATAATATAATATAATAATAATATGTAACAAGAAATAAAAGTATGATTTATTATTTATTATATTTTATTGAAGTGTCCTTTATTTACTAAAGTATAAACATAAGGTAACTTTAATTATATATTTAAGATTAAATAATAATATAAGTAACTTTATAAATAATATAATATAATAATAATATGTAACAAGAAATAAAAGTATGATTTATTATTTACTATATTTTATTGAAGTGTCCTTTATTTACTAAAGTATAAACATAAGGTATTAAAATAAATATAAGTTTATATATATTTTATTGAAGTGTCCTTTATTTACTAAAGTATAAACATAAGGTATTAAAATAAATATAAGTTTATAGATATTTTAAGCAATA
The DNA here is from genome assembly GCF_041138505.1 of Cibotium barometz. Taxonomy (NCBI): domain Eukaryota; kingdom Viridiplantae; phylum Streptophyta; class Polypodiopsida; order Cyatheales; family Cibotiaceae; genus Cibotium; species Cibotium barometz. The sequence goes on along the minus strand of NC_141061.1, from coordinate 49,418,661 downwards.
ATAAACATAAGTATAAATTACATCCATCCAGCCTCACGAAACCCAGTCATGACCCACCACTAGCTTCATTGAGTGCCATCACCATTGAAGGGTTGGAGTATCTCCTCATGTAGGATGTGTTGAAGCTCTTGGAGTTTTAATGAAATAAATATTACTCCATTAAATTTTTAATAAAATATATATTATTTTATTAAAGTTTTAATGAAATAATACATAAATTTATATTTATAAGTATAAGTAGGGGTTATTTTCATTCACTTTTATTGCATTCTCTATCTCTCACTTTCCATCCACCTTGCTTGTTGCTCCCTTCATGCCTTCACCATGGCTTCTCATCATGATGCATTCGCACAGTGGATGAGTGAAACCCGTTACGATCAGATGTGGGACCAGATTTACCCTAAGTTTTGTTATAGTGTTGAGCTAGAGAATCTATTTAGGACTCTAGCGCCCGATAGCTCAGTGCTTGCATATTTTTACGCGGGATGTGATGATATCACATTTTTTATCCTTGACTCCACTACTCGGTGGATACCCCTAGAGTTCCTCTTCTCCATGAAGAGTGGTGACAACCATAGAAAGGTTGTGCACATGTTTCCCCCCCTTTCCGATCTACCTCCGTGCCCCTCACTTTTGAGGAGGCAAACCCGATCGATTTCATCGAGCGGGATATTGCCTTTGTTATTTGTATATTATGCTCTGATTTTGAAGAGGAGAATGATGAGGAGCCAGTGGTGCCTCTTCTCACCTATGAAGAGAAGGAGCCAGAGGAGACAGTCCTAGAAAAGCAAGAGAAGGAGGCACGTAGCTTGTCTTTGGACTTGTCGACTATCCACCAGGAGGCAGCCCATCCTACTAAGAATGCAAATCTTGCATCATTGAGTGCCATCACTATAGAGGGTAAAGAGTACTTGCTCATGCAGGATGTCCTTGAGGTCTTAGATTTGAGGGAGGAAGAGTTGTACTGCCACCTTGTCCGGGATGTTGATGAAGACCTCATTGACTTTGACACTATGGACGTCCCTCCACAAGTAACTGAGATTGGTCGATATATGATGGCATGAGCATGGATGATGTCTCTGTTGCAATCATCCACATCCAAAGCTGCTCTTGACTATGATATCTCAGATGCGGAATTTGACAAGTTGCAGGAGGAGGAGCTCTTTGGACCTTAACCACACATTCACCTCTCGGACCCTCTACATGGTGATAGAGCGATCACTGGACCTAGATGCACCAATTTGGAAACGGATTGATGAGGCTGAGAAGGTACGTTTAAAAAAATTAATCTTCTTGAAAATTTTCGTGCAGGGCCTCAGGGGCCTAGGGACCCCACACATATAATCTGGCATGCATCGGGGCCCTCCCCAAGAGGATGGCGAGGATGGCCCTGATGCAGAATCAGGGCCATCCTCGCCATCCTCGCCATCCTGAGGAGGGCTTCGATGCATGCCAGATTACATGTGTGGGGTCCCCAGGTCCCTGAGGCCCCGCACAGACAATTTCAACTCATTTGAAAATATATTTTTTCATGCAATTGTATTTTGGAATAATTTTTGATATTTTATTTTTGCATGCAAATATTTTCTTCAAGAAATTGTCTATGTCAATGAGTTTGCATCAAGAGCTGGTGGAACAAGGGGGTGGCAGAGGAAGAGTCCAGGATGCAGCTTTGAAGGAGTATATTGGCAAGATCTTCCAAGACATCATTGTCTTTCACAAAGTATGCTCCCCTGATGGGGGATAAGTATCTCTCATGAAGATCAAGGCTTTAACAAAGGGTGTTGCATTCTAGTCCATGCCTGTGAAATCAAGCTTTTCATTAAGTAAAGCATTTACATCATGATCACATGAGATTACATTGTGGCATATACATGAGATTACAAGATCTCCCTAAAACTACGGCTCATCACCATAATCTTCCCTCCACTTCCACCATGCGTAGAACTAGCCGCATATCTTTGTCAGTGATGGGGTGACTCTCTTGGCATGGACTGCTGTGTACACTGTATCACCATACATGTCCACCAAAAAAGCTTCAGTAGCCTCTTGAAGAGCTTCCAAAGCTACTACTGTCCATCGTATGGGAGCCTCACTATTGCTGACCCGACGATGCCATCGAGATATCTGGCTCTCGTTCTTCAAATCATCCATGATCTCCCTAACGAGGCGATGAAAAGGTCTTCCTCCCTGGATCAGAAGGTCTGTCGTCTTCTAATACTTTCTTATTTCTTGAAGAGCGACGGTGCCAAGTCTCCACCGATGTGTGGGCGGTGGTGGGGTCCTGACTTTCATGGGATCAACCCTCTTAGCAGTCTGCTTGGTGCAAGCCATGTTCTTGAAGAAGATAAAACAAGAATAAAATGAAAATGAAAGACTCTAAACTTATATTTATAAATTCAAAAACTGAAAATATAACTTATATTTTTATTTTTATAGAATGAAAATAAATAACTCTTAAATTTTTTAGTAATTTTTATTATATTTAGTAATTTCCTTATTTATAAGAGCCCCTCTGATGCAACATCTCACTAATTCCCTAGGGTTTCTAGAACTTCATTCCATATTTAAAGTAATCTAATTTTTAGAGTAATTTTTATTATATTTTTTAGTAAAGACAAAATTTTTAAAATTTCTAAATTCATTGAAATTTTATACACTTATAGTCTTTCATGCATACATGTTGTGTGAAAAAACCTAAATCCATATGAGGCATGTGAATAAAAAAATAATGCTTTTGATAAACTTGAAAAACTATATGAGATAAAAAGATAATAACACCCAAGATATGGAGAAAGAAACATCAAATTGTACTTATATTAAAAACACTTCTCATAGATTACAAGTACATTGAAACACAGGTTTACAACGCATCATATGATTACTCAAATCATATTATCCATGTTCAAGCTGAAGGCGTCGCCATTATTACGAATCCTTCGTACAAGTCTCAAATCCTTGTACATAAGAGTGATGCGCTTCGCATGAATAGCTGCCAACTCACCATCATGCATGAGGTCCACGGAATATGCCTCAGTTGCTTCTTGAAGAGCTAGCAATGCTTGGGCTGACCATCGCTGCACATTGTTGACTGTAGAACTAAGTCTTGCATAAAACCTATTACGAGACATTCGCTGGAGATCTTGCAATATCTCTCTCACCACTCTTGCAAATGGTGCCCTCGGTATGATTAAGTTTCTACTTTTCTGATACTTCCTTATTTCTCAAAGAGCAGTAGTGCCTAGTCTCCATCTATGCTTCTTGTGATGTGGCAGATGTGGATGCATTGTACCTGTAGTAGTGCTCCTAGATTGTCATATTGAGTGTGCTCACTATCCGTCTTCGTTGGCATATTGACGTGGGGCTGTGTTCCGAGACATTCGCTGGAGATCTTGCAATATCTGTCTCACCAGTCTTGCAAACGGCGCCCTCGGTATGATTAACTTTGTACTTTTCTGATACTTCCTTATTTCTCAAAGAGCAGCAGTGCCTAGTCTCCATCTATGCTTCTTGTGATGTGGCAGATGTGGATGCGTTGTACCTATAGTAGTGCCTCCTGGATTGTCATATTGAGTGCGTTCACTATCAGTCTCCATTGGTATATTGACTTGGGGCTGTGGTGAGTCTTAGTAGGGTTCCTCTTAGCAGTTTGCTTGGTGTGTGCTTATCTGGCATGGCCCTAGGTATTCTTTCCTTTTCCACAAAGCACTTAATAATTTAAAAGTCTTCACCTTGCTTCTGATTGCTTGACACATTAACACCAAAGTTGTCTCCCACACACAATGCGTCACTTACGGCATCTGGGTGACCAGCATACATGGGGGTATCAACACCCTCTTCATCACTAGAGCTGTCATCTTATCCTTCACCATCACCCATGGGGACAATAGTACGATACTCCCAACTTTCTGCGTATGCCTTATTCTTGCATCTTCTCCATTTTTCCTGCATACATGGATCACAAAAGCAAGAGAGCCTCCTACATCTCAAGGCACATTTCTTTGTAGCTGAATATCCGTTAACAAAATGCATAGAGCGTGAACCTCCCACATGCTTGCATTCCCACTTATTATCTCTTTGTACTTCATCCTCTTTGATTTCCCAAAAGGCTCTTTTCACCTCACTGTCACAAAAGCTGGCCCTTAGAAAATTCACAACATTAGCCGCACACTTTAAAGTCCATCCATTTGGTTTCAGCTATTCATGTGTAAGCTCTCTCTTAATGATAGCTCCATCTCCATTGTGTTCTCCTTTCCCATGGCCTAAAGCTGGAAAGCTCCATAACATTTCTATACCGGTTAGGCTGAAGTGCCTAGCAACAAAGTAGAAAGGGTGCTTAGCTTTGAACTGGGCTACACATCTGTCAGACCACACCCAATGATGTTTTAGTGCAAGACCCTGATGTTTAAGCCACTGGTTAGGCTGAAGTGCCTAGCAACAAAGTAGAAAGGGTGCTTAGCTTTGAACTGGGCTACACATCTGTCAGACCACACCCAATGATGTTTTAGTGCAAGACCCTGATGTTTAAGCCACTGGTCATGTAAGAGAAAGAAATGTTGCACAAAGAGGGTGTCATGTGTCTTGTCATCTGAAATATAGAAATGGAGAGTTTTCCTAACATCACGTGAATCAGTGTGCACATATGTTATGTGCACTAAGATGGTAACCTGATTACAGTACCAGTGCATGGACTGTATTTCATTCTGCTCTTTAAAAGAATAATTCTCAGCAAAGTCAATTACTGAGACCACAACATCATTTGGAAAGTTCTCAATACAATCTCTATATTCTTGAGACCACAACATCATTTGGAAAGTTCTCAATACAATCTCTATATTCTTGAGCCTGCCACCTGCAAACGAAGTTATGCTAAATGAAACTCTTGATCTGCTGCGTAAACAAGGATAAAAAATCAATGTATTTCATATGTTACACCACAAGATCCTTTCTCTTTTTCTTACCACCATCTTCATCAAATTTTCCTGTCTTTATATCTTGAAAGACCTTCACAAGGAGAAGTAAGTTATTATTAGTTGTCTCTCGGACATAGCACCATTCTTCTTGTGCCACATTCACCACATAGCCCCATCATGCATTTATAACTGTGGATGAGTCTACTGGCTTTGGGCATAGCAAGGATTCCTAAAGAGTTGTGACACCATCGTAACTAGACTGCACAGCTTCACACATAAAATTCCTCATGCCCTGAACACACACAAATAGAGCAGGCATATGTGCATGTTGTCCCATGAAGCCCGAACTATTTTTTGCCGCATGTAATTGAATGATTCCTTCTAAAATATCATTTTCACGTTGCAATACAGAAACAAGTGTATCGATCCTTCAACTTGCACACAAAAAAGGGCTTGAGGCCCTCAAAGCATCTTTGAGAAATCTTGAACTACGGATAGCAGGCCTTGAATCTTTTAAAGAACTCCACCTACCACAAAACAAGGTTGTTCTTAATGCACAAGTTGTTTTTAAGTCCTAAAGTACTTTTGTACCACTTAATGGTACTTCTGCATCACTTAATAGTACTTTCAAACCACTTAATAGTACTTCTTGACCACTTAGAAGTCTTAAGGACCACTTAATAGTACTTCTAGACCACTTAGTAGTGCTTAAGGACCACTTAATAGTACTTCTAGACCACTTAGAAGTACTTAAGTGGTCCAGAAGTACTATTAAGTGGTCCTTAAGTACTACTAAGTGGTCCTAAACTTCTACCTACAGTGCTACTTAGTGGTTTAGAAGTACAATTAAGTGGTCCTTAAGTACTTCTAGACCACTTAGAAGTACTTAAGGACCACTTAGAAGTACTTAAGGACCACTTAATAGTACTTCTGAAACACTTAGTAGTACTTAAGGACCACTTAATTGTACTTCTAAACCACTAAGTAGCACTGTAGGACCATTTCAGGACCACTTTAAAGCAGTTCAGGACCAAGAAAAGGTACTTTAGGACCAACCCTTAAAAGTACTTCATGGCCTTTGCAAAAGATGCTAGAATTAGATATAAGTACTTTAGGACCACTTGATAGAACTTCACCTTGAAAATCATACAAGTTCTCCAGAGCTATTAAAAGTACTTTAGGATCTATATTAAAAGAGACACATACATGACTTGGGAGGGACCTTACAGGGATCACCAAAATGGGTGCCAGGCTGAGCATCTTCTTCAGCCGGCTATATGCCTGTACACATTCTTCCAACCACACAAAAACAACCCCTTGCTTTATGAGGGTATGTAACGGGCAAACTACATCCGCGGGATATCGCAGAAACCGGTTGTGCCATCGGATCTATCCTAAAAAACTGGGATAGTTGTTTTGCATTAGCTAGGCCTGGCAACTATTGGATGACCTCAATCTTCTAATTTGGATCAACTGCCAAAGCATCCTTGGACACAACATGGCCTAATAAAATTGCTCTAAGTGATTGCAAAGCACACTTTGTTGGATTCAAACTAAGCAGAGCCTTCCTACATTTCTCCAAATAGATGATGCAACTGTGCTGCCTCCCTCCCAACTCTGCCCATATTCGCAGGTTAAGACATTCAAAAAGAGAAAACTAGAAGAAATGGCAAGAGGAATGGCTAAAATGAGATTCCGTAGTTTCTCCTACAAAATTGCTTCCAGGCTAACTTCTAGAGAGGCAGATGTCACTTTGTCGGAGAGAGAGAAGGCCATGGGGAAGTGCTTCCCCTACCTACAACAGGGAAGCATGCTCCTTTCGTTATCCCTTTCAAATCAAAGTAGAGGAGTGTGCCCTTTGTCCCTTACAAGCAACCAAGTGTCCAGGGGGGGACCCAATTGCTAGGGCTAATACCATCCCAACCTAGTGGGAGGCTCCTACCTCACCATGTGCTCCTTTGGGAAGGGTGTGAAGCTAACGAAACAATGCAAGAAGTGTATAATGCGTCATAGAATCCGCCAAGGAGGAGTGGCAAGATTACTATTGATCAACACAAGTGAATTGTGCGACGACGCTTCGTAGAGATGCACCATAAAGTTGTTGTATAATGCGTCATAGAATCCGCCAAGGAGGAGTGGCAAGATTACTATTGATCAACACAAGTGAATTGTGCGACGACGCTTCGTAGAGATGCACCATAAAGTTGTATTATTATAGGCGAGTAGGCATTCTATTAGTGAAGAATGAACCGGAATGTGATTTGCGACGCAATGGGCATGTGCCCCAAATGATAACTGGAGTATAGCACGGGATCGTTTTTCCTTGTAATAAAGTCAACATGTCGACAAGGTAAGCCCAATGGGCTCCCCTCGGGAGGTCTAATCGTGAGATCAGATACCGTCCAGTGGTATGGACAGAAGACGATGCGAAAAGCCACAGACTTGTTTTATCAAGTAGGGTGAAATAGGAGATGCAGGAGGTAGATAGATACATATTCAATGAATCGCCAAACTAGCTTTTAGATTTAGGGGCCCGGTGCTAACTCGTACCATGAGAGCGACAAAACACAAAAAGACCACTCATAAGAACATGATAGCAATTTTGGAACTCCATTCTTTGGTGTCAAAGCTCATGCAAAGTTACAATATAATGTGTTGAAAGTCTTGTAGTAAGAAGAGCGAGTGAGAACCATGGTACATGTTGCATATTTAGCATCACAATGCAAGAAATGTCCTCTCTAGTCATATGTAATTAACTTTGCACAAGGATGATGGGTGAGTTTTATTATTATTGCATCGATTCTCCCCCCTCTCTCTCTCTCTCTCAATTCTAGATTTCTTAAGTTAATGAAACAATTATAGATTTCTTAATGATTCCTAGCTACATATAGAGTCCCCTCTTTCTTTCTCTCTCTCTCTCTCGCTCTCTCTCTCTCTCTCACACTCACACACACACATTATAGATTTCTTAATGATTCCTAGCTACATAAAGAGTCCTCTCTCTCTCTCTCTCTCTCTCTCTCTCTCTCTCTCTCTCTCACACACACACACACAATTATTCGTGGATCTTTTAAAATTGATCACGGAATAGAATTTACAGGTCCATTGTATTCTCTGTGGACACTGGAGTGCCTAGAAGGGTGGTCATGACGTACGAGGCAGAGGCGAGGAAAATGATGCGTTTAATTATAATAATTGAGTGTTCGCCATTAACTACTTGCTGTTTGTTAGTGGTGATCAGCAGCTGAAAGACAGACAGGGTTTCAACTGTACACTGCCCAATACATGATCAGAGGCTGCAGTGAAGAACAACTATGACGCGCATGTGCAGAAGATTATGGATCATGGTGGTGATTTGCATTGTTGGGATAGGAGTCATCACCCCTTTCGTCATAATGTTCAGCAATCTCCATAGCTTTGTCCTCCCCACTCCTCACGATATGACGATTTCACAAGCCCTTGCTGATCTCTCTGCAACGTCGTCGACGTCAGGCCAGACGGCAGCTTGTGCGAGCGCAAATAGGATCTCACTCATCTCTCTCACTGTTGGGACCAACATAGGCTACAGAGTACATGACCCTTCTGAACCTCTCCAACGATACATCCTCACAGGACGCTTCAGAAAGTGGGACGCTAACCTTTCTAGCTCTGCCTGCATTACCCAGCCTTCTACACGTGGATCACTTGCATTACCTGATCAACTTGACAATACAAGCGGTGTTTTCTCGTGTTGTGAAGCGTCTGGCCGCTGTATCACCATTCTTGTGCAGCCAGTCTTTCCGCCTGAACCCATACGGAGATGTGCCCTAGCTCAGAGTCAGAAGATACACATGGACTATGTTCTCAGGCAGCTCAATTGCATTGCTGCACTCTATGGAGTCCAGCAGTGGTCGTGGACATCATGGCTTGCTGCATACAGATGTGCCGTACCAACCCATCTCTACAAATACCCGACGTTCATAGTCATCTTCGGGGGCTCGATACTGACCTCAATTGCTACTTTGCTTCAAGTTTTGAAGGGCGCAGGTGTCTTGTTCCCTCTGTTCAAAAACCTAGATACCCTGGTTGGAGCATTTCTCCCTCTTGTTGTCTCTTCTCTGCCAAATTTGACAAATTACCTTAGCACCTACACTTGCTTGTGGATTACTATACTCGCAAGGGTGACGTTCGGGGGAGATGACGCCCTCAGTACAACAATCACTCATGAGTTAGGAGCCTGGTCTGGCCTTATCACCGCTCTGGTAGTGGTCCCCTTTCGCTTCAAAGGCTTGGTGGGAGAAGAAAGTGGCTCAAACGTTCTCAACACAGAGTATGGTCACCATCTCAAGCACACCTCTGAGACGCTCTTAACCATCACCCTTCTCATTGTTCTCCTCAGAACATGGCTACGCCATGTTGTGTTTAGGACTAGGTCGTCCACAAAATCCAAAACTCCACTTCTAGGAAAAGTCATGGCTGTTCTCCTCAGAGCATGGTTGCACCATGTTGTTTTCAGGTCGAGAAAACGGCTGCAGCTATTCTCAGCTTCTGATCAAGAAGAGAACTCGAGCATAAGAAAAACAGGAAAAGACCAAGAAACAAGTCGAGGACATGGACGTAATTATGATAGCATGATATTGGGGACCTCAATATTGGCCGAAGCAACAGCAGCAGGCGCAGCAACAACAAGGGCAGAAGATAGCAGTGCTGATCAGGGTCGGAGTAGAATGGATCAGAACTTGTTTAAAGGAGAGGGAGATAGAGATGGAGTAATTACGATCAATGGTCGTCGGGAGAAGACCATTTTGCGGGTGCCGGCTTGGACGACCGATGTCCTGCAAGACCGGCATGACGGTGAGTATAGAGATGAAGCAGTAGAATTGAATGGAGATAGGAAGGAGGGCATGGTGCAGATAAAAGAAATAATGGACCACCATGGAGATGGATCACGTCAGGGTATATTCAAGATTATGGAAAACCCAAATGCTGCACAGTACATTGATGAAGGTAGAGCTGAAAATAGCGCAATCACTGATGAACCGTTGGGACATGGAGACGACGGACGTGCAGGCGCATACCAAGTGAGAGGTGATGAGGAGGAGGATAATGTGATGGAAGGTGATGGAGAACCATTGCAGATAACAGCTGCAGCTGATCACGGAGAACGTAACGGTACTAATAATGTTGCGTCAGAAGAATGTGAATTAGGTGGTGGTGGTGGTGCAGCTGAAGAGATGGGAGCAGAATCGAGCAAATCAGCAGGAGCAGGAGAAGACGAGAGTGATCATCGTCTGCATGATGCGCCGCCAATTATAATACAGAAGTTGAAAGAGGCCTTCACAGCATCAGGAGAAGATGGGTTCATAGTGATTAACCCACCCACTGCTGCTCTTTGCCTGACAGGCGTTGTGCTGCTAGCCATACGTTTCTTCTTGTGTCCGACGGCCAAAGATGTGAAATCATTCGAATACGATGTGCCCACATATCTCCCAAGCTCCGGGCACTTGAAGCGCAAGTCCCAATGGCTATCCATAGGCACCTTGGCGCACCTTGTACCTTGGTGGATGCTCCTTGTTCAAGGTAGCCTTCTTACCGCATCCATATTTGGGGTACTAGGAGAAGCTATGTACAAGCTGCAGAGCTCCAATGTGAAGAGCTACAAGAAAGCATGGCGAGTTGTTGTCCAAGTTCTCTACATCCCAGCTGATGAGGATGCATTGGGTTTCGTGGGCACCCGGGTTGGTTACTTAGTGAAAAACTTTGCATATGCGCTTGCAGCTCTCGCACTTTTGCTTCCTTTCCTCTGCTACAAATTAGGTCTCTCCATCTTCAAAACCCACAAACAGAGTTGACCGCCCATTAATAACTAATACGAAATGTTTTCACTATATTTTGTAATTATTGGTCCAGTGCAATTATTGCAATGGTGGTTAATTTGGGCTCATCTATATTATATCAAGTTTTATATAGATATAGATAGTAAGAAGATCAGTCTTTTGTGTTCTAATATATTGTGGGTGGAAAGAAATGTGAATGACATTAGAAATTATACAAATAAGAGAAGAGCAAGGAAGGATGTTGATACAAAGGATCAAGCAGAGATTCTTGTGTTTGTTAACGAAGGCTGCTCTTACCATGAGCTGAGATTTGTGTAACCAAGGACATTAGTGTATGTATTACGAAAATGATTTAATTTTTCAAAGTGTGTGCCCAAAAGAATGGGTGCATGTTCATCTTGAAAGCACTCTTTTTTAAATTTCTGTTTTAAAGAGCAAATGCTGTTTTTAAAGGGCAAACAAGCTTGTGTGGTCATAAAGACAATGAAAATAAAAGGACACAATAGTGATCCTCAATGCACATTGCAATAGACCTCCCAAATAAAGGGCCTACTGAGGAAGGGCCGTCGCGAGGCCGGCTGCTCACCCATGAGATCGAAGGTGATGGGATGAGCTACCGATCGAAGGTAATCCGCGGCTACAACTGGCGAGTGGCCGGTGGTAGCCACCATGGGTTTAAGGTGGGTGATCATGCCTCCATATCGTGTGCTTGGCATCAAGGTACAAGTGGAGGACATGGAGATCAAGGTGGTCGATGATGCAGGTGATGGGGTAATGTTGGAGCTGTTGAACGAGCAGGATGGTGATGGCCTACTCGAACTCCATGCAGTCCAGGGGATCGCACCAATTCAAAGGGTTTTGCGGAGGGTCGACTTCCTCGTGCTCAGATGGTGTGATGGTAGGATCTCCCCTTCTTTGAGTGGTGGATTTGTGGGTGACGAAAGCTGACGAGACGAGGGTGGAGGGGGTGTCGATGATGAAGGTCAGGTGGTGAGGCTCGCGTCGAGGAAAGGTGGGGGTATAGCGGCGGAGGTGGAGGAGATATCCCTGAATGCTGTGTACATTCCTAAGTTAAGGGATAGTGAAGGTGGCAAGGGGGGTGTGGGTGATGGAGGTGGAGTGGGAAAGTGAAGGGGGGGAGAAGAAGTTGGGGCACCAAAAAGTGGAAGTGTGGAGGTGCTTGAGGGGGGTGGTGGGGGTGGGGGTTGTGTGTGAGGAGATCAGGGATTTCGTATTCACGTGATCACAGCCTTTTTTCTTGTGATCACAGCTATTGTTCACAAATCTCAATGTTCACAAAATTCACAGTTCTCAAATCCTAGAGGGTGGGATGACCTGGTAACCCACAATTGGCCCGCCGGGCTACAAGTCTGGACCGCCGGGCCCGTCGGGCGCGCAGAAGCCCGCCGGGCCCGCCTCCCGACCCGGCGGGCTATATTGTAGTATAAAAGGGTGGTCCAGGGAGTCACTGTTCACAGAATCTTCCTTATACTTGGTGTCAGTGGTGCTAGTGTGATCAATTTGAGGTAATTTTTAAGTTGAAAGTGTTGGTGTCATTTAATTTTTTGCATACGCTTAAGTTTAACGTTGTTTGTGATGCATGTGCATGTGTCGTTAAATGTTAAGAGGCCCGCTGCAGATGGCCGAGCAATTGGCTAGGTCTGCTGATGTGCACTCTTAATATTTAACTTATGTAGAAGTTTTCGTTGTGGCACGGTATCTGCAAATGGTCGGTTTACTGACTAGGTTTGCAGTTACCAAGTTACAATGCGGCTTTGTTTTTGTTAAATGCTTTGAGAGCCCGCTGCAGATGGCCGGTTTACTGGCTAGGTCTGCTGATGTGCGCTCGTAGCATTTGACATGTGTGATGCTTTGCTACTTAGTACGGTATCTGCAGATGGTCGGTTTACTGACTAGGTCTGCTGGTCTGCTGTGCTGACACCAAGCTATGTGGTGAAGTTTGTTTTTGTTATTTGGTTTGATAGTCATCTGCACAGATGGTCGGTATACTGACTAGGTCTGCTGACGATGTGTCAAAGCATTTAACTTGTGCCATAGTTTTCATCTTAATGCGATATCTGCAGATGGTCGGTATACTGACTAGGTCTACTGACGTCAAGTTAAGTCGTAAACTTGTGTTTTGTGTTTGTTTTTGACGATGAATGTGATTATTTAGTTTGCATGACATGAGTCATAAGTGTGTTGGATGTAGAAATCTCTTAGTTAGCTTACAAATAGCATTTTTTGTGGTTATAAATGTTGCAACTATTTGTCAATTATATTGTGCAGATTGATGGCGACGCTTGCACTTACTCCTGAAATCAAGAAATCAATTCGTATCAAACTCGTTACCTTCATTAGTTGCTTGTCACCTAATCACATCGAGGGTATTGTGTCTGATAGGAATCGATTTGAGCAAATATTAGGTGAGGTTGTCCGCGCAGTGAAAAATATCCATGTGGGTGCTGATGGAGCAGCCATCAAGCATTTTGTTACTAGCATTGTGGGCAACATGCCTAGATGTGCTGTTGACCTAGGTGACGATAGACCAGCGGAAACAAATGAATCCAAGCTGGAGCACTTCCACACAAAATGAAAGGTAGAGAAAGAGAGGTCCAAGCGTGCAAAGGCCATAGACACCCAAGCTATCCTGAGCAAGAGAGCTCGCAAAGAGCTGGACCGGCCTGCTCTGATGAACAAGAAGATTTATCATCTGGTGCACGTGAGGTCTCTAAAGGCACCCACTTGCAGCGCACAAAGCATAATACTAACTGCAGCATGACAATTGGGTTGCCTGTAGAGGCCATCATCACAGAAAAGAAGATGGGCTCTGGATCGTACGACGTTGTACATAAATGCCATATTCAAGGTGTCTCCTGGTTTCCAGAAGGCATTTCTTATTGTGCAAAGCAATTCCTTGGTAGTCGAAGGGCTCAATTGAAGTCTTTTGCTCAGGAGGCTTCAATCGACCTAACCCACAGGGGCATAGTGCGCGCCATTGGGCACACAAGGAAGGAGCCATGGATACTGCTCTTCCCCCTCTTTAATGGGGGAAGTCTTGGAGATATAATGGAGTGTGTTCCGCCTCCTAAGGGGACCCTCAGTTCCATGCTTGCTGTGCAGGCAAAGGCAACAGATACAAGAAAAAACAAGTGGCTCCTCATGAAATGGAGCGATACAAGTCTTTGATTTTTCATGCTCCCGAGCTTATCTGTGCCCTTGTGAATACCATGGCCTTTGCACATGCTGAAGGGATCATCCACAATGATTGCCACCCCTGGAATATAATGATAGATTTCACCAAAGAAGGGGTGCCACGGGTAGGCATCATTGACTGGGGTCTTGCATTGAGGGATGGGATTGAGTTCAAACCCACAAATATCGCCAACAAAGCAGAGCACGATCAACGCCCCTGGAGAGCCCCTGAGCTCGCAGATGTAAGGTCCCCTTGTCCATGGAGCAATGCATCAGATGTCTTCTGCTTGGCTTGGGTGATTGAAAAGTTTACATTATTTTGTGCTAAGTTTGCAGAAATGACCAAAGTGCCGTGGGTGGGTAAAACTGCCATCCACACAAATTTGATTAAGGAATGGACGGCTGCCTATATGACGCCATCAAAGGAAGATAGGAAGACCATGGCAGATTTTGAGGAGCAATTGAAGAATTTGGAAGTGTCACCTGCTGCATGCTTACGTCCACTATCTGAGATGACACCACACTTATTTTAAAGCCTCTTGTAAATGATATGTTTTGGTTGGCTATCTATTCCATGACCTGCCTTTAATCGACTGACACTATTTTGGTCCCAATTGTTAAATATTATTTTGATCCCAATTCTCTCTCTCTCTCTCTCTCTCTCTCTCTCTCTCTCTCTCTCTCTCTCTCTCTCTCTCTCTCTCTCTCTCTCTCTCTCTCTCTGAGTATTTGAAAATAACAAGTTTGCAGTAAATAAACATTGATTTTATAAACTTATACCTAACATCTGAAAATAACTTTAAAGCTATTCCTAAATTAACATTGATTCTATAAACTTAAAGTGTATACATACTTTTTCTCAGATGGCTGATAATAATGAAGCCGCAAAGAAGGCATTTGAACGCTTAAAGCAAATCTCGGGCACTGGCACTGTGAATGATGCGGCACGTATTGCCGGACGCACCTCCAAATGGGCACCGGCCCATGGATTACAGTATGCCCAAGTAAATAAGAATGTGTCCAAAGAGATGGTCAAGAGCATCTGGCCTGACGTCTCCAATGATGCCATAAAAAAAGGGCGCTTGAAGCTAACACAATGTAGTGTTCCTTTAATTATCGAGCATGCGGAGCGCATTTTTGTGGATGTCATGGCCCAACCCATGCATCACGGTGACTGTCCCCTCTGGTTTGCTAAAATGCTATATGCACAATTTGTGCAGAATTCAGTTGTAGACTTTAGCTCTCGACCTCCTCATCTACATGTGGAAGACATTCGGAGTGAGTCAATCACTATGCCTCCAGATGAGTTGCAACTGGCCATTCTTGGAGCCTCAATGGAAGTCCATCACACGGTTGATGAGCTTCAAACTCAAATCAACCAAATTAGAGGCACCCAAGGCCCTCAACAGACGGAAGCAGCACCAGAGCGCGGGCAAGCACCTGAAAGTTCAAGCGCTAGAGATATACTAAGAGAGAACAAGCTCTTGAAGAGACGCATAACGCAAATGGAGGAGCAAGGCCATGCAAACTCTCCTATGACGGCATTTGAACACCCGAATAGTTTGGAGCAACCACCTCTACATGGGCACGAAAGTGGCGGACCATGCCCTATTTGTTATAGTTTCTTTCACTCATGGTCTGGCCACTACACTGTCCCATGTGGGCACATGTACCACTTGACCTGTCTTTTGCAACACATGGTCAACAGTACTACGTGTGCTTTGTGCGGCAAAGAATTTCACAAAAATTTGTATATATGTTTTAAATTGGGTGCCGACTATGATCGGTTGACCAATGCACGACACATGGACGAGTTCGAGTTAGAGCCGCATTTAAACTTATCTCTCTCTTAAATGCAACCCTAGAATTTAACAAGATTCGGCAACTTTGTTCAAAAGATTTCCAATGCTCTCTCTCTATCTCTCTCTCTCTCTCTCTCTCTCTCTCTCTCTCTCTCTCTCGCACACACACAAACACATGCACACAGATTACTTTGGAGTGTGTCAAAACTAACATGATTTCGTATTCTAAGTTTAACATGACATGACTAAAAACCATACTCTCTAAATTGACACTAACATGTTTGATATCCAGTTGTTGCAAGACGGATTACTTTGGAGTGTCTCAAAACTAACATGATTTCGTATTCTAAGTTTAACATGACATGACTAAAAACCATACTCTCTAAATTGATCACCAACATGTTTGATATCCAGTTGTTGCAAGACGGATTACATTGGAGTGTGTCAAAACTAACATAGTTTCCATGCGTTGACGATACATATCTAAAACACGTTGCCGTTTGAGCACAAATTTGACAATCTTACTTGCACTATCGATAATCTCCTTGAACCACTCTGTATCAGCATTTTTGTACCAATCTTGTAACACCAAGTTAAGGCTATGAGTGTTACAACCAAATGTATAGATATTGGAAAATCGAGATTCCAACATACGACCTGCTGCTCGACAATTAGCTGCATTATCCATAATCACTTGAAGCACATTTTCAGACCCAACTTGGTCGATAGCATCACCAATGATATCGACGATAAATTGACCAGATTTAATTTCCCCGGAGCTATCAACAGCTTTGATAAAGCATTCCCCACGAGGACATACCAACATTACATTTATCAATGGACGTCTTTGGGCATTCAACCAACCATCACTGACAATTGTGCATCCAGACTGATTTGTGGTGTCAATTATGAGTCTTTGAACGCTTTCCCGTGTGTTGTCATAGCACTTGTCAAGTAATTGATTTCGCATGTGGTGATAAGTTGGTGGACAAAACCCAGGTCCATATTCTCCAATCTTCTTCCAAGCCATCTTCCATGAATCTTTCGTGACCATAGACAATGAAGAACCAGTAAAGAAGATCGCTTTCGCTAAAGCAAGTTGAGCATCCTCTAAAGCAGTGGCACGAAAGCTGTCAACTAGATTAGTTTGTCTGGTACGAGACATACCCACCTGAAACTCAGGAGATGCATCCATCGGTATTGAGACATCTGGACCTTGGGTGTCATTTTGGCAAGTAGTATGTGTTGGAGTCACTCCTTGGTTGGAGATCCCTCCACTTGATGCTGCCAAATTCGGCGATTGGTGATTTCTTGCACAGAGATTGGGCCTCTTGTTTTGTGATGCTTGTTTACTTATCAAAGCTCTAAGGCGCTTTGCAGCATCATCAGCTCCTGCACCCTTGCATTTACCTCCGGGATTTTTTGTGCTAGTGCCAAGCAAATGCTCCCTTATTCTGGGAGCACCCCCAGATTTTACCAAGCCACAAAAATTACACTTCCATTCGACAAATCTAGAAAGATTGGAAGCAAATTGCCATTCAGGTCCCGGTGATTTTCCTCCGCTCCTCCTCTTGCCACTTTGAGATGCAACATTCAAAGTTTGTGCTGTCATATCTCGTTGCAAGGAAACTCCACTAGTTTCTAATGGTCTGTTGCTTCGTTGGGTTGATGTGCCGCAATTAGAAGCAACCATTGTAACACCTAAACAACAATCATGCAAGATTTGAGATCCAAAACAGCCTGAGTAAAACTAAAATATGCAATTATAAAGTCTAAAACCCACTTCTTGCCGATGCAACCGAACGTTTGGTGAGATGCATTTGAGGCAATCCATCCCTAAATAGAGATGATGTCCCGAACATCTCACCACCTATATCCTCCTCTAGAGAAGCTCCTACCCAGACCAAATGGCACTCGAGTAGACCACCCAAGAGGAGGTATTGCTAGTCGACCTAAAGAAACCAAACGTTTGGTGAGATGCATTTGAGACAATCCATCCCTAAATAGAGATGATGTCCCGAACATCTCACCACCTATATCCTCCTCTAGAGAAGCTTCTACCCATACCAAATGGCACTCGAGTAGACCACCCAAGAGGAGGTATTGCTAGTCGACCTAAAGAAACCAAACGTTTGGTGAGATGCATTTGAGGCAATCCATCCCTAGATAGAGATGATGTCCCGAACATCTCACCACCTATACCCTCCTCTAGGGAAGCTCCTACCCAGACCAATTGGCACTCGAGTAGACCACCCAAGAGGAGACATTGCTAGTCCACGTAACAAATACGATAAACCATTTACAATCAAAATCTTATAAAATACAAAATATTATTAACAAGCTTCAAACAAAAATCCAGAATATTTATACTCACCTCTTGTGTCTTTTAGCCTGAGGTGAGCCACCCAAGTGCTTTGGTAAAGCACATTTGGAAGTGAGGGGAAACCCTTTATATAGGTCCCTCCAAAACAGCCAAGTTTTTGGCGCAAAAAAAAAGGCCCCGGGGCCCGCCGGGCTAGATAAGTAACCCGCCGGGCTAAACAGTGGCCCGCCAGGCCAAGCTACTAGCCCGCCGGGAAAACCGGGATAGCAAGTTTCTCCCGGTTGTGTGAATATATATGATATTAACAAGTGTGTGAGAGTGTTTATTGATATTAACAAGTGTGTGAGAGTGTTATTAACTAGTGTTATTACCACTTCGCGGTTAACGTGATCACGTGAATGAAATCCCTGGAGGAGATGCAGATGAGGGCCCTAATGGTGGAGGAGGGGGTGGTGGGTGGTGAAGAGGCTTGTGGGTTTGGAGGTGGCAAGTTGCCCTACCCATATGTGCCATCATCGTTGTCGTCGGGGGTAGGGCCACAGCTACAATTGGTAACCTAAGGACCGTGGGTGTAGAAGAAATTAACTGCAAGGGCAACCTCGGCTTCGCTTAACTCCCATGGAAAAGCGATTGTGTGTCATCAAACTGGCATATGCCAATGGCCTCCATGACCTCGATTTGGGTGAAGCAACGGTGGTAGAGAATGAGGAGGCCGAGTGCTGAGTAGGGTGGTAGAGGATCGAGGAGGGAGATGTAGGAGTCATGGACGGCATGCCAGCCACCAGCGGTGCGGAGGTACTGCAGTGCCTAGCTCGAGATGAGGGGGAGATAAGGGTAGGGGCAAACACCATCAGGTAAGGATAATTCAATGAGGTCAAATGGGGCTGAGACAAGGAACCCATATCAAAGCAATAGGCTCCAAGCTGTTAGTGTGGCTTGAAGGGGGTGGTAGGGGATTTCAAAGAAGTCACGAGGGTGTTGGAAGGTGATCGACCCCTGGAAGAAAAAATGGGGGATGAGGCTTAGGCTATCGAGGGGGATCTTGGAGAGAGCATAAGTAAACTATTGGCGGGAGAGGGACTCCTCTATATAAATATCGTGTTGGAGGAGGTTGAGACAGATGGCTCCGAACTGTAGGTTGAGGAGCTGACAAGGGGTTTGAGGGGGGAATGCCAAAATGGGGAGCTCTGTTGCGGGGTCCATAAGGGCATCCACCTTATGATCGACCAAGCTAGATGAAGGGGCTGATGGAGTGGTTGGGGCTGGGCGGCCCGGGCCTGTGCATCTCCAAGCTGCTCATGTAAGTGATGGAGGGTGGCCTCTGTTAAGTTTCGGTGCCTTGCAAAATCCGTGGTGGTGCGGGCGAGAGATTCCTCTACTGTTTGGGCCCAGCTCATGGCCTCCTGATGATGCAATCCTTCTATGAAAATAAGCTCTTTGTGGGCTATCGCGGCCGCTACATGGGCTTGGTTAACCTATTGCTAGAGCTCAGTAATTCTAGAAATGGCCATGCCTAGCTGCTCTATTTGTTGATCGAATTTTTTTTGCAGCTCCATGAACTGGACATTTGTCTAGTATAACTCCTCACACACTGCTCTCTCTTGGGCTTTGGCTAATAACATTTCCCTCTGTGAAATTTGTGCCACTTCTTACTGTCGGGAGATGCAGTCATTCATCTATTCGATTAGCTCTCGGACCATATTAGCAAAACCTTGGACAAAATTGGGCATGTCTCCTCAGGCCACATGGATACTTTCTACGTAATTTTGGCTAGAGCTGAAACTGCAAGTGCGGGCCCAATCAAGATTGTTGACGGTATTTTGGGTGTCACTGGGGGGATGAGGGCCCGCACTTGCCGGCTTTATCATGAGGCGGCATTTCTATGAACCTGTCAGGGGGGTGGGATCTCATAAAGACTTCTATGAGACTTCTGTGAAGGAATTCTTGCCTATGGCGGTCCTCTTCCTCTTCTGCAGCCTTCTTGGCGGCTTTTGTAACAATCTCTTCCTGTGAGGGCTTGGGGCTTGGGGGTTGCTATGCCTATTCTATAAGTGCAGGTTTATGGTGGGGCCTCTTGGCTGGTGGGGAAATGGGAGAGGTGGATGGATGGTATAAAGAAGCAATTGTGGCATTGGGGCCACTCAATTGGATGGCAACTCATCCCATCTCACCACATAATAAAGAACCCTAGTAAGTAATGTGGCGATCGCCAATTTGCCCTGGGGGTTGGAGTAGACTGCATGGAGCTCCGAGAAGAGGTAGTCGACTATGAGACCCCTGCCCCCTCCGTGCACTCGAATCCAGGGAGCTAGTTGAGCAGAAGTAGCAACCTTACGCGCAAGGCAGAGTTTCCCACTCAGGGCCTTGCCACACGAATGTCCGAACAAGAGACTAATCCCTTGGTTCAAGAACCCGGAAAAAACTTCCCTCGCCCAGAAAGCATAGGTGATTCCTCCAAGAGAATTATTCTAACGTAGTCAAGGGCCTTAACTTCCCTTTTTCATTCCGACGACCAAACCCGTGGATCATATGGCCAGATCAAGGGAGGAACTTGCACTTGGATCATAGAGACCAAAGCTTTTTTTCTCGTCAAAGAGACATAGCCGTTGATTCTTTTCCATAGAACAAGGATTATCCGTGATTTACTTCAACCATCGTAACTTGAACAGAATTGAATTTTAACTATAGGGATCCATCAGTCCAGCCTAACCCCATCCAGCAGTCCCATGGGTTAGCCAACCAACCACTCTATTGATAGGATCCATTATGAAAATTTGGTTATGTTTTGTCCAGGGTGGGGAAAGAGTTCCCAGGCCCCCTAGCCAGCACTCATGCAAAATACAATTTAGACACACCACTTACGCGCACCCAATATGAAATTGCCTTTTATATATTCAACTGTCTTTAAAGCAGACTTGAAATGAAACCATAGTATTTCGAATCATAATCCTCCAAAATATCCAGATCCAATTTCCAACTTTTCCACTTTCCAACCATAAAATCCAATTTCAGTCATTCCTTCAGTTGGGGATCAGCAAGATCAACCAACGAGATCCATGTAAAAGAACCATGAACTCATCCGTTGAAGATCAACATGCCAATCAACCAGATCCATGCCCGTGTTCAGAAAACAACTCCAACTCATTTTCTTCCCCGAGGCACGCGTGGGTATCTTCGGCAACCCAGAGCCCAAGCACCATATGGTCAGCACCCTCTAGGCTCCTTCGCATAGGCCGCTTCCTTATAGTCCCTCATCCATCGTTACCGGAAGCTCACCGTTTTAATCGAACCGAGGCTAGTCAAGACCTCGGCCGACCTTGCCATGCGAGACGTCCTTCATTGACTCTCCGTCAGCTGTTGTAACTTTTTCACTTAGGTCCCCATGACCTCATCCACAAGATAGTCAAAATGCTACCCCCAACATTCTTGACGTAAAACAATCTTTTAAAAAAAACAAGTTTCACATACAAATACAGTTCCAAACAAAATTTCCATCTTTCCTCATCATCCCACATCTTTTCACGTTATTCCTCATCATATCTCATCATTCCATGTCATTTCTCATTATCCCATTCCACTTCATTTCTCATTATCCCACATTTTCTACATTAAGTCATATCCAATCACATCATTCCATATCAACTCACATCCATTCACACCATTCCTACATCCATTCACATTATTCCTATATCCATCTACATCATTCCTACATCCATTCACATCATTCCTACATCCATTCACATCCATTCACATCATTCCTACATCCAGTCACATCATATCACATCCATTCACATCATCCTACATCCATTCACATTATTCCTGCATCCATTCTCATCATTCCTACATTCATTCACATCCATTCACATCCATTCTCATCATTCCTATGTTCATTCACATCCATTCTCATCATTCCTACATTCATTCACATCATTCCTACATCCATTCCTGCATCCATTCACATCATTCCTACATCCATTCACATCCAATCACATCATATCACATCTATTCACATCATCCTACATCCATTCACATCATCCTACATCCATTCACATCCATTCTCATCATTTCTACATTCATTCACATCCATTCTCATCATTCCTACATCCATTCACATCATTCCTACATCCACATCCAATCACATCTATTCACATCATCCTACATCTATTCACATCATCCTACATCCATTCACATCCATTCTCATCATTTCTTCTTTCATTCACATCCATTCTCATCATTCCTACATCCATTCACATCCATTCCCATCATTCCTACATTCATTCACATCCATTCACATCTATTCTCATCATTCCTACATTCATTCATATCCATTCTCATCATTCCTACATTCATTCACATCTATTCTCATCATTCCTACATTCATTCACATCCATTCTCATCATTCCTACATCCATTCTCATCATTCCTACATTCATTCACATCCATTATCATCATTCCTACATTCATTCACATCTGTTCACATCCATTCTCATCATTCCTACATCCGTTCACATCTATTCTCATCATTCCTACATTCATTCACATCCGTTCACATCTATTCTCATCATTCCTACATTCATTCACATCCGTTCACATCATTCCTACATTCATTCACATTCATTCACATCCATTCTCATCCATTCTCATCATTCCTACATTCATTCATATCCATTCACATCATTCCTACATCCATTCTCATCATTCCTACATTCATTCACATCCATTCTCATCATTCCTACATTCATTCACATCCGTTCACATCCATTCTCATCATTCCTACATTCATTCACATCCATTCTCATCATTCCTACATTCATTCACATCCGTTCACATCATTCCTACATTCATTCACATCCATTCTCATCATTCCTACATTCATTTACATCCATTCACATTTATTCTCATCATTCCTACATTCATTCACATCCATTCTCATCATTCCTACATTCATTCACATCCATTGAATGATTCTATAAAATTTGTGCATAACTTTCTTTATTTTTTTGACTATTGAATAATGCTCAAAACTCCACTTTTAGTATAAAAATATCTATGCCTAGAATATGATGGGAATTCCTCTTTTTGCTTTATTAAAAATATGCATAAAAATCAGATTTATCTTTTTTCTAAAAAAATTTACCCATAACTTCGCTGTAATTACTGGGAATGTTCAATTTTCTATTTTTAAAATGAATACTTGTAATGGAAATATGATAGGAACTCTTCTTTTTAGACTAAAATTAAATTATGCATACATAACATAATTATAATCATAATTATGAATAAATCTCTTGATAAATATTCCTCATTTCTAAAAATGTTAGCATAACTCTCTTTCAATTTAGAATGAGTTACTATGATTTTTCTTACTCATAATCAAGCTAAAAGAATTAACCATCATTTTTACTAGATTAAAAATCATCTCTTTCTCTAGCTTATCAAGCCTAGAGTTTTGATTAAAATAAAGAGATTATCATTAAGAATCATCCTTCTAACAAGGATCTAATCATAAAGATGATTAATCTTTCCAAAAGAGAGATTTTCTTAAAGAAAATATTATAATTAAGCATAAAGACTAGCATTAATCTAATTAAACATTATGAATCATTGAAAAACTTGATTTCAAGAGAAAACCATTCCATTTAAAGCTTCTCAAGCTTTAGAGGAGTTGAGAAGAAGAAAATCATTGAGAGGAATAGAAAAAACCATTAAATTAGAGCTTACCTTTGATTTTGGCTTGATTCTTTGGATAGAAGTGAAGCCCACAAGCAAGTCCTTGGCCACCAAGAGGGGGAGGGTAATCTTCAAGAGAGGATGGAGAATAGAGAAGCTCCAAAGCTCTCAAAAGAAGAGGCAAAATAGATGGATAATTGAAATTACACTAAAAATGAAGATAATACTGGCATGTAATTACTCAAAGATGAAAATACAAAGGAATGAGGGTCAATTTATAGGTGAGGGAGGCCACTAACCAAGTCCAATTGAGTTCTAGAGGCTTCTAGCTTCAGTTTGATCCAGTTTGGACAAGATTTGGATTAGTTTGGCTCCCTTTTTTATCCAATTTGCATCAGGAGAGAGGAGAGATAAAAATATCTCATTTTTTTTAATTTAAAAAGCCAAGTAATGATGACAAAAAAGGTGCCTACTTGATGGGGCATTCCCTCCTTACTAAGGTGTCAAAAATTCATCATTCTACTTAAAATATCCCAATTTTTAACTAATAAACCCAATACTCAGTCAACTCTTCATCTTATGTGAGCATTTACTCATTTTTGGGCATTTTCTTTTATTCATTTTATTTTTGTCATCCCAACACTTGGATTAATCCTATTGGCCCTTTGGAACCTTATTTGGACCTTAATCAAAAAATTTCTGAAAATGTGGACCCTTAGGCTAAGGTCTCCAATACACATATTCAGTTAATTCCTAATGCACCTTGGAAAATTCATTTTGAATTTCTATTTCAAGGGAATCCATCTCAGATTTTAGGAGAAATTTTGTATCCAAAAATATCTCAATTTTGTATTATCTCTTTCTAGAATATTTTCTCTCTCTAGGCCAAAATCAAGGGAAACCAATATTTTCTTGCATTCAGAAATAGGGGATGATTATAGAGAATGGAGGGAAGGTTCTCACACCTTTACATCTCAAAAGCTAGGGGGAGGAGTCTTACATCGACCCAATTGACCTACTGGCCCTGTGTTGCCATATACATAGGCAATGATGTGTGTGAACACACTTAGGACCGCCGGGGTACTTTTTCCCTCTTTATGAGGTTTTTTCCCCCCGGCTTGTATATACGCCCATCATTCTAGGACTAACTTATCTTTTGTACATTGACACAATCTAATACACTTTGTGTTGTGTACATTCTTGCTTCTTCTTCTCCAAGCTTTGTGTGCTTTCCTGCAACCCTAATTCCAACAATTGGTATCAGAGCAGGCATCGGCTCCCAGGGCTACACCACCAGCACCCTCCGACTCACGTTCTCCGATTGAGGTGAGCTTTCACGAGCGCTTGCAAGTCCCTATACTCTGCAAATTAGCCCGTAGGGATTCGCGTTCTCAGAAATCGCATCTGAAGTCGTTTCGGGCTCCGTTTTTGCATTTCAAGTTCTACACATGTGTTTTCGTCATTTTCTGCAGAAATTTTGATAGTGCAGTTTTTTGCAAAACAGGCATACGTACTCTATTGTGGATTGTGCTACATAGCACGAGTTGTTTTCTATTCAGTCTTTGCTTCATTACAGGTAGCTTTTGCATTAGTTTCAGTCAGTGGCCATGGCTGATAACAGCAATGATGTATTTCGCATGTTATCTGCTAATGACAAATTGGATGGAGACAGCAACTACCCACTTTGGGCATACATGATGCAGCATGTTTTGGTTGCAAAAGGAGTGTGGAACATTGTGCACGGTATGGATGTACGTCCAGGTTCTGTGGATGTAGGATCTATTGAGGATGTTGCAGGTTCTAGCAGCTCTACTGTTGCTGCTGTTTTACCCACTGCTGAACAAGCTCGTTGGGATGGTAAAGATGCGCAGGTTCATGCCTTGATTGCACTTTCTGTCAAACGTAACATCACCCCACATATTCGTTCAGCTAAAACAGCAAAACAGGCTTGGGATATTCTAGCTGGTTTGTATGCAGGTCGTAAATAACGAGGCAAAAATCGCTTACCTGCGTAAAGAGCTAGAATTGAAGATTATGCAAGAAGATGATGACATGAATGTTTTTCTTGCTGAGATTAAAGATCTCAAAGAACAGTTGATTTCTGCAGGTGAGATTTTTCCTGATCATTCTCTTGTGCTGCAGACTGTTCTTGATGCTTTACCTGAGACATATTAGACTTTTGCTTCCACGTGGAGACTTCTTACTGATACTTTAGTCAACAAGCTCTTGCAAGAAGTGCAGTCCAGGCAAAACAGCAGGCAACGTGTAGTTGATCAAGCATTTATTACTGCCCAGCAGAGAAGAAGTGGCAAGGTAGCCCCTTCCACTGTTTCTTCTCCTATTAGTAGGTCTGCAACTTCTTCTCCTTCCACAGGTAGCAACAATAAGTCTGAGAAGGCTCTTGATAAAGGCAAGAAAAAGACCAGGTGCAACTATTGTAAGGCAAATGATCATGTCATTAAGAATTGCCCTAAGCTACTAAAGGCTAAAGAGGCAAAGAAGAAAGAGTCAAATGCAGCCACAATAGCGGATGCTTCTACAAATGCAGATTTTGCAAATGTTGTGCAGGATACAGAATGGGCGTTTAGCGTGTATTGCCAGTATGACCCATCTATACATGATGCATGTTTGGTAGTTTCTGTTGACTCTCATGTTTGGTATTTTGACAGTGGTGCTACAAAGCACATTACCTCGCATCATGATATGTTCACTCCTCTTGAGGCTCTCCCTAATGGGAATACTGTCACATGTGCCAATAATGCTTCTTACCCAGTGAAGGGCGTTGGTGAAATTATGCTTACGGCTACAAATGGCAACGCTTTCACACTTTCAGATGCTTTGTATGTGCCAGGGATAAAGAAGAATCTATTGTCTATCTCTGCGCTTGCTAGACTTGGACTTGTAGTCAAATTTGTGGATGACAGATGTACTGTTCATGATTTGACTTCTGGTGATACGATTATTGTATCTGGCACCTTGTTTCGTGGGCTGTATAGGCTCAATTCTTATGACAAGTGTGTGGAAAATTCAGCAAATGCAGTTTCTGATGAAAAGGTAGTTTCAGCATTGCCCCCTCTTGAGGCACCATTAAAACATGTTTGTGAAGGCTGTATTTTGGGCAAAATGCAGCGTTCTGCGTTTCCAAAGGATGGTTCTGTGCAGGCCACTCGCAAATTGCAACTTGTACATAGTGATGTATGTGGGCCTATGCAAACTCCGTCATTTGGTAAACACTTGTACTTCGTGACTTTCATTGATGATTACTCAAGGCATGCATGGGTATATCCACTAAAGGCAAAGTCCGAAGTGTTTTTGTGCTTCAAACAGTTTTTTCTTATGGTTGAAAATGTATCCAATTGTACTGTGGGCACCCTCCGTTCTGATCAAGGGGGGGAGTACATGTCTAAAGAGTTTGATGCATTTCTGGCTAGTCGTGGGATAAAACACCAATGTACAGTGCCGTATACCCCTCAGTAAAATGGTGTTGCTGAGAGGAAAAATAGGTCACTTATGTGTTGAGAGTCTTGATATCCCAAGCTCATCTACATCTTCATCGGCAGTACATCATGAGCTTGAGAGGGGCTGTTGAGATTCAAGCTCGATATGTCAGTGTGAGCCAGCTATGCTATGTGCTGGCAGATTAGGTAGGAACATGTGTGAGACATAAATGACCGCGTGTCCAGCTGGTCATAGTGTGTGGACATTAGCTAGGGTTAGTAGAGTGTGGACACAACTCATTGTGTGTTGTGTGGATTATGGATTAGAGCATTATGCTTTGTGTGAGAGGGGACATGGCTTCCCTCTATGGTTAGGGTTTGCAATATACATTAGGGTTTGCTCCTGTGTGTGTGTCTCCTCCTCCTCTACCGTTCTTTCAACATGGTATCAGAGCCTTGTGCTATTTATTAGGGTTTATGAGTGAGTGAGTGAAGAGGGAGAAGAAGAAGCTGTGAAAAGAAGCTGTGAAGCTGCCATTGGAGCTGTGAAGCTTGGAGCACACCAAATACTATCAGATCTGAGAGCTTGGCCTATCGGGTAAGGTCTTCTAAACATCCTTGAGCGGATTGCAGGTGATACAGGCAAAAGCAAAGCATTTTAGAGCAAATCAAAGCAAAGCAAAATTCTGGTTTTTTGAAGCTTTCCATTAAAGCTTGACAACATTGATGTATGGTGGAAATACGTGTGATTCTGGCAAAAGACATATGCATTTGTCAAAGAGGGATGTATTAGCAACCCATGTGCAAGCCTTGAACAACTTTTGGAGCAATTTGGATGTATTTGATTGAGTGAAAATTCTGGTTTTTTGAGCTCACACAAAACAGAGAAAAGCAAGTCAAAAATTGAAGCATTTTTGGTAAAAATCAAAGCATTGGTGGATTGCACATGTGCCTAGGTGTGTTGGGCATCTATTATCATCATCAAATAGCAAGTTAATCACTCCCAAAGAGCTCTATTGCAGGCGGTGCAGCCAGAACAGAGGAAACAGGGTATTTTTCTGGTTTTTTTGACTACGAGGAGATCAAATTCTCACTTGGTACTTGATATCTTCCACAAATTCTTTAGCAACTGGATGCTTTACATCTTGGAGAAGAGGGCTATGTGATTTGTTTGGCCAATGATGCTTAATTGAGCTGGGAATGAGCTGATTAAAACAGGCTGTCCACTGGTTTACAGAGAAACAGAGCATTTTAATCGAGCAATTAATCTTTAGTGTTTTACAATTGGACAAATTCCTCTTACATGGAGTTGATGGACACTATTGCTAAGCCAATGAATGCCTGGTTGCTCAATTTGGTGAAATATTGAAGAAATTAGAGCCAAATCATTACTGGTTTTTCTGGTTTTTCTGGTTTTTTCAAAAATAGAGAAAGGGGTTTTCAAAAATCGATATGTACACATGTCAGATAGTGTTGATACTCAACATTGAGGTTCATTAGGTGTCAATGCAAGTTGCCCATACTTTATTGCACCATTACATTGTGATTTGGAGCCTTGGAAGGCGTGTACATTCATCAGGGTATTCCGTACTGCGTGAGTCAGTTCATCTCATATGATTACAGGTTGATTTTCTACATCAAATTTGGAGCCTTGGAAGGCGTGTACATTCATCAAGGTATTCCGCACTGCGTGAGTCAGTTCATCTCAGATGATTACAGGTTGATTTTCTACATCAAATTTGGAGTTTGTTGGCTATCTTGGAGTATCTGCAACATTCATTAGAGTGTGGTTGAGCTGAGGAAGGCTCACTTACAGATTTGAAGTGTGCGGAAGGTGTATGCATTGAGCGAACATGTCTGACAATCCAGTTCAGATTGTTGGTGAAAAGCTGGATAGGAAGAACTTCCAGGCATGGAAGTACAGGATAAAGAGTTTCTTGAAAGGGAAAGGATTCTGGAATCTCATTACAGGTGCTGAGCCAGAGCCTGAGCTACCTCGGCAACCTACACAGCAGCAGCTTATTGCTCACAGGCAATGGTCAGAGAGAGCATTCAAAGTGCTGCATTATTTGTCTATATGTATATCTGATGCTATGCTCATACACATTCAGGATGCTGAGAATCCCAAAGATGCATGGGATACTTTGGTCAAGATGTTTGATACAGATACGAGTGCTCGCAAGTCTCAATTGCGACAGCAGATACACAATGTGAAAAGGAATAAAAGGAGCATACATGATTATGTGCAAGAAATCAAGAAGTTTGCAGATGCATTGGCCACAATAAATGCCCCCATGCCTGATGATGATTTGGTGGATATTACCTTGCGTGGTCTTGGCAAGGAATACAAATCCTTTGATACATCTATCTCACTGAGGAGTACAGGTCTACCCGACTTCGATGAGTTAGTTTCCCTCTTGTTGGTTGAGGAAATCAAGCTCAGTGATTCATTTCAGGATGCATCTACTAGCCATGATGATGGCCGAAATCAGGCATTTTACTCGCAGAGAGGTTTTAGAGGCAGGGGGAGATTTGCATCACGTGGACGTGGTGGTAATGGTCGTGGATGGCAGGATAGACCTCCACAACAGAATTTTCAGCCTTCTTATGGTGCTCGAGGTGGTCGTGGTTATGTGGTTGTGGTTATGCACCTCAGGGAGGTAGAGGTACCCCCCGCCGTGGTCGAGGACGTTGGCAAGGCCAACAAAATTCTATGCAAGATGTGGAATGCCATTATTGTGGCAAATATGGTCATATGGCGAGAGATTGCTTTCGCAAACAGAATGATTTGAGAGGGGGAAGAGCACAGCGTGGTGGTCATTATGGTGGGAACTATGCACAACATGGTGGCAACTATGCATCAAGTAGCAATGATGGAACTGCAAATCATTTGTTTGCCATGAAGCATGTTGTGGGTTCTATGACAACAAATGCTGAGAATGATGATAC
The DNA here is from genome assembly GCF_041138505.1 of Cibotium barometz. Taxonomy (NCBI): domain Eukaryota; kingdom Viridiplantae; phylum Streptophyta; class Polypodiopsida; order Cyatheales; family Cibotiaceae; genus Cibotium; species Cibotium barometz. The sequence continues at coordinate 49,388,556 of NC_141061.1, read as the reverse complement.
ATGGTATATGGACTCAGGAGCATCAAATCATATGACATGCCATGGTGAATGGTTTGAGCACATGAAGCCAATGGATGTCAAATGGTGGATGTCAAAGGCTATGTGGAAACAGGTGATGATACCCAGCATGTCATTACACATGTTGGAAGTGTACCATTGGTCATGCATAATGGTCAGACAAAGTCTATGTCAGATGTGTTGTATGTGCCTTCAATCACTAAAAGCTTGGCCTCAGTTGGTCAAATGGTGGAACAGGGATTACAGGTTAGATTCAACGAGCATGGATGCTTTGTTGAAGACTTCAAACATGGATGTAGAGTGATTGCTAAAGGCAAGAAAGAAGGAAGACTGTTTAAGCTGGATGCTGGAATTCCTGAGCTAAAATCAGCCATGTTCTCAAAGAGCAGGAATGTGGTACAGGATATTGATATGTGGCACAAGAGGATTGGCCATGTCAATATACAAAGATTAAAGAACATGCAAACAAGAGGCATTGTCAATGGATTGCCTAGGTTCAAATATGATGGACATATGCATGTTTGTGAAGCCTGTCAGTTTGGGAAGCAGGCAAGGTTGAGATTTCCTAGAGAAGGAAATATGAGTAACAGGCCACTTGAGATCGTGCACAGTGATGTATGGGGTCCTGCACAAAACCCATCTATCAAAGGCAGTTTATACTATGTTACATTCATTGATGACTTTAGCAGGATGACATGGATATACTTTCTGAAAGAGAAGAGTGAAGTGTTGGAAAAATTCATGGATTTCAAAGCTTTTGCAGAAAAGCAGTATGGCTGTTAGATTAAATGTCTGAGGACAGATGGAGGTGGTGAATACACCTCAAAAGCTTTTGAGCATTTCTTGAGGAAGCATGGAATAAGAAGACAGTTGACATGCAGGTATACACCTCAGCAGAATGGTATGGCTGAGAGAAAGAATAGAGTTATATGTGAAGTGGCAAGGGCAATGCTTAATGAAAAGAGCATGCCAGATTACTATTAGGCAGAAGCATGTGCTACTGCAGTATACATATTGAACAAAACACCTACAGCAGCCATTCATGGAAGCACGCCAGAGATGCGGCTCACAGGTTATAGGCCAGACATTGGACATCTTAAAGTTTTTGGATGCATAGCTTATGTTCATGTGCCTGATGAAAGGAGAAGAAAGTTGGATCCTAAGGCAGAGAAATGTATATTTGTTGGATATGCACAGGATCGAAAGGCCTACAAGTGTTATAATCCACAAACTAGACAAGTGGTCATCTCACGTGATGTGGTGTTTGATGAGCTTGCTAGTTGGTATAAAGCAAAAGATGAGGGTGTTATTGAGTCACTTGAGGCTGATGTACATGTGAACTTGCCACCACAAGCAAGTTCTAGTTCTACTACTATGTCTGGGCCAGCAGCAGCAGCAGCAGAAGCTGAGAGTAGCAGTGTACGTCCATGGTCAGGACGTTTGAGGCATGAGAGTGTGAGCACTGGGAGTAGTGCTATGGACAAAGGAAAGAGGAAAGTCGAAGGAATTGGAATCACAGGATATGAGTCATCCAATTCTGAAAGTTTGGATGAGGAGCTTGGCATACCTATTTTACGCACACCTGGTGCTAGACAGGATAGATATGTGCCACCATATGCTAGAGTTACAGGTGTTCAGAGTGACCCGCAGGCATTGCGGAGATCCCAGAGAGTCAGATATCCTGTTGACAGATTGACATATAGAGATTTTGCTATGCACTATGCATACATGACATCTATGGTAAAGCATGTGGAACCTACATGCTACACAGAGGCTATTGGAGAGCATGTATGGGAGAAAGCAATGGACATAGAGATGGATGCATTGGTCCATAATGATACATGGGATTTGGTTGCCCTACCAAAGGACAAGAATGTTATTGGATGTAAATGGGTCTACAAAGTGAAGTGCAAATCTGATGGTTCTATTGAAAGACATAAAGCAAGATTGGTAGCAAAGGGATATGCACAGACCCATGGATTGGATTATGATGAGACGTTTAGTCCAGTGGCTAAGATGGGCACAGTGAGAGCAGTCATTGCTATGGCTGCAGCTAATGGTTGGGAAATGCATCAGATGGATGTTAAGAATGCATTTCTGAATGGAGATCTACAAGAGGAAGTATACATGGCACAGCCAGAAGGGTATGTACACCCTAGATATCCCACTCACGTATGCAGGTTGAAAAAGGCATTATATGGTCTAAAGCAAGCACCACGTGCCTGGAGTGATAAGATGAGTAGCTATCTTATCTCACTTGGTTTCCAGATTTCTACAGCAGATTCTTCACTGTATGTGAAGAAGACACAGCATGGGATTGTTTTACTAGTCATCTATGTGGATGACTTGATTATCACAGGTGATCATGGTGCAGATGTGATGCATGTCAAGAAAGCTTTGAATGGGAAATTTGACATGAAAGATCTTGGTGAGTTGAGATACTTCCTTGGAATTGAAGTGGTGAAAGATCATGCAGGTACTTGGTTAGTACAGCGCCAATATGCATTGGATATGTTGGCAAAGTATGGCATGACAGGGTGTAAACCTATGAGTACACCATTGGAGCAAAATGTGAAGTTGCGGGCTGATTATGGCGAGGAATTGGATGATCCTTCCATGTACAGGAAGATGGTTGGTAGTCTCATATATATGACTATCACACGCCCGGATTTGAGTTATGCTATGGGGCTAGTCAGCCAGTTTATGCAGAGTCCCAGGAAACCACATTTGGATGCAGTGAGATGCATCATGAGATATGTGAAGACCACAGCACATTATGGTCTATTTTATGAGAGTGGTAAAAGCTTGGACATTCATGGCTACACAGATGCTGATTGGGCAGGTAGCGCATATGACAGGAGGTCTACTAGTGGATATGCTTTTACACTTGGAAGTGCTGTGGTGAGTTGGAGTAGCAAAAAGCAACCTACAGTTGCTTTATCCAGTACAGAGGCTGAGTACAGGGGTGCAGCCATTGCTACTTGCGAGGCTATTTGGTTAAAGAGTCTCTTGGCAGATTTATGTGAGCCTAATAGTGGCAAAGTTGTCATTCATTGTGACAACATGAGCAGTATACAGCTGGCAAAGAATCCAGTATTTCATGCGAGGACCAAACACATAGAGGTCCATTATCACTTTGTCAGAGAAAAGGTGTTGGATGGTACAGTTGATCTTCACTATGTGAAGACTGATGATGAGCAGGTGGCTGATATCTTCATGAAGCCACTTAGCAGGGAGAAGTTTGAGTACTTCCGGATTATGTTGGGAGTACATGGGATGAGCTTGAGGGGGAGTGTTGAGAGTCTTGATATCCCAAGCTCATCTACATCTTCATCGGCAGTACATCATGAGCTTGAGAGGGGCTGTTGAGATTCAAGCTCGATATGTCAGTGTGAGCCAGCTATGCTATGTGCTGGCAGATTAGGTAGGAACATGTGTGAGACATAAATGACCGCGTGTCCAGCTGGTCATAGTGTGTGGACATTAGCTAGGGTTAGTAGAGTGTGGACACAGCTCATTGTGTGTTGTGTGGATTATGGATTAGAGCATTATGCTTTGTGTGAGAGGGGACATGGCTTCCCTCTATGGTTAGGGTTTGCAATATACATTAGGATTTGCTCCTGTGTGTGTGTCTCCTCCTCCTCTACCGTTCTTTCAACATTATGGAGATGGCACGATGTATGGTCAAGAGCCAAGCTTTGCCACATGCGTTTTGGCTTGAGGCTGTCATGTGTGCTGCATATGTACTCAACAGGTGTCCCACTAAGGCCTTGTAGTCTATTACTCCATATGAAGCTTGGCATGGCAGGAAGCCTTCTATTGGTCACTTGCGTGTCTTTGGTTGCTTGGCCTATGCTTTAGTACCTGTGCAACAATGCAGAAAATTGGATGATAAGGCTGTCAAATGCATTTTTGTTGGTTACAGTGCTGAGAGCAAGGGTTACAGATTGTATCATCTGCAGTCAAAGCGTATCTTGATTAGTCGAGATGTTGTTTTTGTGGAAGATGCTGTGCAGCCTTTGTTATCATGTACCAAAGAGACAGGTGTGAGCTCACGGGATGTATTTGATACATTGTTGCCTCTGTTTACAGGTGGAAATTCAAATGTAAGTCCTAATGAGGTAAATATTCAGCCTATGCAGATATCAAACGACATCATAGATCAGCCTATTTCTGATGCAAATTTACAGGATGTAATTTTTGAGGATAGGGCTAAAAATGAGCAAGCTAGAGGTATGCCTAAATGGCTGGTGCAAACCTTGCGTGATAGTAAAATTGATGCACCTATATCTAGTCGTACTCATTCAAGTTTTCAGCATGCCTCTTATGCATCAGATTGTTATGCTTTGGCTATGTCTAGTATGTGTGAAGAGGAAGAACCTCTTTCATTTGATGAGGCACAAATTGGTTGGCTGCAATGCAAAGTGAATATGATGCTATAATGAAGAATGGTACATGGTCTTTGTGTGATTTGCCTATTGGTAAAAGGCCATTGGGATGTAAGTGGGTTTTTAAGTTGAAACGAAAGCCAGATGGCAATGTTGATCGCTATAAGGCTAGGCTTGTTGCAAAGGGTTATGCTCAAGAAAAGGGCATTGATTTTGATGAGACCTTTGCTCCCACTTGTCGTGTGACTACCATTGGTAGCATTTGCGCATTGGCAGCTCATAATGGTTGGAATGTACATCAGTTGGATATAAAGACTACGTTCTTGAATGGAGATTTGCATGAGGAGGTGTATGTATCGCAGCCTCGTGGTTTTGTTCAAAGAGGGCAGGAAAACAAAGTGTGCAGGTTGAAAAAGGCTTTATATGGTTTAAAGCAAGCTCCACGAGCTTGGTATGAAAAGATACATACATATTTGACTGCACATGGTTTTCAGAATAGTCTAACAGAAAGCACTTTGTATGTTAAACGTGTGGATAATGTACATCTAATCATTGCTCTCTATGTCGATGACATGCTGCTCACAGGACCAAATGAGAGTCATATTGCTGATTTTAAGGCTGATTTGAATGCCTCTTTTGAGATGTCAGATTTGGGACATTTGCATCACTATTTGGGGATACAATTTAAGCAGTGTGATGGAGGTATTGCTTTGTGTCAGACAAAGTATATTGAGACATTGTTGCGGAGATTTGGCCTTGAAGACTGCAAGCCTATTGCTACTCCAATGGAGACAGGTTTGAAGTTGAGTCTTCATGATGGTGGAGATCACTTTGATGTCACACTCTATCAGACAGCTGTTGGTTGCCTCATTTATATATGCATTACGAGGCCGGACATTCAGTTTGCAGTCTCACAGGTGAGCAGGTTTATGCATAGCCCAGGGTCTCAGCATTGGAAGGCAGTTAAACGCATCTTTTGCTACTTGAGTGGCACCATACATCTTGGGTTGTTTTATCCCAAGGGGGGATCGTTGCCGCTAGATTTACATGCCTTTTCGGACTCAGATTGGGCTGGTTGCTATGACACAAGAGTGTCCACAAGTGGTTTTTGTTTCATGCTCGGTAGCTCATTCATATCTTGGTTGAGCAAGAAGCAACCTACTGTGGCCACTTCTAGTTGTGAAGTTGAGTACAGGGCAGCTTTCACAGCTACGGTTGAGTGTGTGTGGCTCAGACGGCGGCTTATGGCTGATTTGGGTGTTGGACAGGAGTCTGCCACCTCTATCTACACTGACAGTCAGAGCGCATGGCAGTTGCGAGAAACCCAATTTTTCATGCTCGCACAAAGCACATTGAGGTGCATTATCACTGTCATGGAGAGACTCTCAGCAGGAGAGATCAGCTTGGCCTATGTGCCAACACAGGACAACCTCGCCGATCTTTTCACAAAGGCGCTTCCTCGTGAGAAGTTCGAAGCTTTCCGCAAAGCTTTGGGCTTGCTCCCCTTTGTGGATTGATCTACTTCAGGCATGGCACTCCCCTATACATGAGTGCCAGCTCTCGTTCACACCATCACTTCCCAGGGGGGATTTGTTGCCATATACATAGGCAGTGATGTGTGTGAACACACTTAGGACCGTCGGGGCACTTTTTCCCTCTTTAGGAGATTTTTTCCCCTGGCTTGTATATACGCCCATCATTCTAGGGCTAACTTATGTTTTGTACATTGACACAATCTAATACACTTTGTGTTGTGTGCATTCTTGCTTCTTCTTCTCCAAGCTTTGTGTGCTTTCCTGCAACCCTAATTCCAACATCCTGGTGCACACGAGCCAAGGTTGTCAGACTACACCTGCTAAACCTACTGTGCACCCTGCCGTGTGAGGAGAAACTGTAGGGCACGTGCTAGCATTACAAAGTCATCTTGGGCAATGTTTTCCCACTTAACTCCATCCTTGTTGGCATTCCCCCCTGTACAGACCACGGGTGAGCTTAAGGGCATTGACAAGGCAGATATACGATTGTTCCACTTGTGGTAGTGCTAGTGCCTCTCTTGGACAAGTCCGATGCTAAGCTGGACTAGATGTCGTCTCCCCTCAATATATAAAATGATACCTGTGTGCTGATTTGCATCATAGGTCTCTCTGAAATGTAATGCGTTGTACAAGTTTGGCCCCCAAGGCTCCAGTGTGGGTAGTCGGCCTAATCTGAGGAGCTCCAACTTCTAGACCACAACTGGGTCACCTACAACAGCTCTATAGCATGGCCCTATGTAGTAAAGGAGCTTGTGCTCAACTTTATGATGGTTCTTCATCAGGGAATGGATAGTGTGTTTATTTACCTACTTCATCAGTGCTTCGCCACCTAGATGGGAGAGTTGGGTTGGGTGCTTCGCATACTCCTTGAATCGTCCAACTGGTAGGTCTCTTTCACCTTAGGGAAGTATGGTGGAGCACCTCCAGGGAGTGAAGCTTTAAACATCTTGAAGGCAAGCTGTGAGGGTAAGGGTTTGTGGAAAAATTTTGCAAGGGTTTGGCTAGGCTAAGAGTGAAAAGTGAGAAAATGGGAGGGGGGCCCATATTTATAGCTCTATGAAGAAGACACGACCATGGCAAGTTCAAGGAAGAGGCGTGCAATTATAAGTGTACGGGCATGGCAAGTCAAGCTACAAGCGAATGAGCGTGGCAACGCTGGCATAATTCATCACATCATTTGACATAGTCAGCAGCATCAACCATTAATGTGGGCCACCATAACCCAGCTGTGAGAACCTTACAAGCAGTAATGTCTGTCGCAAAAGTGCCCGCTAACATAGGCAGAGGAGCTTGTTCAAGGAGGAAGACATATTCGTCTTCCCGAACACAACGTCTTAGGATTTTGTCCTTGCCCTACTTGTAAAGTTGAACCACAATCAGTTGGTATGGGGCTGCTTTTTTAATTAAGCGACGGGCACGATCCTTGTTGTGAGGAGAGGATCAACTGGTAAGCCATAGGCTAAAAAGTGAGCCACTTCTTTGCCCCATTTAGGAATTAAGTAAAGTTGGAACAGGGCTACATCTGGTAGCGGTTCACCATTGGGATCCTTGACATGTGGTTTGCTAGAACATGTTGAGAGCCTTTTCTTGCCGTAATGAAATCAAAATCTAGCAAGATAAGCAACCACCTGGTGATTTTGCCGTGATGAAATCAAAATCTAGCAAGATAAGCAACCACCTGGTGATTTTGCCTATCATACAGGGCTTATTAACCAGGTACAAGAGGTCTTGATGGTCTAAGACAAACTTGGTCGCCAAAAGATAACGAAACTTCTTAACCGTGTAAACCATAGCTAATCCTTCTCTCTCAATCATGGTGTAATTCCTCTCAGCTTCGTTGAGTTGGCGGCTGTAAAACTAATGGGGAAGTCCATCTTGTGTTCATCGGGGTTGCCCTATAGCAAATGCTGAGGCGTCAATATGGACATGGAAGATGAGATCCTAATTGGGGGATCTAAGGATTAGAGCGCTTGCCAAGGCTTTTTTGAGTGTAGTGTAAGCTCTGTGGCGTTCTTCTGTCCACTCAAAAACTATAAGGATTTCGTAAAGGGGTCTAGCAATATCAGCATACATAAAAATGAATTTTCGATAATAGCCGGCATGTCCCATGAAGCATTAGATGCCCTTGAAGCCAGCAAGTAGTGGCAGCTCGAACACATCATCAGTCAAATATTCCTTGCCTGGAGATGATGTGTTCGAGGATCACTCCATGTCGAACCCAGAATTGGCATTTAAGAGGGTTCAATGAAATGTGATATAAGAGGGTTCAGAATTGGCATTTAAGAGGGTTCAGTGAAATGCGATATAGTCTGCATCGCTCTAACACCTTACGCAAACATGCGAGGTGCTCCTTCCAAGAAGAATTGACACATAGGTTGTCCATGAAGACTTCTAGGAATTTTTGGAGGTATTCTTTGTAAGTCGTACACATTAAGCATTGGAAGGTTCCAGGGGCATTGGTCAACCCAAAGGGCATGACTTTGTATGTGTAAGTACCCTATTCAGTAGAGCAAAAGCAGTTTTCTGCTGGTCTTTAGGGTCGATCAGTACCTGGTTGTATCCTGAGAATCCATCTAGGAAGCTATAGGCTTCCTTTCTTATTACTCTTTCTAACACGTGTTCAGAGAATGGTAAAGGATAGTAGTCCCTTATGGTGGCGGCATTAACCTTTTTGAGGTTGATGCACACCCTGACTTTTTCATTTTTCTTGGGCACTAACACGATCGGTAATACCCATTCTGTGTGTTCAATTTCATAGATGAATTCGACGTCGATAAGTCTTTTAATCTCTTCGTCGTCGCGGACCATCTTAGAATATTTGGAGCTCATTGGGTAAGCTCGTTGCTTGACTGGCATAGCTCCATCAACCATGGGAATGATGTGCTGGAGGTACACCCTTCATATCCGTGTACTTCAAAGCAAAGCAGTCCTGGAATTCAGTTAAGAGAGCAATGAGCTGTGCTTCTTCTTCCTTTGAAAGGTCTTTTGCAATGAATACGGGCCTCAGGTCTTCACTCGGGCCTGCCAAGTCCACTTCCTTAACCTTGTCTCCTGGATCATCATATGAGGTCCCAAGTTTTCCATTATTAGACCTTTGAGCCGAATCATATTGAACAATGCATTCAGCCATTTAAAAGGTCTTAAAGTGCTTGGGCACCTACCGTGTTTCTTCAACTTTAGCACTTTCCTCATCAATTAGCCTTTTGGCTTCTTTTTTTGCGAGTGCTAATGTTTTGTTGCGTGCCTTACATGCAAAGCAAAGCTTTTCAGGGAGTGGTTCTGGTTGAATGGGTTCAACTAGCTGTGGGACAGTAGTGTGGACTAAAAGAGAGTTGTTTGCAAACTCTTTTTGCCATACTTCATTAAAATGCTCATGGGCTTCCACGGCTCCCACATATTTCAACCAATGGGTTTTAGAGTTTTCAAGGACGATGTACCGCTTTGGCCCAAGGAATCCTTTGGGCCTATGGGTTTTTTGGGAGCGTGGACTTTTGAACAACCTGATCCACCTCTTGCGTCGCTATATTGGGAAGATATGCATATATAACGATGTAAGCTCTTGCCCATCCGTTGTGGCAAACCTTGTACCAATTTTTATAGGCAAGATGTCCAGTGTAGCAAGACAAGGATATGCATCCAGCTCTCAGAGTCTTTCGACTCTGGGAGTGGCACACAATCCTCACTCTCCTTTTCATCTTCCAGTGTTTTATGGCATGTCTAGCATAGATGGACTTCAGTAGTTCGTGTAGTTGTGACTGAGTCGTCTGCAAATGGTCTACCACCACTGATGGGGTGCACTTTCCATGTGTGTAGATTGATCTTGAAGGTAAGATCTTTTCTCCGAATGTAGATATGGTTAGTATCCCAATCATGGATCATCTTAGAATCTCGCATAAACGGTCTGCCAAAGGATGCAGTCATATGAAACTGGCTGACATCCAAAGTTCATCACCACAAAGGTGTGGCAGTATGTGGTTCCCAGAATCTTAATTTTAAGATCCTTCAGTATACCAATGGGTCTGGCAGTGGCTCCATCAGCAAGTTTAACTAACAATTAGGTGTTTTCCAAGGTAGGTGCTCCCCATTTTTTTTAGCATTGTTTGGTCACAATGCTTACTCCGGCTCCTCCATCCAAGATTGTAGTAACTTGGTGGCTCTCAAGAAAGTTATCGGCAAGGCTGCATTAAGTTCATCGCCTTCAAAGTATTGTCCGAGTTTGTTCACTCAAATGGTAGGAGTCCCTTTTACCTTAAGAGGAATGTGGAATTCTTCTCCCTCATATTCATCAGGGCTATCGGGCTCCATGGTTTTGTGCATGCTTGCCCTGAGACGTCCTTCCATGGTTTTGTGCATGCTTTCCTTGAGACGTCCTTCCATCTAGTCTTTCAGGTTATTCCATAGGCTTGGGCTACCTTGGAGCAAGGTGCCGCGGTAGGGATCTGGACTTGAGAAGAGAGGAACGAAGAGAGACCTGCAATGTCTCTTGGTGCAGCAGAGGCAGTCTTGTGAGGAAGGTCGGGTCTGCTTTACCTCAAGATTTTTGAGGTGTATGGGATGGGAATAGGGATTTCTGCATTAGTTCCCCTATGATGTTCATCTCCCAAGTCTCTAAGATATTCCGCCACCTTGTCCTTCAGTTGGGGGGTGGCTTCTTCTTCTATTAGCTCTTGCAGAAGTGGTGGTTGGTCTAAAAGCTCGCACAAGGATAAACCTGAGCATCATGCGCAAGTCTCTAATTTGAGACTAACGGGCATGGTTCAAGGTAGGCAACAGGGGGATTAGCTTCCATCTGAGCTTGGCACACTCATGAACTAACTCTTGGGTGGCTAGGAGCCTCTCTTTTTCCTCAATAGGATTTGGATATTCCTTAAGCTTTTTAGATAGCTGACGGGGGTCAATGGGTTCGTGAGCGCAAGCGACTACATGTAGCATATATTCTTCTTCAGATAAAGAAGTTGGAGGATGAGTTGTTGTGCCTGAGTCAAAACCGCTTTTGATAATCACTCGGCTTTCTCCCTTCCCAACCTTGGTGGCTTTCTTTCAAGAGTGCCGAGTTATTCGGGCTTGTTCCAGAGGCTCTTGCTTGGTCCTGGTTTTGAGAGGTTGATGCCTCTGCAGAGCAGCATGTGACGTAGCGCTTTGCCTTTTCTAAAGCATGGTTATTGCGTTGAGGGGGAGTGCTTGAATGAAACCATCTCTAACACTCAGCAGATTAAGGCTAGTGCGGGGATTAGTTTCATGAGCCTTTCTAGTTATTTCGGGTCTTATAGCATACAATCTTTATACATATGGTCGATGATACCACATCCAATGCTGCACAGTGAAGTCAAGGCTAGAGCACCTGCTGGGGCACTCGCCACCCTATTCCTGTTGGGACACTTAGCCACTCGATGAGGTCCACCATAAGCATAACACTATATGGCGGTCTTTTTGTTGTTCGATTCATATCCGCCGTAGCCCGTGATATCGGGGCTGCTAAGTACATAGGGTACATTTGATCACCCTCCACAACATAGTGATGATTGAGAATTTATGAGGGCGGCGGCTCATGGGAGTCTCCACGGTTTCATAAGTGTGAGTCTCTAGGGTTTCTCCCTCATGCCCATCCTCAAAGAGTTCTATTAGGGTTATTTAACAAACTGGTGTGACTCTGGGTAACGGGGGTTGTGGTGAGAGAACTGGGGGTGGTAGGGGCATCTCAGGGACCCTAAGGATTCCTCTTTAGGCCACTTCTCGGCTAGGTTGGGGAGCATTGTGATGTGCAAGGGGATTGGCAAAGCCAACGATTGCCTAGGGTATGCAAGTGTAGTACATGAGGCATTGCTCGAGCCAAGGCAACCTTGTGATGGTAGCAATTAGAGATCTTGCCCATTTTACATAGTAGGTACAATAGGAGGCTTGGGCGGGGTCTCAGATGAGGACATTCGGTGCCGATATGGTTTTCTCGTCGACAAGTCGGGCACCATACGATTTCCCTTCTAGGATAAAGATGTGGATGGCCCCCTCGATCTCAGCCTTGGTTGATTCTCCATTGTTGGGTCATCTGTTGCATTAGGGCGGCGGCAAATTGCTCTACACTTTGTCCAGACGTGGACTCTTTACCCTTTTCATGAGGCTTTGTGCTGGTGGTCTCTTGAAGGAGGCTCACCTTCGTGGAGTTGTCGAGAATGTGTTCCTTGAAGTTATCCTCAAACTTCAGAGCACTCCTGCAACATTGTTCAAAAGAGGTGTGACCCAAAGCAAATAAGGAGTTGTACAGGGGGAATATCTTCAAGTCCCTCTAAAAATCTCCCAATTAGTCTCTCATCAAAGAACTTGTCTACAATATTACAACGTGAGTGGAGAAATCTGACTCTGTTTATGTAATCTCTGATAGTTTTGCCCTCATTCTGTTTGACATTATTGGGTTGTTCAACAGGGCTCCATCGGGTAACTTGACGAGAGTACCCTACCTTGAAAGCTTCTTTTAGAGCCTCCAAGGAAGCTTTATCTTCCACTTTCAGAGATCTGAAATCATTGGCCAGCTTTACTATCCAAGGTGAGGCCAAAGGCCCTTATCTTGGTCTGATCGTCTATATGGCCAAATGCTTTGCAGATCTGATTAAACATCTCCAGGTGAGTAATGGGGTCACCCGTCCCATCATCAAACTTCGTGATCAACTTTGAGATGTTTGCTGGTTTGGTTTGTTCTTACCTAGGTTGAACTAGTGTAGGGGGATTAATGCTAGCAACTACCCCCTCCCTATTTCCATGGCAATCCTTAACATTTCAAGTGTCAACCTGGTCATGGCGGGTGCAGGTGGTGCGGGTTGGGGAATAGGTCATGGAGGAGCGGGATCGGGCAAATAGTAGACAAGTGGGGGTCCTTGCCCTCTGGGAGGACCAAGTTGTATCCCACAGGGTCCTGCTTGGTACACTGGGTGAGGTGAGTACTGTTGATAGGCTAGCGAGACCTGTTGTGGTGATGGGCCTGGGTAGACCCATTCTCTCTGGTATGATGTCTCAAGCCTCTCGAAAGATGGACCTAGTTCTTGGTTTGGCAAGGTTTTCGGAGCTCTGAATGAGTCTATCACCCCCGAGACGAGTATGGCTCTCCAGTTTGGTAGCTAGATCTGGGTTTGATGGCTCCCACCCCCTGGCCAACTTCCACTCTAGGGTCTAGAGGTGGAGTGGGCCCACTTTCTTGAGGTTGATCCATATTTCTCACCCTTGTTTGGCGGTTCTATGGATTGTGTGTTTCCTAGGATAAAATTGCAAAGCCTTGATGCAAGGCTTTGCTGAAAATGAGTTGGAGAAATAGGAGCAGGTTCCTAGACAGATGGTTTGTCCATGCAATGTGGTTCAGGCTCTCTCGCCTCTGGGTCTGGGGTCCCTTGTCTACTACTGCGGGGAGGTCCTCACTCTTGCTGGTACTATTAAAGACAAGCACCATTTGACTCCACGTGGTATTTACGGATGGATCCAAACTAATTTGCAAAGGGGCATCTAAAGAGATCACTTCGTCGAAGAGAGGGTCATTTCTCACCAACCTACCCAAGCGTAGGTGCATGGGAATATATAGAGTCACTACTCTGAACCCCCCAAAAAAAGATTTTTTTTTTTTAGGAACGGTCATAAACTTGTGAGCAAACGGGCGTATGCTCCTCAATGAGAGAAGGAACAAACGTTCACTTCTCTACTGGCACGGTGTGTCCTTCTTTGAGGAATTCAAAGTGGAACAGGTGTTTGCTTCTCGTGAGAAAAGAAATGAGCGTTTGGGATGCGATTGCAAAATGGAACGAGCATTCACTTCAAGGTCAGGAAGGAACGGGCATTCGGATGAAGCCTATTGGAACGGGCGTAGCAAGCTGGTGCTGCGGGGTTCACTTCAAGGTTGGCACGGGCGCTTCCGGCTCAGGAAGGAATAGGCGTGCGAGTTTATGAGCCCCGATTAGAACGAACGTGGTAAGGTGGGAAAAGGAACTCGAACAAGCATTCGCTCCAGGCTAAGGAGCGAACGGGCGTGGCAAGGCTTAGAACGGCGGACATGTGAAAGTTAGAACGGGCATGCGCTCACAAGCGTACGGCCATGGCACTATCAGATAGAGATTTTTTCCAAATTTGATTGGCCTGCTGCAAGTCTAACAGCCAGCCTGATAGTACAAAATTCTCCTTATTTAATTTCACTTCAATGCACATGAGGCCTAATTAAATGCAATTAAACTAATTTTAATGCTCTTGCCAAATTTAAGCTTCAAATCTACCAAATCTGGGTTGGCAGAAGGAACAGGCGTTCCCTGAACTTGCCACCACAGATGTTCGACTCTCAGAGATGCTTGGCAGAATGGAATTTTGCCTAGGAACCTCTCTAATCAGCTAATTCTAGCACCTTCCCAAGGTCTTTTGATGTTTTTATTTTTACAAGGAGCTAGAGCTAGTCTCTAGATACTTATTGATAACTACAATGCATGGTTAATGGATTGAGATTAATTGAATTATTAAATATGAAACCACTAGGATCATGGGGAGACACACTGTCCAACCAAATACCAATTGGTTCATCACTTTATCAAATTACCATAACCGAAAAATTAATAAATATCATAAAAAACATAACATAGCATAAAAACATGAGAGAATCATTGGGTGCAATCTATCCTCCCAAGAAGTGTCGGCTTCCTCCCACTTCTTGAGTATTTATGCTTTATTGATCAAAAATAGCCCATAAGCCAAAAATAGATGCACGCTTATGCATGGGCTTGCCCTTTACAAAAATGGGGGTTGCTTTTAACACAAGCTTAGGTAAAGTGTTCCTATCTAAACACTAAAGGATAATTACAAAATGAACCCCAAGTGCTAATTCACGTGCAAATAAATAATTCCATGCCCAATATAACAAAAGTGGGCGACTCAATAGGTCTACGCCCAAATACATCAAAATGGGGTGGCCAAATACAAAATCTCATAGTAGACACTATGGCAAAAATATCAAAATGAGAACCATCGTGTGGTAATAGCTCGCACCATATCACTGCCATCATGTCAATCTCACCAACCTATAAGGTTTTCCATTCAAACACACTATGAGTTAGCAACACATGCTACAAGTCCACGATAGCACATAAGTAATAAATCCACACTTAGTTCCAGCTATCCCTAATTTCATATGTCCTACACATGAAATATTTGGAATCACCCAAGTGCCATGCTTTGAACATAGTGGTAATTAGGCATCCCCAATTAACCACAGAAGGATGGATGAACAAACCATGACATCCCTCTCCTACGCTCGGGATAGCAACTGTCCCTCAGTTGCATCATATCAACTGGCCCGTGTTTTAAAGTAAGATTGGATGATGTCGGGATAGGCACGGAAAAATCGCTCAGGCATCCATTTAGCATTTTCACGAGGACGATTTTTGAAGGTCAAAAGATATCTATTATATACAGTACCTATGCAAGTAGTAGTGGTCTCATGGTCAATAATAGCCTCAAGTTGAAGTTCTTCTACTTGGTCAACAAGACTAGGTGCTTCCTCATATATAGGATGTGTAGGAATTGGTCCCCTATGAGGCCTCAAAAGACTAATATGAAAAGAATTATGAATTCTCCAATGAGAAGGAAGTGAAAGCCTATATGCTAGGTCATTAATCTTATGAGTAATTTTAAAAGGACCATAAAAACGAGGAGCTAACTTAACAACAGGATTAGTCTCAACACTTTTAAGACGTCTCTTTTCAATAAAAAAGCAAAACATATTGACCTTCTTGAAAAACCATGTGCTTTCTTTTCTTATTAGTTTGTTTAGTGCATTTCTCTTGTGCATTAGAAAAAGCTATACAAACATGATCATGAATGGAAGTGAAATCAATGGTGAATTGATCTGCAGCTTCAATAGTGTGTGACAAACGAGCGATAGAAGTAGGTAAAACTTTTCCATACACAATTGCAAAAGCTTTTCCAGTGGATGAATGCGGTGTGTTATTATATGCAAATTGCAAAATATGGATATACTTATCCCATTGTTTAGGTTGTGATGAAACATATGCACGAACTAAATCCAATATTGTGCTATTTGTCACTTCTGTTTGACAATTAGATTCAAGATAAAATGCAGTGGAAAATCCAATTTAATGCCTAGATTACCAAACAATGTAGTCCAAAAATCACTGCAAAACTTAGAATCTCTATCAAAAACAATCACTTGTGGTAAACCATGATGTGTGAAAATGTGTTTAACAAACAAATGTGCAGCTTGATGTGCAGTAAGAGTCTTTTTACAAGGATGCTTGTTTGCTAAACCTATCAACAATGGTCCAAATCATATCATTATGGTTCATAGTCAATGGAAAACTAGTGATAAAATCCATAGAAATTTGTTCCTAACAAGGAGTGTTAGGAATAGGAAGTGGCATGAGTAAACCAAGTTTCTTACCCTTATAACTTTTCAATTTTTGACAAACATCACATTCAGACACAAATTTAGCTACATCATTTTTCATTTTAGGCCAATAAAAGTCATTAGAGATAGTCTGGAATGTAGATGAGACACCTCGATGCCCTGTATAAGGTGGCTGATGTAATTCCTCTAAAATAGAATGTTTAAAAGGTCGAGTAATGCATAATTTTTTCTCGAAGAAAAGATATCCATCATTATAGGAATACTCAGCAAAAGGAGTCCAATGATTGTCTCTCAATCTAGACCAAATATCACTAAAGTCAAGGTCTTGGTCATAAGTCTCACGCATACAGTCAAAAGATGTATTCTCAATCACAAAAATATTTTGAATGGAAGGTCTTCTACTCAAAGCGTCAGTAACTACATTTTCTTTACCAGGTTGGTATTGAATAATAGGCTAAAAATTTTGAATAAAAGCTGCCCATTTAATATGTCTATCCGAAATAAGTGGTTGAGAAAGCAAGTGTTTGATACTCTACTGATCAGTTTTTATAAGAAATTTTGAGCCCATCAAATAATGTTTCCAAATTTTTAATGCATGGACTATAGCACACAACTCCTTGTATCATAGGTGCGATACTTACTTTCAATATGACAAAATTTCCTACTCTCGAATGCAATAGGATGACCATCTTGCATTAATACAGCACCAATGCCCTTACCACTAGCATCGGTTACAACCACAAAGAAAGGACATGAAAAATCAGGTAATTGTAACACAGGTGCATGAGTAAGTGCATATTTTAATGCAAGAAAAGATTTCTCTTAAAGTTCGGTCCATTCATAAGGTTTGGTTTTCTTGAGAAGTTCAATGAGATAGTGCGCCTTATATGCAAAATTACGGACAAATTTGCAATAATAGCTACACAACCCTAGAAAAGATCGTAATTCATGAAGGTTCTTGGGACGTGGCCATGTCGCAATAGTTTCTATTTTCTTGGGATCAACATGTATGCCCTTAGCAGAAACTATATACCCCAAATACTTAATCTTGCTCTGGAAGAAACTACTCTTTTCAGGATTAATGTAAAGTTTATTTTCCTTGAGCAAATTAAATATAATTTCCAAGTGTTTTTCGTGCTCTTCTTCAGATTTACTAAAAACCAAGATATCATCAAAAAAGACAACCCACAAAGTTTTGATGTTTGAGATAAGATCGAATGGCATCACTAAAAACTCAAAGTGACTAGTCTGAGTTCTAAAAGCATTTTTATAAATATCTTGCTCGGTCATTCTTACTTGATGATATCCAGATTTTAGGTCAATTTTGCTAAATACGCTAGCTCCCCTTAATCTATCAAGTAGATCATCAACTCTAGGAATTGGAAATCTATTCTTGATAGTGTTCTTGTTGAGAGCCATGTAGTCTACACACATACGATAAGTACCATTTTTCTTTTTTACAAGAAGAGCTGGTGCTCCACATGGTGAACTACTTGGTCTAATAAGTCCCCGAGAAAGTAATTCCTCGATTTGAGTCTAAATTTCTCTTTGGTCAAGAGGGTTAACTCTATAAGGTTCTCTACAAGGCAGTGCAAAACCTGGAATAATGTCTATGTGATGATCTTCAGGATGTGATCTAGGGAGTCTAGGAGGTAACTCATTGAGAAAACAGTCAGAGAATTTGGAAATGAAAGAGTCATGGGATGTATCCCTAGGAGGTGGTTCTTGAGCACTAAGCTGGTTAACCAAAATTAAAAAAGTTTTCTCCCTCTTCCTCAAAGCCCTTTTTGCCTGAGTATGGCTCAAAAGTGGTTGATCCTTACCCTCAGAAATTCCTTGCAAGCAAACATTTTCACAATGATGTATAAAAGACATTGTGTGCTTTCCATAGTCAATATGTGGTGTGTACTCATGTCGAAAAGGCATTCCCAATATCATGTCAATACCATGCAAAGGTGCTACTATGTTGATCCAAAAATTGTGCAATAGAAAAAGCAAGATTTTTTACTCTCTTAGTGCAATTATACTTTTGGTTTTGAAAAGCAACCTTTACTTTAAAACGAGAAGGAATCATGTCAAGATGAAGAGCATGTGCAAGATGTTCAGATATAAAATCGTGTTTGCTACCATCATCATGCAAGATGTTCAGATATAAAATCGTGTTTGCTACCATCATCATGCAAGATTTTGATTTCCTTATCTTGAATTTTTTCCTTCATTTTAAGTAAAGTATGTGGTGAAAAAGAATGAGGATCAAGGTTAGAAGTACCTTCTTGATCAGATTTAACATTGAACTTGTTACCCCATCAAACTATGGCTCGTAGTCATCGTCGTAAGCATCATCGTCATCTCCACATTGCCAGTGTCTCATCTCCATCCACCATGTTAAGGCGTGCCATTGGCTTCTTGTTGTTGTTGTTGTCATTTGGAAACTTATTAGCAGAGTGTCCCCTCTGATAGCAAGTGTAACACTGAACATTGCTTGCTTTTTCATCTCGAGTCAATGAATTTGGAACATTTGTCTTCTTTGGTTCTCCACTCGCTCCATTGCTATCGTTGCCAATCTTTGCTTTGTTATTGAACTACTGACTTCTTTGATCTTGACCCTTTAAAAGGTCGCTTGAATGAAGAACGCATGTCAAAACCACTAAAAGATGTCGAATCTTTGGAGAATTTAGAAGTACGACTCTCCTATTGGAACCTGGGCACAGCATTTTTCTTTTCACAATTTAGAGCAAGAGATTTAGTAGAGGAAAGAGTGTGAGGACGAAACATATTAACCTTCGCTCTAATATTTGGATCCAATCCTGATATGAACTTCCTTTTTAAGATGCTTTTCATGCACTTTTTCTATAGATTGCATTTGAATGAGAACATTCCAAAAATTTTCAATATAGGTTTGGACATCCTCCCCTTTCAATTGCCTATGAGTATCCCAATGCTGTCGCGGGCTTTAACCTTATACTGAGGAGGTAGAAAATGTCTCTTAATTTCGTGCTGAAAATCCTCCCAAGTACGAGGTTTATGCCAAATCCCATGGCGATTAGAAAAGCGGTGTGGCCATCCAACGCAATCACCAAAGTGCTTGAAGTAAGCTCAAAGCGTCGAAAGGTCGTTCGATAGAAAAATATTGAGAATCAAGAGTGAATTTAAGCTTCGGGAAGGCATAAAACAACCAAATTTGAAAATCCCGCAATTGTGAATTGCTGTAATTTCCTGAGCCCGAACCAAAATAAGAAATTGAAAATATTTCCAGTTCGAAGGTGGAACAAATTTGGACAAATTCGGGCTGATTTTGATGAAGTTTTGACTTGAAGAAGCTTTGCGTATGAATCTCCTCTTATCTTTTTAGACCTTTTTGAGTAAAGCAAATATGTAATTTTTCTCCACCCTTGATTTCTACAGATCTTCCTCCACTGTTGCAAATTCAAATGACTGGATCTTCCACGAAAACCTCTCAGACAAGGTATAGAATTTATGCAAGAGAACATGCTGAACGCATCTAACTGCATCTAACAGAATAGCTAAATTGAGAGCTGAATTTCTAAGCAAAGAATGATGTGCCGCGCTGTCCTGATAGGCGGGAATTCGCAGCCATGTAGAAGCTTAAAGCTAAGCTTAATCATTAGTTAAGCTTGCTTAAGCTTTGTATTATGCTTTGATTAAAGCCTTGCATAAAGTCTTTACCTCATATTTCCTTGATGTGTACCTTGAAGAAGAAACCTTCAACCAAGCCTTCAATTCCCTTCTATTTTCTTCAATTCCCTTCTATTTTTTGAATTTTTCTTCTTTCTTAGAAACCAGAAAGTTGCACGTACCTTCCTTCTCTCTTTCTTTTGCAAGCCTTCTTCCCTTTGATTTTTTTTCTCAATATGTTTTCACCTTCTCTCCCCCCTTTGCTCTGATACCACTGCAACCACTAGCAACTGGTTCATCACTTCAATCAAATTACCATAACCGAAAAATTAATAAATATCATAAAAAACATAACATAGCATAAAAACACAAGAGAGAATCATTGGGTTCAATCTATCCCCCCTCAAGAAGTGTCGGCTTTCTCCCACTTCTTAAGTATTTATGCTTTATTAATCAAAAATAGCCCATAAGCCAAAAATAGATGCACGCTTATGCATGGGCTTGCCCTTTACAAAAATGGGGGTTGCTTTTAACACAAGCTTAGGTAAAGTGTTCCTATCTAAACACTAAAGGATAATTATAAAATGAACCCCAAGGGCTAATTCACGTGCAAATAATTCACGTGCAAATAAATAATTGCACGCCCAATATAACAAAAGTGGGCGGCTCAATAGGTCCATGCCTGAATACATCAAAATGGGGCGGCCAAACACTACGGCAAACATATCAAAATGAGAACCATCCTGGTAATAGCTCGTACCATATTGCGGTCATCACGTCAATCTCACCAATCTACAAGATTGTCCATTCAAACACACTACGAGTTAGCAACACATGCTACAATTCCATGATAGCACATAAGTAATAAATCCACACTTAGTTTCCAGCTATCCCTAATTTCATATGTCCTACACATGAAATATTTGGAATCACCCAAGTGCCATGCTTTGAACATAGTGGTAATTAGGCATCTCAATTAACCACAAAAGGATGGACGGACAAACCGTGACAAAATAGAAATGCAAACATGATGAAAAACATAGAAATTGAAAATTGCTTAAATGTTGAGGGCAAATAGGGGCCCTTACTTGCTTCTTTCCCACTCTCGGTGAAGATTCGAATGCTCTGATGCTCAATCAACGATCCAACCTCCAAGTAATCTCCAACAAAACACAAAACAAACAATGTTAATCAACCAACCGGTGGATTTGCATCCCAACCGGGCAAAATCAAGCTCTAGCTAATGAATCAACTAGAGGATCCTAAGCCAAATGCCAATCCTTGGCATCGGCGCCAAAGATGTTAATGGTTTAACATGCTACCTCACAAACACAAGAGAGAAGAAGAAGAGAGTGTTTGCAAGGGTCGAATCCAGTTATTTGCACTTAGCCAAACCTATGAGGGTTAACTCCCCGCTATAGGGTCTTACTCTACACTCTCTTTGTGTCACCCAAAGAGAGATCCAAGTAAGCTAGGTAGAAGCAAGAGGGAAGGAGCTATGGAGAGCTCAACCTCAACCTCATGCCAATTGTATACAAACAAGACAAGGTGGAGAGCAATGAGAAGGGAGAGAAGGAGAGAAGGAGAGCAATGAGAAGGGAGAGAAGGAGAGAAGGGAGAGCAACACCATTCCTATTCACATACACCAAAACAATCACAAGCATGCAAGCATCACAAGCAAGAAAACTACCATAAGCTCAAGAGAGTGAGAGAGAGAGAGAGAGAAGGCAAGACTCAATTGAGACAAATGGGATTGTCTCTTTTCATATTCCATAAAATGTCTTATATACATGAGCTCACTTTTTACAATGGCCGGCCGCCCAATTACAAATGGGGGCCCGACTAGTCTTCCTAGTTTAACTAGCTCTATGTACATCAATTCCTTTTATGACCAGCATTACACAAGCCATAAGCTCGGTCATCTCTTGTCTCATTTACAATTGGCACTTAGCATGGTTACAAAAAAAGATGGATTACAAAGGTACTGTGGTAGCCGCGCGAAAGGCCATGTTAACTAGAGTGGTTAACACCATCTTCTTGTGTGCATCTTCTTGTGTGGTCTTCGTCATGCCTTTTGACCTTTCTTCTACTCTTGGCCCTTTGTGTGCTTGGCCGTCTCTTGTGCATGCAACCTGCTTCTACTTACTCAAGTTTTTTGTTGGCTTCTATTAGCTTTTTTGGATGTTTTTCTCTACCTTCTTTTCATTTTTTATGTTCTTCCATCAACTTGCCCTTTTTGCCCGGCTTGGTTACCCTTCACATCTAGGTTTTTGCTATTCTTTTTCCGGTGTTTTCTGTTTTGACTTATTGTCTGTGGCTTTTATGTGTTCCAGTTGTCCTCTTCTTGTTTCCAGATTTCTTCTTTTTGGGTCTTCTCTCTCTCTCTCACCCCCCTCTCTATATTGTGCATGGATTGAAATGACTCTCCCTCCCCCTCTTTGTTTGACATACTTGTGACCATCTTGTGAACATGACTCACTTTCCTCCTCTCTTTATGATAGCTACCACCCTTGCCCTTTTAGACCAAGTCACCTTCCACTTTGAAAAGCTTCTTTTTCTCCTTCTCAATTACATAGCTTTGTAGGATTTTAAAGATGCTAACATGCTAGTTCACATGTAATGAATGTCCAAGATTGGACCACCTTATATATCACCCCTTATACCTACTATTTACACCTATAACCCCTAACAAGGGGTGTTCCCATGAGACCATAGAACACCCCTAACAAGGGGTGTTCCCATGAGACCATAGAACACAAATGTATGCCACAAATAAACCTTGTTAATCATCTTGAATGATCCAGACAACCCATCATTCACAATAATCATCCTTACACAGTATATTTTTTAAGGTCCCCAATCATTGCCCTTGGTTGTGGATCAAAGCTCGGATCAAAGCCCATTGAATATAAAACCATGTACTTCACTAATGTATGTCCTCTTTAGTAAAATCTTGTGGGTCCCATGCACCACAAAACCCTAATTTCCAAACCTATTTACACAAACTTTGTAGGCATAGTAAAGAAAACCATCAAAACTTACCCCCCTCTAGGTAACAAGGGGCGGTTGCATGTGCAACTCTTGAGCAATCATTGCCATTGCATGATCCATATAAGATTCAACTTTCTTGGTCTTCAAACGGTCATGTACCAATGGATCCTCGCGGCGATAGAGATTCAATTCTTCTTGTTGTGCTTGGAGAAGAGCCTGCATACGAGTAAGTTCAGCCCTCAAGACTATCGACTCTTCTTCTTGCATCTTCTCTTTGCCCGAGACGGTTGTCCCACATATTCATGTTCCCTATTGTGCACCACATGAGTTTGCTCATCCTGTAAAGCATTGGAGGCATGCATTTCATTGTCCCTGCCTCTTGTATTAGCATCTCCAACATTCATTGTATGGCTGTCCATAATGTTCTAAGTGTAGAGATAGCTTAAAACTCCTTGTTGTTGTGGATGCACCTCACCCTTTCATTGGGCCAATGGGGACTAGACCAATGTGACCTTGTCTTGATGTTGATGTTGGCCGACTTATCGAGAAGAGACCAAGGTGTTCTCCAACCAAGAGTCACACCTTCATGAAAATATTGCACCGCTTTTGTGCTCGTTAGTTGCCTTAAATTGGAGATATGAGAAAAACGTATAGTCTAATCTCAATCAAGAGATAGAGATAGAGTGGCTTGGAAAGGCCTTGAGACTTGAGGGACATAAGGCAATGGTTATGGTAGCCTAGAAATTAGGACTAACATTCTACATACTAGAACTTCCCTTCAAAGGCCCAAGATCTCCCGTGTAAGAGGCCCATCTTAGGGAAACGTGGGAGGGAGTGCCATATCTCACCTAAACGATGGTCAATGGTGGCTAAACTTTGCAAGTGTCTGGGGAGGGGTGCCCCCACACACTTGAAAAGTTTGGTCTCACCATTGGACATGGTTCATGCGAGACGGGTCGAGAAAACCCAACTTTGGTGGTTTGGGCCCTCTTAGGGAAAACTTGCATAGAAAATGTGGGGGGGAGTGCCATATCTCACCAAATGACATCTGATGGTGGCAAAACTTTGTAAGTGTGTGGGGAAGGCATACCCCCACACTTACAAAGTTTTGGTCACCACTGGATGATGGGGTCAAGAAAACCCAACTTTTAGTGGTTTGGGCCCTTCTTGGGGAAACTTGCATCATAGAAAACATAGGAGGGAGTGCCATATAAATCTTGCCCCCCCAACAACATCCAATGTGGCTGACGTTTTCAAGTGTATAGGAAGGGGTACCTCCCACGTCATTTACAAATTTTGTCCACATTGGACATCATTCGGGTGAGACGGGGTCAAGAAAACCTAGTTTTGGTGGTTTGGGCCTCTTGGGGAAACTTGCACAGAAAACATTGGAAGGAGTGCCATATCTCGGCTGAACAATGTTCGATGGTGATGTGGCCAAACTTTGCAAGTGTGTGGAAAGGGCTATCCCTCACACACTTGCAAAGTTTTTCCACCATTGGACATCGTTCATTCATCAGGAAAGACAAGTTTGGAGAAGAGATGGAAATATGTTGATAAAGTAACAAATACAACTCAAAAAGTAGAAGACACAAATTCAACTCAAAGATATGATGAACTAGAAGAGAAGTCAACAATACATTGTCGCAATGAAATGGGCCTACTCGATGGCACCCTCTCTAGTTCTCAAGGTGTCTAAGATGCTCTCATGATCATCTGTGCTAAGGTGCCAAAGTGGGGTAGACCACCTCTTTCTACCGCCAACTCGAAAGACGCGGCTTGATTGCTACCACACTAGGTGAGAGTAGTGGATGGCCTCCTTCTCCCACTCCCACTGCTGAAACTCAATAGACCTCTGCCATGCTATCTAACCTATGCATAGTAGCAGCAAGCAACAATCATACTATGGGCATCATACCTGCATCCACAATTTCCTCCTCATCATCACAAGGATGGACTTCGGCATAATGCACTACAATAGCCAATAATCCACCTCCTCATCATTGCCCTGCTCGTCGGTAATGATTGTAAATACATCCCCCACCTCTAATACATCAGAGAGCTTGTCATCATCTGTCATATAGATTGGACCTTGGGAATTGGAGGATGCATGGAACTATGGTCGAGTACTCAAGCACTCGTGATGGAGACTCAACTGCCATGTGAACATCGTGGGATCACTGCACATCGTGCTCCTAATAGAGTGTGACATGTGGGTGCCTGGCAAACATTGGCACAATCAAGGTCTCTCATGTTAATAGGTATGCCATCCACACACCAAAAATTTCTTCAAAAAATCCTAACAAAAGGAAGAAGATGCACTGCTAGACAAATGCTCTAAGCACCAATCCACCACTTGAACTGTTCACTGTCCAGATAAAGCTAGTGACATCACAAAGCACATTTCACACATGCACCTACTCCATCATGATCACCGTTCTAGTGCCCCATCTTAAAGAAGCTCCATATGACCTAGATGTATAGAAAATGTGGGAGGTAGTGCCATATCTCACCCAAACGACATCTTAAAGAAGCTCCATATGACCTAGATGCATAGAAAATGTGGGAGGGAGTGCCATATCTCGCCCGAACGACATCCTATAGTAGCCAAACTTTGCAACCGGCGGATGGGGAGGGGTACCCTCCACACACTTGCAAAGTTTAGTCCACCATTAGACATCATTCTGATGAGATGGAGTTGAGAAGACCCAGCTTTTGCTGGTTTGGGCCTTCTTGGGGAAACTTGCATAGGAAACATGGGAGGGAGTGCCATATCTCACCTAAATGATGGCCAATGGTGGGGGCTAAACTTTGCAAGTGTCTAGAGAGGGGTACCCCCCACACACTTGCAAAGTTTGGTCTTTCCATTAGACATGGTTCAAGCAAGATGGGTCAAGAAACCCCACTTTTTTGGTGGTTTGGGCCCTCTTAGGGGAAACTTGAATAGAAAATCTGGGAGGGAGTGCCATAACTCGCCCAAAAAACATCTAATTTACTTTGCAAGTGTGGGGGGAGGGATACCCCCCACATGCTTACAAAGTTTAGTCACCATTGGATGTTGTTCAGACAAGATGGGGTCAAGAAAACCCAAATGTTTTTGGTTTGGGTCCTTCTTGTGGAAACTTGCATAGAAAACATAGGAGGGAGTGCCATATCTTGCCCAAACGATGTCCAATGGTGGCTAATTTTTTGCAAGTGTCTAGGGTGGGGTACCCCTCCTTACACTTGCAAAAGTTTGATCATTCACCATTGGACATCATTGGGGCAACAGGGGGTCAAGGAAACATAGTTTTGGTGGTTTGGGCCCTCTTAGAGAAACCTTCATAGAAAATGTAGGAGGGAGTGCCATATCTCGCCTAAATGTATGATGTTGCATTGAACTTATTAAGTATATGGGGAGGGATATGCATCACATACTGGCAAGGTTTGGACACACCATTGGATGTCATTCTGGATGTCATTCGGGTGACATGGGGTTGAGAAACCCAAGTTGGTGGTTTGGACCCTCTTGGGGAAAGTCACATAGATAACGTGGGAGGGAGTGACATATCTCACCCAAACAATGTCGCCAAACTTTGCAAGTGTGTGGGAAGGGGTACCTCCCACCATTGGACATCGTTCGAGTGAGACAGGGTCAAGAAAACCCAATTTTTGGTTGTTTGGGCCCTTTTGGGAAAACTCGTATAGAAAACATGGGAGCGAGTGCCATATCTCGCCCCAAAAACATCCGATTTGGCTGAACTTTGCAAGTGTGTAGAAAGTGGTACCTCCCACACACTTGCAAAGTTAGGCCACATTGGACATTGTTTGAGTGAGACACGGTCGAGAAAACCTAGTTTTTGGTGGTTTGGGCCTCTTGGGGAAACTTGCATAAGAAACATTGGAAGGAGTGCCATATCTCTACCAAACAATGTTCAGTGACCAAACTTTGCAAGTGTGTGGGGAGGGGTAACTCTCACACACTTACAAAGTTTTTCCACCATTGGACATCGTTTGTGCAAGATAGGTTCGGAGAAGAGACAAAAATAT
Source organism: Cibotium barometz (assembly GCF_041138505.1). NCBI lineage: Eukaryota > Viridiplantae > Streptophyta > Polypodiopsida > Cyatheales > Cibotiaceae > Cibotium > Cibotium barometz. The sequence goes on along the minus strand of NC_141061.1, from coordinate 49,361,578 downwards.
GTTGATAAAGTAACAAAATCCATGTGTATAACTCAAAAAGTAGTAACAAAAACACAACTCAAAAGTAGACGACAAAAATACAACTCAAAGACATGATGAAGTAGAAGAGGAGTCAACAATACAATGTCACAATGAAATGGGCCTACTCAATGGAACCCTCTCCACCTCTCAAGGTGTCTAAGATCCTCTCATAATCATCTGTGTGCTAAGGTGCCAAAGTTGAGTAGACCACCTCTTTCTGCTGCCAACTCGGACAAGATGAAGCTTGATCTCTAACACTAGGTGAGAGTAGTGGGTGGTCTTCCCAAACCAATTTTTGAAACTCAATATACCTGCCATGCTATCTAACCTATCCATAGTAGTGGCAAGCCAAAATATACTATGGGCATCGTACATGTATCCACAATGTCCTCCTCAAAAGGATGGACTTTGGCATAATGCATTGCAATAGCAAGTAATCCACCTCCTCATCATTGCCCTGCTCCGCAATGATTGTAAATGCATCCCCCACCTTTAATTCATCAATGATCTCATCTTTCGTATAGATTGGACCCTCGGAACTAAAGGATGTATGGAACTATGGTCGAGGACTCAAGCGCTCATGATGGGGAGTCAATTGTCATGTGAACATCATGGGATCACTGCCTATCATGCTCCTAATAGAGTGTGACATGTGGGTGACTGCAAACATTAGCACAATCAAGGTCTCTCATGTTAATAGGTATGCCATCCACACACCAAAAATTTCTCCAGAAAATCCTAATAGCTGGAAGAAGATGCACTGCTAGACAAATACTCTGAGCACCAATCCACCACTTTGGTGTGCATCCTTGAACTGCTCAATATCTAGAGGAAGATAATGACATCACAAAGTATGTTTCACATACGCACCTACTCCATCATGCTCACCCTTCTAGTACCATATCTCAAAGAAGCTCCATATAACCTAGTTGCATAGAAAACATGGGAGGGAGTGCCATATCTCACCCGCCGAAATACATCCTATGGTGGCCAAAATTTACAAGCGTGTGGGGAGCGGTACTCTCCACACACTTGTAAAGCTCGATCCACCATTGGACATCGTTCTAGTGACATGGCATCAAGAAAACCTAGCTTTTGTTGGTTTTTACCCTCTTGAGGAAACCTACATAGGAAACGTGGAAGGGAGTGCCATATCTCGCCCTGAATGATGGTCGATGGTGGCTAAACTTTCCAAGTTTCAGAGGAGAGGTGCACCCACACACTTGCAAAGTTTGGTCTCACCACTAGACATCGTTCGAGGAAGACGGGTCAAGAAAACCCAGGTTTTGTTGGTTTGGGCCCTCTTAGGGAAAACTTGCATAGAAAATGTGGGAGGGAGTGCCATATCTCAGCCGAATGACATCTGACGGTGACTAAACTTTACAATTGTGTGGGGAAGGATACCCCCCACACACTTATAAAGTTTACTCACCATTGGATATTGTTTAGGCAGCAAGACGAGTCAAGAAATCTCAATTTTTGATGGTTTGGGCCCTTCTTGGGGAAACTTGCATAGAAAACATAGGAGGGAGTGCCATATCTTTCCCAAACAACGTCCAATGGTGGCTAAATTTTCCAAGTGTGCGGAGTGGGGTACCCCTCCATACACTTGCAAAAGTTCAATTGTCACCACTGGATGTCATTCAGGTAAGAGGAGGTCGAGAAAACATAGTTTTTTGGTGGTTTGGGCCCTCTTTGGGAAAACTTGCATAGAAAACGTAGAAGGGAGTGCCATATCTTGCCTAAATAGTGTTTGATGTTGGACGTTGTTCAAGTGAGACAGGATCAAGAAAACCTAATTTTTGGTGGTTTGGGCTCTCTTCAAAAAACTCGCGTAGAAAACGTAGAAGGGAGTGCCATATCTCGGGCATAACTAGCCCCAACAACGTTTGATGGTGGCCGAACTTTACAACTATATAGGAAGGGGTACCTCCCACACACTTACAAAGTTTGGCCACATTAGACATGGTTCGATTGAGACGGGGTCAAGAAAATCCAGTTTTGGTGATTTAGGACTCTTGGGGAAACTTGCATAGAAAATGTGGGAAGGAGTGCCATATCTCGCCTGAACGATATAAAAGGTGGTGTGGGGAGGGGTACCCCCACAAACTTGCAAAGTTTTGCCACAATTGGATGTTGTTAACCACTCCATTTAACATTATTTTTCAAGCGTGCAAAGTGCTTAATGATAAAAGAGATATGGGATGACCAAGCTTATGGCTTGTGTAATGTAGGTCATAGGAAAGAGATGTACATAGAGCTATGAAGCTAGTTTTGGGTCCCGAATTGTAAATGGGCGGCTGGCCATTGTAAAATGAGAGCTCTTGTATATAAGACATTTTATGGAATGTGAAAAGGGACAATCCCATTAGTCTCATTTGAGTTTTGCCTCTCTCTCTCTCTCTCTCTCTCTCTCTCTCTCTCTCTCTCACACTCACTCACTTTCTTGAGCTTGTGGATTGCATTTTTACTTGTGGTTGTGTATACTTGTAGGGATGGTGATGATCTAGCTTCTCCTCTCCTCTCCCCTCTCTTGTCTCTCTATCATTCATCTCTTGCATGCATGTGGCATGGAGTGAAGGTTGAGCTTTCCTTCGCTCTCCCTCCTTCTTGGTCTTCACCTAGCTCTCTTGAATCTCCACTTGGGTGACACAAGTGGTGGTGGAGTGAGCCCCTAGCAGCCTCACAAAAAGGGGAGTTAACCCTCATTAGGGTTGGCTAAGTGCACATCTCCGACACTTGACCCTTGCATGGTTGCTTCTCTTCTTCTTTCCCTCTCTTCTTGTGTACTAGGTTGTATGTTTGGATTAATATCTTTGGTGCCGCTGCCAAGGATAGCACGTAGCTTAGAGTCCTCCACTTATTTCACTTGCTAGACTCCTCCATTGGCCCGGTTGGAGTGCAAATCCCGGGATTTTGTTTACTTGTGTTTGAGTTATTGTTTGTTTGTTTGATGATGTTCCATGGAGCTATGGAGGTCAACCGGAGCATTGGAGCATTGAGGTCTTCACACCAAGTAAGTGGTCAATCTTTTCCCTTGACATTCATACAAATTTTGATTTTTTGTTCATCTTTCATTAAGTTTACATTATAGTTTAATTAAGTCTTACCCCGGCTCCAACAAGCATACGTCCGTGCCATTTGTGTTACGCCCGTACCATTTGTCTCTTCTAAAGCGTACGCCCGTGGCAAACTCGCCATGCCTGTACCATCTACTTACCACTTATGTACCTTCTCTAACCAAAAGGGCACGCCCATTTGTTCTTGAAGCCACGCCCATTTGTTCTTGAAGCCACGCTCATTTGTTCTTGAAGCCACGCCCGTGTCTTTTAGGAAGCATACGCCCGTGCCATCCGCTTCCTAAGAAGAGTATGCTTGTTTCCTTTTGAAGCATACGCCCATAACATCCCAAAGCATACGCCCGTGCCATCCGCTTCCTAAGAAGAGTATGCTTGTTTCCTTTTGAAGCATATGCCCATAACATCCCAAAGCATACGGCCATACCCATCCAAAAAAAATGGACTGTTCATGAGGGGGTTCTACACAATAGTTCCACACATTCGTGCACCTACGTTCAATTGGTGCAAAACAACCCTCTCTTTGACAACGTAAACTCTCCCGAAGCTCCCTCGCTCATAAGGTTAGACCCATCGATGATGAGCCAAATGGTTCTCATCTTTGAGGATACCACTAGTGAGAGCGAAGACCATCCCAGCATGGGACAGAAACTCCTGACCTTGAAATAGGAGAACCTGAAGCTTATTGTATGGACAGACCACTTGTCCACGAGCAAGATCCTACCTCTCCCACACATTCACAGAGAAGCCTTGCTTCGAGGCTCTGCAACTTTATCCTGGGAAATGCACAGTCAAAAGAGCCATAGCCCAGGGTAAGAGGTATCAAACATCAGCAAGAAAGTGAGTCCACACCATCTCTAGATCCTAGAGTGGAAATAGGGGAAAGCGAGAGCCATCAGCAGACCCAGACTCAACCTCCAGTCTGGAGAGCCATGCCTGTCTCAGGGGTGGTTGATTCATTTAGGGCCCAAAGATGCATATAAAACCTAGGGCCAGATCCATCTTCCAAGGATTCGAAACATCGTAAACCAGAGAGAAAGGACCTACCCGATCCCATCTCATCAGCCTAGTCCACATGTATATCAAACAGTACCCACCTTAGGGGGCATACCCAAGGTACCACACGGGGCACAGTCCAACCCACCCATGAGACAAGGGCCTCCAATGGTCTATTATCCACCTAGCCCCGCTCCTCCACCAATCATTCCCCAACCAGCACCCGCTCGAGCCATGGCAAGGCTAACACCAAAAATATTAAGATTAGCCATGGAAATAGGGAGGGGGTGGTTGCGAGCATCACGCCCCCAGCCCCAGCTCAACTACCAAGACCTAGAATAGAGCATAATAAATCCGCAAACATCTCGAAGCTAATCACTAAATTTGATGGGACTAGAGACCCCATCCCACACTTGAAGATGTTCAACCAAATCTGTGAAGCCTTTGGCCATGTGGAAGATCAAGTTAAGGTGAGTGCCTTTGGCCTCACCCTAGACGGTAAAGCTAGCCAATGGTTTGAAAGCTGAGGAGACAAGGCCACCTTCGTCGAAGCCTTGAAAGAGGCCTTCGAGGTTGGGTATTCTCATCAAGGGACCAAATGGAGTCCACTAGAGCAGCCTGCACAATGTTAGACAAAAGGATGGTGAAACCATCTGGGACTACATCAACAAAGTCAGATATCTCCACTCCCACTGCAGTGCCAGAGACAAGTTCTGTGTGATGAAAGGCTAATAGGGAGATTTCTAGAAGGTCTGGATGACGTACCCCTACACAATTCATTGTATGTCTTGGTCCATATCTCCTTCAAGCAATGCTACAAAAGTGCTATAGACTTTGAGGACAATTTTAAGGGAACACGTTCCCAAGAACTTCATGAGGGTACATCAAAAGCCTCATTCAAGACCACCAGCACAAAATCTGACAGAAAGAGCAAAGAGTCCACTTCTGGACAACAAGGTGAGCAGTTGGCCACTACATTAATGTAGCAAATGACCCAACATTGGAGAACCAGCCGATAGGCCAACCCCATCTCTATCTGAATAGGGAGCTAGTATGGTGCTCGATCTGTCAAGCTAACCATACCAGCACGGAGTGTCCACATTTGCGACCTCGTTCCACCCTCTATTGCATGTATTGTCAAAAGTGGGAAAATCATGAAGTCACAAACTGGTGTTCAAGCCTGCACTCTAACCTCCTCAAGTCCTGCCTGCAAACCCAAGGCAACCACTAGCCTTGCTAGCACCTGCTCTTCACAATGTACCTCAACCACGCCAAAAAGTGGATAAAAAAGAGATTCTCTGGGTACCTGAAATGCCCTTACCACCCCTAGTTCTACCACCTCAACCCCCATTGCCGCAAATCACACCTATTCATCAGCTAACCTTGATAGAAATCTTTGAAGAAGGGAACGAGGAGGGAGTTCCTGAAGATCCTACCTACGAACCTCTGGATCCAACTAGTCCACCCTCCCAAATTCTAAGCTACTACATGATGGAGAGTGACCAAATGTACCTAGTGTACTTAGCAGCCCGGATGCCACGGGACCGGGACATGAATACAATGGCGAAACGACCACCCATGCAATCCTATCATTGTGCAGGACCTCACCGAGTGGCTGAGTGTCCAATCAAGAAAGGGATGGCAAGTACCTCTGTAGGCACTTCCACATTAACCCCTTTATGAGATGAGCAGGAGATCACATCTGTATACATGCTCAGCACTACATACCTGCCTAACGTCACCATTCAGGAACTTGAATAGGCCAATAAACTAGAACCATCAAGGGAAACACGCTTACACAGTACTCGCAAGCCTAATGGATTCCGTGGGCCAGAACATTACATTTTCCTCGATGATTCAAACACCCAACCACTAGCAAAATATGTTGGGAGGACAGTTGAAGCACATGACCACTTCAACCAAATATGGCAAAAGGAGTTTGCGACAAATAGCTCCCTTCTGGTTCACATGACCACCCCAAAGCCAATGGAGCCCGTTGATCCCAAAATCGAATCGAAAAGGATTTGCCGCTCTGCACTCAAAGCACGCAATAAGAAGTTAGCGTTAGTGGAAAAAGAAGCCAAAAATCTAATAGAAGAAGAAAGCGCTAGGGTAGAAGAGACCAAAAAGGTGCCAAAACACTTCAAGAACTTCCAGATGGCCAACAGATTTGTGCAATATGACTTGGCCCAAAGGTCCCACAACGAACAACCATGGACCTCATATGATGGTCCAGCGAAGGTAAGAGAAATTAACCTGGCAGGACCGAGCGAAGACCTGAGGCCAGTATACAGAAGAGATGACCTCTCTATTCAGGAAGAGACTGAGCTCATTGCTCTACTCACAGAATTCCAGGATTGCTTTGCCTGGAAGTACACCAATATATGAAAGGTGTACCTCCCGAGGTAGTCAAGCACACAAGTCTGATGTGGTCGATGGAGCAAGACCGGTCAAACAAAGGGCTTATCCTATGAACCAAAAGTATTCCAAGATGGTCCGGGAAGCCGGATTCATCTACGAAATAGAGCACACAGAATGGGTATCACCCATAGTGATAGTGCCCAAAAAGAATGGGAAGGTAAGAGTGTGTGTGGACCTCAAAAAGATCAATGCCACCACCAATACGACGAGATCATTATCCCTTACCCTTCACTGAACATATGCTCAAACGAGTCATAGGAAAGGAAACCTATAGCTTCCTTGACATATTCTCCGCCTACAACCAGGTGTTGATCGACCCTAAGGATCAGCACACAAAACAGCCTTTGCCACACAGACTTCCGCATACTGCGTCATTCCCTTCGGGCTGACCAATGCCCTCATCACCTTCCAGCAACTAATGTGCACGGCCTATAAGGAATATCTTTGAAAATTCCTTGAGATCTTTATGGATGACCTCTGTGTCAACTCCTCGTAGAAGGCACACCTTGACTGCTTATATGTAAGGTGTTGGAAAGATGCAGGCTGTATCGCATTTCATTGAACCCACTCAAATGCCAATTTTGGGTTAGGCATGGAGTTATCTTGGGACACATTTTCTCCCGATAGGGAATCTCCACATATGATAGCAAGGTGTGGCTCATCCTTCCCCACCCACCAATTTTAAGGGAGTCTAACGTTTCATGGGACATGTTGGCTATTATCGGCAATTCATTTTTATGTATGCTGATATAGCTCGACCTCTTTACAGACTCTTGATCCTTTTCGACTGGACGGAGGAATGCCAAATAGGCTTATTAGACCCTCAAGACAGCCTTGGCTAGTGCTCCTATTCTCAGGTCCCCTAACTGGGACATTATCTTTCATGTCCACATTGACACCTCTGCTTTTGCTGTTGGATGTGTGCTAGCCCCAACCACCAGTGAACACAAGATGGATTTTCCCACCAATTTTTCCAACTACCAAGTAAATGAGGCCAAGAGTAAATATACCATGACTGAAAGGGAAGGGTTGGCCATGGTTTACACTATTAAGAAGTTTTGCCATTATCTTTTGACGACCAAATTCATCTTCTTTGTAGACCATCAAGCTCTTCTATACCTGCTGCTGGTAAACAAGCCCTGTATGATAGGAAGGATCACCAAGTGGATGCTTATCTTGCTTGAGTTGGACTTCACTGTCACAGTGAGGAAGGGCTCATAGCATGTCTTGGCAGACCATCAAGAATCCCTAACGGCGAGCCGCCAGTGGAAGTTGATGATGATTTTACCAGATGTCACTCTATTCCAATTATGTCTAATTTCTGAGTGGGGTAAGGAGGTAGCACACTTTTTAGCCGATAGGGTTTGTTTGGTAGACTATATCTGCAAAACAGGGAAGTAGAGTGAAAGTATGCTGGAATACAAAAGAGATAGAGTGTAATAAAATCAAGCATGTTAGACCATAATGGAAGTTTGCCATGAGAACTTAGTTTAAGGGGTCACATGAATGAGCTAGCGTAGCAAATTAACAGGAGTTTAAAATTATTGAAAGTAATTCAAGAGTTAGTAGGGTGTCGAAGGTTAATCAAGGTTTATAACTGGCCTAAGTCAAGGAAAATTACCAAGCTTAATAAATAAATAGATGACCACAATGTGTCTACTCTAAGAACAAGCTAATCCCAAGAGCCTAAGGATACAAGAAACATCAGAGTCATAGGAGCCTTTTGCCTTTATTTCTTTTATGCACGTGGTGACAATTTTTATACACAATGGTGACCTCCCTAAGGCAAAACTAGCATCGATCCTGGTGCCATGTTTAACACAAGGCATTCTCCAGGAATCTATTAGCTCACCTTAGGCAAGGCTACCCCCTACCAACCCAGGGCATCGGTCTGGAGTAGAATACTCCTCGCCTACCAAGTGTCAATAGGGTGATAGGCCGATATTAAAGCACATAATAGACTTACATTGCCATTTTTGTAGGCTTTTCTTTTTATTTTATTTATCTCTTTGGATTTTCACTCATGAACTATAATGTGTTCTTACATCCTTTCGACAAAGGGGTAAAAGCTATGTCTCAGTGGTCAACACACACGGCCAGGTTGTTCAAACATTAAGATGGTTTTCACCCTAGACCTAAGACAACCATATTCCAAGGTTAACTAAAGACTTCATGCATTCCCAAGAATTTCTCAAATAAGGTTAAACTCATTAATGATTTACACTAACACGTTAGGCAACTTCAAAAACTAAGTAGTGCGTTGACAAATTCCATGTGGTCATGCATTACAGTTCATGCAATTAATTGAACAGTAAAAATTAAAGAGAGTGGGCATGGAAGAATTACACCTGTAAATTGGAGATCTCCTTGATTCGATGAGAAAGCCCGCAATTTGATGTAGATATTTATGTATGAACATTGCGGCAGTCTCAGGACTTGAAAGCAAACCCACCTCAAAATTTTCAACCTGTACAATTAACTAACAAACACTATACCTCGAGAGGCACATCAGTGGGAAAAAATAAGGACTCGTTTAAGCACACAAAACTAGAAACAACTTGAAAACATTAACCTACCTACTAGTCACCACACTAATACTGAGGATCAAGGTAAGAGGATGTTGTAGAGTTCTGGCTCTAGCCCTAAGGCTAAGCCTCTATCCACATCATCCAAATAAATAAAGTCAGCCTCGGTAGTGCCATGAGTGTCATCCGTCCATTCATCGCGTCAAATATATCTTCTTTGTTTTCCCATCCACATAAACTCGTCAAGAATGTAACTATGCGAGGATAGTCCTCCTATGAAAAAGGAAAGTCTTGGGCTATCGGGGATACGTCCTAGGGTCAGTCGTGGTCAATAGGCGAATTAGCCATTCTAATTCCTCAACAATTCCCTCTTTTGCTAGTACATCTATATGATCGAATTCGGTTTTAATTACAGGATAGCACATGTGAAATATCTGAGAAAGGTACAAATGATACCTCTCACCAGAGGTGGGAGTGGATGAAGTGTGTGATGCTCGTGCATTTGCCATATCTGCAAACACAGATATAGCATCAGTAGGTTTATGAAGATAGGTCAATCTAGTTCCTAATTGTGTGCGGATAACTCTTCTCTTAATGTGCTCTTGCTCTTTTACTATTTTTTGTTTTTTTTTTCTTTTCTTTTTTGTGTATGAAGCTATATATATACATACCCTCGAATTTGGGAGTTACATGATCAGGGGAGAAGGTTAGGGAGGAAGCAAGAGAATGTCGAACGTGAGTACATGCTCCCCCCTTCCTTGGGTAGATCATATCTTTTGCAATGATGTTGTAGCCCCTTGGAACCAATTTGTCCAGTGGGTTATAGGTGGTGATATGGGCAGATAGCTTTTTATGACCCTTGTGGCCACATCAAATTGCAGAGATGGTAGTGTATGCTCCCATGAACGAATGGAGGAAATGGTTTCCGACGATACTTTTATAAGGGGAGACGTAGACTCATTGGTTTCTTGGTGGGTATTGACAAGGGTAGGTGTAGAGCATGCATAAACTTCTATATCAACGTGTGCCTGACATGAGGAGCTAGAAGCTTCATGTGGCTCCCCCCTTCCTAAGCTAGGTGGTATCGATCGATATCATTTGGGAATCCAAACTAGCTCTGGAAGAAGTGGTGTGGAGCACTCCGTTACCTTTCCCTTACCACAGTCTTGAATTATTGTTGGGGTGGCAACATTTGGTTTACAAGGTTTTACAGGCGATGTAGAGGGATTCAGCTTATGTTTAGGGACCCAAATCTGGTTATTCCCTTCGTAGTACCGTTGGGATGCTAATAATTTTTTAGGAATCCAATGTGATGTTACGTTGCCTTTTCTTGGGCGGGTAGCTACTTTCCTACTACGAGGCTTCTTGTCTGAATGAAATTGAGCAGTGGAGGTAGCCATTAGCAAAGCTTTTGGGACCCATTTGTATGTACTCTTTGGTATAGTAAGCGGAGCCTTGGAGACCACACTGCCTGTTTCCACTCTTGGCGTTGAAGCATTAGAGGGGTGGCAAACAATCAAAGATGGTGTTGCCACTTGACTTTGTGATTTTTCGTTATCTAGCATTTTGTCCAGAGTTGATGGCTTAGGTGCGGGATTTTGAGCGGTTAGACTGAGAGCTGGTTCTCACGTTGTAACTCGCCTGGTTGCCCATCAATATTGCACTTGGTGGCTAACATCCATTTGCACCCTAAGTTTACAGTCCCCTCCATGATACCAGCAGGCATAACCAAAAAGCTTTGAATTACGGTCCCCTTGTCATAGGTAACAGGAGTGTGCAGAATTCCTGAGACATGGGTTTTCTTCTTATTGATACCCTTAACTTGGATAGCACTCTTGGATAAAGGTGGTTTTCCAAGTTGACACCACACTCCATATGATAGCAAATTGTGTTGAGCTCCTGTATCCAATAATGCATTATACAGCACCTCCCCGTAAGGACTCTGTAGCTCAATTGGGTATCTTAGAGGCGGGTCAGATTCCAGTGAATCCTCCTCGATTGGTGGCACTAGATGTAGATCGTAAGACTTCTAACCAACCTACATGGTATGTGTAACCCGTGTATAGGTCAGTCAGAGTCTCCGTGTGTAGGTCATATTCCCAATTTTCATTGAGAAATATCCCATCTAAACTTGGCATGCCAAGAGGTTCTCTTGAAGTGGACGCAACGTCACTTCTTATGGATTGACTTCTAGGGACCTTTACTTTAGGAAGAGCGTCAGAAGGTGGTAGCTCAGTAGGGCCTTCATTAAATGAAGTGGGTAGAATATCCACATGGACACTCTTTGGGAGGGCAGGGTCTACATGAGATGTGAATGGCAAATCTCCTTCCCCTCCTCCTTCATTTACTTCACTTGTGAGCGCGTAGCTCTACTAAAAGTCTCTATTAGACGACTAAACATGCTAGATCCGGGTTGTGGAGCCCAAACTGGCATGTTTTTAGCTTACTTCCTCAGAGTTCTTGGTAGGGTGCCCTTCCATGACTTCAGAGTCAGAGGATGATGGGTTGCACTTCCTTGGGTTCCAAACTGAAGACCAAGACGCTAACGTGGAGGGATGGTGTGAGCTTGCATAAACTAAAATGCTTTCTAGTTGCTCAGACTCTAGCACCTGACCAGAGCGTAGATGCATGTGACGTGGGTACCCTTCCTACAGGCGTTGGTAACTACCCTTAAAGCCTACACAAGTGGTTTCTCAGGTGTTTTGCACCCCGTTTTTACTTGTTTTCAACCCGTTTTTTACCCCCTTAACTTATGGTCGAACCTGGAGGGCGTGTGATAACTCAAGATGAGTGTGTCGTTCAAGGAGTCCTAGCGTGGTTTACAGCATAGTGTAGCTCCCGTGGTCCTCAAAACACTCTATTTGTGTCTAGGTGTGAGGCCTAAATCCCAAGGGTGCCTTTGGGGGGAAAGGTGAAGGCTTTGTCCCACATGCCCACTCCACTCCTTGGGGGCTAGACTACATATAGGGATTTACTCCCCTTAAGCTTTCACTTGAAAGAAAGCTATGGAGGCTCACTCTCCTATATATATATATATCAAAAGATCGAGGCCGGCGGGTTGGGGTCAATTGGGGGTTTTTTCTTTTCAAATTTTTTTTAAATAAAAAATTTCTTTCTGCTCCACGCGGGTTTTGTTTTTGTATTTTTTTAATTTTTTTTTAAAATTTAATTATTTTTTTCTTTTTTTCTTTTTTTAAAAAAATATTTTAGGGTTTGCCGCCGCAGCGCCTTGCTGCTGTTCTGTCCTCCGTGTTCACACACGCACGCTGTGCACAGAACTGAGAGAACAGCCCTCCGTGTTCTCACACACACACACACGCACGCACCGTGCAGAACAACTATAAGCCCGTACCATACTCAATTGCCTAGATCGTCCACCATCCTCTACGAATCAAGTATGATACTGATAGCGGCTTCATCGCACCATCTCCAACTTACATGCATCCTACGGTGTATGTAGCCTTGCTAAAGATCCTCATGAAGCGCGTGCCCTCCACACAAGAAATCATATGAAAACTATCACCCTTTATGTGGACACAATAATGAGTAGATGAAGTCACAAACGACTGTCAGGGTTGCAAGGCACCTCGAAGGTGTGCCCATCGAGTCAATGGAACACATCATATAAAAGCTAGAATCCCACATGGTACCTATAAGCAAGGATTGCATGCCTCAAAGGACCACTAGCCAACCCTGATCTTTGGTTGCCTCACCTTGAATCTAAAGTATAGGGCAGTCTAGGTGATCTTACGATAACATGTGTGATGGACACAATAATGAGTAGATGAAGTCACAAACGACTGTCAGGGTTGCAAGGCACCTCGAAGGTGTGCCCATCGAGTCAATGGAACACATCATATAAAAGCTAGAATCCCACATGGTACCTATAAGCAAGGATTGCATGCCTCAAAGGACCACTAGCCAACCCTGATCTTTGGTTGCCTCACCTTGAATCTAAAGTATAGGGCAGTCTAGGTGATCTTACGATAACATGTGTGATGGTAAATAAACACCCCTCACACGAAACCCTATGGCACATGTTTTCTTGAACTTCAGTGATGCACGACAATTCTTCTCCCATAACCTCCCAATTAAAGCCCTAGTGCCATCATCTAAGAGAAAATTATACCTAGGTGCACTAGCCCATAGTGTAACATGATCATGAGAGTCCAAGCTGTGTCTCCTAGCAGCCCCAACTTAAAGTGCATGTGGATGGACAGAGAGGATGCAAGAAGTGACATGGACGGTACCTATCATGATGCTCTGCTCTACTGATGGCTTCTGCCATAATATCCTGTCGAGCTACCAAAGCATCTACACGACCAGAGCTCTTGAATGTCATATATAAACTGCTCACACTCCAAACGCATGCCCATGCTAGCCCTCCTCTTACTTTGGCTACCAATGCCACAAGCCATTCTACACAGCGCAATGGTGGGATGGTCAAGTAAAGCATCAAGCACATGTGGCCTTGATGGAAGGTTAAGGTGACTAAAGTACTTTTCGCTGATGACCCGCACACACTAATATGCCCCAGACATAGCTATTCCCATCCACACTATCGATGGCCTCGACAAGAGGAGAGGGTTCATGTGATGGCTCTTGTTGTGGTATAAGAGAGGCTAGAGAGGGTTCTTGTGGGATAGTGAGCATGGGAGGAGGTGAGAGGAGAAGAAGGTGGCATGATCACCATCGGAGAAGAAGGTGGAATGGTTGCATGAGAAAGAGGACAATGAGAATGAAGGGGAAAAGGATGAGAATGGGAGACAAGAGGATGATGAGAATGGGGGGGAGAAGGTGGAGTAGATGCCATAGGAGATGAAGGTGGAATAGACGCATGAGGAGAAGGGGTATGAGAATGAAAGGGGGAAGGATGAGAAGAAGGAGGAGGAGGAGAAGGTGGAGTAGATGCCATAGGAGATGAAGGTGGAATAGACGCATGAGGAGAAGGGGTATGAGAATGAAAGGGGGAAGGATGAGAAGAAGGAGGAGGAGGAGATGGCTCACCCACCAATGGAAGTGGGCCTGCCAATGGATTGACGACATGCTCTCCATGCAACTTTTCTTTCACGATCCTTTCTTCTATTTTCCTCCACACGAACCCTTTCTTGCTCCTCGTCATCGCAAACCTTATGGATGGGAGGGTCTCTTGCACTCTTTCTAATCCTACGGCTTTGGGAACCCATCCTTAGGAGAGTAGAGATTAAAGAAAGGATTAAACTAAAGACAAGATTATTGAGATAGTAAAAAGAAAGGATTAAGAAAATTTTTAAAGTAGTACACAAAGGTTTAAAGAATGGATGAAGAAAGGTTTAAAGAATGGATGAATAAAGGTTTAAAGAAAGAATTAAGAAAGATTTTAAGTGGTAAAAAAAGTATTAAAAGGAAAGAGGCTTGGCTTTGGAGCTCCTAAAATGTTGCTTTGCTGAGCTCCTACAGATAAGCCTAGATTGGTGTGCCTATATAGCTGAGCTTGCTTACATTTCATTAGCTCGAAGCATCTAAAACAGATCGCTTATATAATCTTATTCAATTTTATAAATTCTTTTTATGTTGATTTATGAGTTATATGTTTACATAATGTATATATATAATATTGCTAATATTATATATATTTATGTATATATATAATTTTTAAACATATATTTATTATATAATAAGTAAATATTTTTAGTATCTATTAATTAATATATTTTTTATATTTTTATTAATTAATAAATGTATATTTATAAATAAAAATAAATAATTTTTAAAATATATTGATTAATATTTTTATTTTTATTTATATACTTTATATATTTAAAAATATAAAATATATATTTTGTTAAAGTATTTATATATATTTTAAAATATATTTATTTATTTATATAAATTTTAAATATTTAATAAAATATATATAATTTTAAGTACTTTTTATTATTTATTAAATATATATGTTTACATATACTTTTATTTGTAATACAAAGACTTTTTTTAAAAATAAATAGAAAGACTTTTAGGTATACATCCGTGACATGGTTACATGGTTCTCATGATATATGAACATGTATGACATGGCTGGCAATGCTCATGTGTGCATGCATGCATGACATGGTTGGCATGCCATGTCAATATGGAAAGTGGCATGCAAAGGTGGCAATATGGAAAGTGGCGCATGCAAAGGTGGAAATATGGAAGGTGGCGCATGCAAGGGTGGCAATAGTAATGTGGCATTTGTGATGACTAGCAAGTCAACTAGGTTAACTATGCCAACATGGCAAGTTGAGGCGGTACGATGCACGTGTGGACTCACCACATATGGAGGTGTGTCTCCTAAGCCTAGGATACCAAAGCTAATTGATTAACACATGGCATGAGCTCTAGGTTTGGCAAATTACCAAGCCTAGATGACCAAACCTAATGAGAATAGGTTTTATACTTTGGAACGACATTTTATCAAATTCTGGATTAACCATAAAAGCTCCCTACATAAGAGCATCATATGGGTGTGGGGCTTTGCCATCTATTGTATCACTTCACTAATATAGTACTCTTAAATATTCTTTAATATATTGTTCATTATTCTTCTCTATCTCTATTGTTATGTAATTTAAGTTTTAGAGTTTTGTGTTGTGAAAGTTCTTTATCAGTATGCTCTTGTATACACTATACGTTGTATCCTCTTATATTTTATACATTGTAAATCATTTCAATAAAAAATGGAAAATAAAATCTTGTTTATAGGGATATACAAACAATGGATGAGAGAATCTTGTTTACAGGTTCAAGAGACACATTTATGCTTGAAATAAGCACCCAAATCTTGGAATGATCAGATTAAAAAGTCCATGGTTCAAAAGGGATTCAAAAGTTCGCATGGTGACCACTCTTTGTATATCAAGAGGGATTGTTTGGTTTTATCTTATGTGGATAGGTTGATTATGACCAACAAACCTTGTGAAATGATGCAAGAACCAAAAATAAGATTGTTCAAAGAGTTTGGGATAACATTACATCTTGGGAATTGAGGTGAGAATGGATGCAGGTTCAACAATTCTGTATTAATCCAAATATGCAAACCAATCTTAAAGAAGTTCAAAATATGTAGAGTTAATATTAAAGAAGTTCAAAGTGGGGAAAAGTAAACCAGTAGAGCAATGCCTATGGAGGCAAATAAAAAGTTGTGGGATGATCCAAAGAGGAATACATTTTGTTGAAACTCTTTAAAGGAAATTGGTGGGTTCTCTAATTTAGTTAATAATCATTAGATATCACTTTAAAGGAAATTGGTGGGTTCTTTAATTTATTTGACAATCATTAGATTAAACATCACATATGCTATAAATCAACTTGGTGGGTTCTTTAATTTTACTGATAATCATTAGAATCACATATGCTAGAAATCAACTTGCTCCCCTTTCTGTACATAGTTCATTAATCATACAACCTCCTTCTTAGTAGCTACAATTTAGCCATTGATGCTCCCTTCACAAGAGCACATGGGTGTGAGACTTTGCCATCTATTGTATCAATTTAGTAATAATATAATTTTCTTCTTTATCTCTGTTAATGTGAAATTTGAGTTTTGTGTCGTGAAGATCCTATTTCTTTGTGAGTGTTCTCTTGTATACACACCGCACATCACATCCTCTTAACACACCGCACATCACATCCTCTTAACACACCTTGTATTCTCTTACAAAGGAGGACTGTCATTTTATTCTAAAAGAACATATATCCTCCACCTTAGTTGTTGCTAGTGAATATATAGATGTACACTTAAAGCGTGAAAAATTCAAGCCTATAATGACATTGTCTTTAAAAATCTCACATTAGGATATAGAGTCAAAGCTTGAAATTTTTACTTTTTTTCCTCTTCCATAAAATTTTTTGAGCTGCCATAATCAACTAATAATTTTAATTATTAAAATATTATCAAATTTATGAAAGTATACACTTTTTATTTTGTTGTATGAGTACTTATACCCTAAATTCTTGGTTATGTCTTCGCGATAGTTGATGTTCTTAACTTTTATAAAAAGATATTTTTTTAGTTAATATATTTTTTAAATCCTTTACAAATGAGTTAAGAAATTTTCAAATTCACTTAAAACCCAGGTTGTATATTTAGGATGCTAAATGTTTCTTCTTAGCATTTAATATTACCCATTCCACATCAATATTACAAGAGCAAAGAGGCTATTTGAAAATAATAGCACAACAAAGTGTAAGCCACTTTTTCATGATCCCTATTGGAGTGTAAGGATTAGTCATCCATCAAAAAGAAATGGTGGGTATTGAATGACTTCAATATTTTTTCTTACGAAGCAAGAGAAGAAACCTCACAGTAGGGTTAGTTTTGTGAATTGGGAACATCCAAGAAAAGGACCTTAACAAGATGATAATGCAACTTGAACAACACATTTAGTTCCCCCTATCGCCCTCCCTCCCTCCCTTTGGACCCACCACATAGCTTGGCCTTTTGTGATTTGGTAACATCGAAGAAACGGACCTTAATAACTTGCTAAGATGCAAGATATTTGGTTCACCCTAGCTCCCACCAACCCTTCAGGCTCATCACATAGCTTGGCCCAAAATATTACCCTAAAAGTTAAATTTTTAATTCCCTCCCAAAAAGTGTTTTCTCCCTTACAAATCTCCTCCTACAAGGTTCTATAGCGAAACATACAATTTCCAAGCTCCACACTCCTATTCCTCTCAAACTAGCTTTTAGCCAAAACCTTTGAATCCCAAGTTGCATATATCTCTTCCAATCTCCATATCCCTCTGCCAAGATCCCAATGATCTACATTTTAGTCCTTTGATCCTCCCCATGTCGCATACCTCTTTTCCTAAACTCCCAATGATCTACATTTTAGTCCTTTGATCCTCCCCATGTCGCATACCTCTTTTCCTAAACTCCCAAATTTATCTCTTTATGTACACATTTTCTATCTACTCTATTGCTAGAAGAAGTCAACATTGCCATGGCCTTAGGTAGCTTTACTAGAAGGGTTAAAGACTCTTACAAAAGACTAATAATGATAATGGTGACTAAATTAGGGAGAGTTTCAAGAAGAATGCTTGGAATTTTATACAACCAAGCTCTAAAGGACCATATAGAGCATTCCTAGAAGAATAATTGGACTTTTATGCAACCAAGCTCTAGAAAAAGTAAGGGGCATAGAGGTGTTTTATGTCTCCAATGGAAGAATAGGTTGATTGGTTTTAAGAAAATAAAAGAATTTGGTGTGGTGGCATGTGTATATGGTCCATGACTCACAAGGCATGCAGAACAAGTTTCCCTCAGATATAAGCTCTCAGTTTGAAAACTCTTTCTTTTACATGAGGTTAATTTTTTACATATGGAACATTGCTTTTGTTGTGTGTAGATATTTATATATAAAACTTAGAGGAACAACTACTCAAGAGCTTAACGGACACTTTTGAAGCTTTCCATGCCTATATTGGTGAGAAAATGTGCACTTTATTGTCCCCCTTCAATAATTTTCTCCAAAAGAAAAAGAATATTTTACACACACTCGTAAATGGTACCATCTATTGATAATGCATATGGTAGGCTAGAATTTTTTCCTACACCTTTATTATGTCGTGCGAAGTTCATGCATTAAAATTGAAGATGATAAATGTGAATTTCTCAAAACCATCAAAATTTATTTTGTGTTTTTGTGTACTTGTTTCACGGCCTTACACCCCAAAGAGCTTTGATAATGTTATTTCTATGAGTTTTAAAAAAGCTAGGCAGATACAACACTTACTAGGAGTTAGTTGGGATGTAAAAGAGGGGATACATAAGGGGGATATATAATCTTGTGAGGTTGTAACTTTAAGCATTATATGTAGATACATTGGAGCACATTCATGCTTGTATATCAACTTCCATTACATGTCATAGATGCAACACTTATTACTAGGAGATAGTTGGGATGTAAAAGAGGGGATACATAAGGGGGATATATAATCTTGTGAGGTTGTAACTTTAAGCATTGTATGTAGATACATTGGAGCACATTCGTGCTTGTATATCAACTTCCATTACATGTCATAGATGAAAACAAAAGGCGAGATGATATATTACAATCAAATAAATTTGTTGATCATTTACAAAGTTACGTGTAAATTTGCTAGATGGATCCATTGAGTTTGTCCATATAAACAAGTTTTGGATCTTGGCAGATGTTTGAGAGAACTTGATCATGATGGGTGTAGAATAAGAAAAGCGCTTTATGATTCACTGCCTAGAGAGGTTGGTTTGTTCTTATTTTCTTTATGAATAAATATATTACTTTGTTATTATCTTCTAGTTAACATATTGCTAGATGTATGGAAACTTTATGAATAGGGTCCCCAATTGTTTATTTTTAGATCAGGTACTATTTATTATGCATTAATGTTCCAACTATGTTGAAGGTGTTTGATGTTGTTTCAAAGGGTAACTTGTGAATTGAATATTTTCTAGTAAAAAAACCTTAAACGGTCTTCTTCATTATTTAACATAATTGAAAAATGCATGTACAAAATGCATATATTTTGCACCTTCTTGCATATGGGCATATGGGGTCTCTCAATCAAAGAACTTTAAGCAAAATGTAGGGTTCACACTTACCATCTCTCTCTCTCTCTCTCTCTCTCTCTCTCTCTCTCTCTCTCTCTCTCTCTCTCTCTCTCTCTCTCTCTCTCTCTCTCTCTCTCTCTCAGCTTGAGACTCTTACACAATAAATCATAAGAATTATCTTTAATAGGGTTTTTTTCCCTCATAAGAATCATGGGAAAAGTGAAAAAACCTTTCTCTATTGATGGTTTGGATTCATGAAGGGAAATCCTACTACTGCTAGTCTACTTTGTTCTCCGCACACATGAATTTTCAAAAGGCAAGGTACATGGACGTGTTGATGTAGTAGTTTATAAGGTTTAACCTTTCATTTGAGTGTCGACATTTCAGGAAATAGGCATGTATAAACTTTAGGTGAATAGGATTTTATGAACTTTTAGGTGATGATTAGTTTGGAGTGAGGAGAAAATGACGTTGAACTACAAATAGTTGAGTTATAAGCCCTTAAAACTTGTTTACACAATGACATGTCAAATAGGTTATAAGCCCTTGAAACTTGTTTACACAACGACATGGTCACAATGTAGTTTTTGTTTTGTGCATAGAATGTTAGAGATTATTTCGATAGTGCCTTCTATATTTGTACACATTTTTTTCTTACTATAGGTTTAATGTTATTTAAAACAAATATAAAAAAATGTTTGTGAATAGTTCTTAAAAGTTCTCCATCTCCTTTACATATAAATCCCTTTGTATATAAAGTCTCTACATTAGTATGGAATGTGCCTAGCTCACCTCCGCACTCTATATCTATTGATTTCAAAGTTTATCCTCTATACCTTCTTGTCATCTTTTCATTTCTCTTTACATTCTTAATCCTCTTTTCACCATGGATCTCATGGCCCATTAATATTTTTTCAATTGCTTGCAAAGATTGAGTTCTAATGCAGAGAAAACACCTACTTTGTCTTTAACCATACTAGTGACATTCTACTACTATCATGTTGCACACTAAATTGTTTTACCAAGCCACATTGCAATGCATGCATGAGTATGAGATAACATCAACCCCTACACATAAATATGCATTCTAGTGAGATCAATTAAGTGTCATGCAACCTTCTTATATACATTAACAACGTAAATGATTAGGTTATTAATAAAATTCTTCAAAGATTTAAAGAAGGATTACACGAAGGTGGGCACTACAAGGAGATTACAGAAGTATAGTCAATTGCTCTCAGCAATATGGGCAAAGTTGGCATAAAGTGCTTTCCATAGATTTAGGTGTCATGCAACCCCCTTATATACATCAATAACTTAAATGATTAGGCCATTAAGAAAATGATTCAAAGATTCAAAGAATGATTACACGAAGGTGCGCACTTCAAGGAGATTACCGAAATAGAGTCAATTGCTCTTAGCAACAAGGGCAAAGTTGATGGATTTCCACTTTCATCTTCCCTCTCAAATGAGTCTAGTAAGAATGATGAAGTGGACATCTTGGAACTTATCTTGGAAAAGGTGAGAAAGAGATGGATCTAATGGCATAGAAAATTAATATCATGGCTAAAGAAACACTTTATCTTATAGTTTTTTAGAATAAAAATTAGGACCCAAGTGAGATCTCGAGATCTAAACAAGCCTCAAACAAGTCGTAGGGGCCTTAAACAACATTAATCTAGGTTTAGAGAGGAAATGCCTAGGTGTAAGACCTTCCAAAGGTGTATCTAAAAAGGTTAAGCCATGTTATTGTGGATGGACAAGATTATTTATTCTTGATTGATGTGGAATTAAACCTATTCACAAGATGAGGGATGTCCATAAAAATGTGAACACTTGTGCCTTGCACGAGGGAGAAGAAGTGAGGAATGCAAGGGTCATAACTAGTTTACGCCCTTAGCTATTCAAGATCGAGTAACCCTCCATTGCGGAGAATCAAGGGTCCTTAATCTTTCCTCCATTGGTGTCACCACAATGGAGTTTTTCACACTTATGTAGAGAGCAAAGAGTGGGAGAGCTATGTAGAGCTTTATCTCTACTTGGGTAGAGAGCAAAGAGTGGGAGAGCTATGTAGAGCTTTTTCTCTACTTGGGTAGAGAAAAAGAGTGGGAGAGCTATGTAGAGCTTTTTCTTTACTTGGGTAGAGAGCAAAGAGTGGGAGAGAGATGTAGAGCTTGGATAGAGAGCAAAGAGTGGGAGAGCTTTATCTCTAATTGGGTAGAGATAAAAAGTGGGAGAGCTATATAGAGCTTTCTCTCTACTTGGGTAGAGAGCAAAGAGTGGGAGACCTTTATCTCTACTTGGGTAGAGAACAAAGAGTGGGAGAGCTATAGTGGGAGAGCTATGAAGAGCTTTATCTCTACCTCAGTGCCAATTGTGAGTGTAAGAATGGGGGAGAGAAAGCAAGCAATAGGAGAAAGAAAAGTTAAGCAAACAAGCCTCACCACAAGAGCACAAGGCTAGACTCAATTGTGATAATGGTATTATGTGATTCTCATTCGTAAAAAATAACTTATATACATGCCTCATTACAATGCTTGGCCACCCAAGAAATGTGTGGGGACCCAAAAACTAGAATGAGTTGCTTTCTTAAGCTATGCACATGTCATAAGATCTCAGTATTTATAGATCAACCAAGATTACACAAGTTATAAGCTCAATGATGTCCCAAAATTGTAACATGAAGCGATTGCACAAATATAAAAAGATGTGGCAAAAAAGGGGTAGCTGTGTGTTCAAAGTAATGTAACCATTGTGGTTAATATACCCCCCTCTCTAATCATGGTTCCATCTTGAGAATCAGTGTTGAGGAGCTAAAATGTTATAACTATGCATCCTGATTAATGTTAACCATTATGGTTAACATAACCCCTCCATAATCATGGTTCCATCCTTAGAAGAATCACTGTTATGGTTAATATACACCCACCCTAATTATGGTTCCATCCTTAGAAGAATCACTGTTATGGTTAATATACACCCTCCCTCATCCTCATAATTGATGTTAAGGAGATGGAATGTAGTAGTTTTGCAAGGTGGACATAAACTTGTGATGGCCCCCATCAGTGATTGGGTCATTAAGGGAGCATTCAGGAGAAAATCTTGTATATGTGGTGCCCAAAATCTGATTTCGACTCATATCTTCACAAAATCAATGATTTTGTGGGCTAGGAGCCACTGTGCACCCACATATAATATCCAAATATTTTCTAGAGGGTGGGCCCTTACCTTGATGTCAAAGGCAAGCCCATGGATCATATATAAGTGGTGTCCACTAGTAGCTTTTGCTTTCATCTTGGTGATTCATGTATATTATGGCTCAGCAAGAAGCAAAAACCCCGCCATGATGGTGGTGGCCACTTCAAGTTGCGAAGCTAAGTATAGGATAGCTTTTACAAACGACTGTGGAGTGTGTACGACTCAAATGCCTTTTGTTAGATCTTGGTGTCGGTAGTCCCCCATCAAGTCAAGTGAAAAACATCATCTTACATTGTGATTGAATCATAATTTTGTATTGTGACTTTGTTTTATTCAAGTTAGTCACATAGTTGTTTGGAAAAATTAACGTTTCTCTTCTCAGAAAATTCCTATTTGTACACAAACTCATTATAATAAGAAGGCCTTCTATGTTGCACTTCCACAAGACAATGTTAACACTCTTGGAGAATGTGCCTGTGTAAAAACTATTTACATTTTCAAATTGCACATTATTATATTATCATTTTAATGTTAGGCGTTTGAAACATTCTTAAGGTGTCTTTTATTGATGTGAAAAAGTTTGAATGTTGGAGTTTTTTTAAAGTATCATTACAATAGGTTCTTATTTATGACCTTATTACTTTTTATGGATGAAATTCCTATATAGGAGTTGAATAATTTTTCAAAGATCTAGCTAAGCCATAGAAAATGTCATTTTGGATCTTTAAAGTTTTATGCAATTTGGTAACAATTCAAGGAGGTTCTTTGTGATCTAAAAACTTGTGCATGCATTTATGCATGTAAAAGCACATTCATGTGGACATCAAAGTAGAAGAGTACTTTTAAATAAGAGTCCCATATAAATACGCCAAACTATGAACTTAAAAAACCATTTTGAATGTTTGCATGCAAGTTAGGCATGAAATGCAAGCTTTTCACTTGTCTACAATATACTAAGAGGAAATAATCAACATAATTTCATAGTTTTTTTTTCTATACTTTATTGTATATAGATCTATAAGTAGAAATTAATAAAAATATACATAGGGTATCGAAAAATGCTTCATATGTAAAATGACTTTTTGGCAAGCATTTTTTAAAAGCAAAAAAAGGACACTTTAGCAAGCATTCTTTCTTTACCCTCCCTCTTTATCTTTTCACCTCTTTCACTATTTTCATTGACAAATCTCTCTCTCTTTTCCTTCTTAATCTTCTTCTCCTCCCTCTCTTCTTCTTCTCCTTCTCCTTCTCCACCTCTTTACCACCCTATCTCTCTCACTCACTCTTAGTCTTTACCCTCATCCTTTATCTTTCCACCTCTTTCACTATTTTCATTAGCTTTATGCATCTCAACCTCATGATTTTGTTCAAAAAGGACAAGAGTCTAAAGTATGCAGGGTAAGAAACAATTTATATGGCTTTAAGAAGGCTCATAAAGCATGGTATGAGAAGCATACTTGGTTGTAAATGGTTTTTGCAATAGTCCAACAGAGAGTTCCCTGTATGTAAAGAGGACTAAGGATTATTTATTAGTCATCGTTTTATACATTGATAGGCCCTAATAAGGAGAAGATTTCAGTCTTCAAGGCTAAATTACATGTGTCATTTAAGACGATAAATTTGGGCTCATTGTATAATTATTTGGGCATATAGTTTATATAGCGTGATGATGGTATTGTAATGTTTGGTCTTGAAGATTATAAGCCTGTTACTACACTAATATAGATAGGTGCTAGGCTCAGTCTCTCTAGGATGCAAGTGAACCATTTGATGCATCACTTTATGAGCACATGTTGTTGTGGGTGCCTATGTCTTGTTCATGTGTGTGGGTGCCTATGTCTTGTTCATGTGTGTGACTAGTGCAAGGGTTAGTATTCCCACATGTTATACACTCAATGCAATTAGTTCAAATATTTTATCAATGACTCTCAATGCAAACAAAGGTATGGTACCAAAAAGACAATCCGATTCTAGATGCCAATCTTTATTACCCCTCAAAAATAGTAAAAAAACCACTTAAAAAACTAAAGTTTAACTGCAAAAGATTTTGATTCGCAAATTAACATGTCATGTAGATGTTTACATCCTTTCGTAGATGGCATTGGCACCATTTTTATGGACAACTTGGAGCCAGAACAAGAAAGTTACTAAAACCCTGATTTCCTATGAATGTCCAAAAGCCTTCCATCAATTTTGTTCTTTCATTAGTTTTATCATCAAGACTCCCGGTAGTGAGTTTCATGGGGTTTTCTTTCGATGTCTCCCCCTATCCTAGTTTCATTGGCATCACTATGATGGAACATTGATGGTACTAATGAGTAGGAAGTGCATAAGTAATCATCATATTGACATAAGTAGTGAGTTTCGTGGGGTTTTCTTTCGATGTCTCCCCCTATCCTAGTTTCATTGGCATCACTATGATGGAACATTGATGGTACTAATGAGTAGGAAGTGCATAAGTAATCATCATATTGACATAAGATTCAACCTTAACATCATAATTACCACAAAATTCATCACGTGAGACCCCACTCTAAGAGGGTTCGGACCCAGGGGCTGCATTAAACATGGTTAGATTAATGATGCTGTGAGAAGAGGACGGTGAAGGCGTTGTCTGCGCTTCTTCTTCGTCTACACCTTTTGTGCTATATTCATAAGTGCTATAGCTTGTACGGCAAAGCCGTAGAGGCGAGTTCAGAAAACCCTAGTGTGACAAAGAATTCTCTCTCTAACTTCTACCATTTCCTGCAGCTCCATGTGCCCCCCCAATCATGCTATGGCCTGTGTAACATCTGCTTTTCTTTCCGTCGCCGAAGCTCGCCTTTGATCGATGGGAGGCGAGTTGCTTACACAGACTGTAGTGGATGGGGCAGAAGAAGCGTTCACCGGCTCCTCGTCATGTTTCTGCCTCCAATGGTTTCCAGCTTCCTGCTGCACCAGGGTTTCAGGAAACGACGGGATCGCCTGCTCCGGCGAATACCGAACTATGTCCCGATGGCCCAGGTTAGAGTTTCTCAGCTCTGATACATCTGATATTTTTTCTGCGCTCCACGGCTTAAACATCTGCTGTTCATGTCCTAATAGCGTAGGTTAGGTTTTCTGTAGCTTTGATCTTGATGATTTTCGAGGTTTGAGTGCTCTGTGATGGAAAAAGCGTTTGTGTGCTTTTAGGATTCGCATCCTCATAGCGTCCTATTGTTCTAAGCTGCCCAATCGTTGGGTTTTCATATTAGTAAGCTTGTATTTTTTTTTTTTGTAGAATCTTTGTATGCTTGTCCAGGAAATGCATGCAACATAGAGGGAGGCTTTCTGACCAATGGAAAGGCTGTTTCCAATGGAGGAGGGTTAGAAGTAACCAAAGGTGGAGGGGGGTCGGAAGCAAGCAAAATATGTCAGAGAGACCTTTCAAGTGTCAAGAGTGATTGTGAAAAGGCTCTTGTAGCATTAAGGAGAGGTAACAGCACCAAAGCCCTAAAACTCACAAGAGATGCTTGCAATCGTTATGAAGGCAATGCTTTGGTTCAACGGGTTCGTGGTCACATATGCATGCGACTGGCCTCCATGATTGAAGACCCAACAACTAAGCAAAGGCATCTCAAAGAGGCCATTGAAGCTGCACAAAAGGCTGTCTTGCTGTCGCCACTGTCAGTTGAATATGCACAGTTTCATGCACAGCTTTTATTTGAATCAGCTACGGACAGCAAGGGTTATGAGGAAGTGGTTCAAGAGTGTCAAAGAGCTCTTGACATCCAAGATCCTATAGACCCAGCAAAAGAGAGTCTCCATGAAGAAGGTCAGCACAAGCTTCCAACTGCTGAAGCAAGGATTGGCCAAGTTCAACAGGAGCTTCAAAACCTTGTCCAGAAGGCGAATATTGCATCCATTTCAAACTGGATGAAGGCACTAGGAAATGGTGGCACCGAGGAGAAGCTGCGGTTTGTTCACATGCGAAAGCTGGTGGACGACCCAATGGAGCAGCGAGTTTCTCAGCCTAAGAGGCCTCATGAGGTTAAGAAAAGTGTCAAGACTCCAGAGGAGAGAAGGAAAGATATTGAAGTTCGAGTTGCAGCTGCCCGGTTGCTCCAGCAAAAAAGGGATTGCTCTCCTCCTCATTTGGGTGATGGGGTTCTTGTACCTGCTAAAGGTGGTGCACGGCTTGAACGTAGAAAGTTGGGTGGCTCAAGCTCTAGGAAATCGAGTCAGGCTCAAGGTATAGGTGAAACAGTTGAACGTTTGAAGCCATTTTGGAATGCTATCGGGTCCGAGGAAAGGGAAAGATTGCTAGAAGTTCCATTGGATGCTTTGAAAAGTCAAATTGGTTCGTCAAAGATGAGTTTATCATCAGAATTGCTCACTGAGGCATTGGAATTTGCTCAAGAAAAAAAAACTTGGAGATTTTGGATGTGCTGTAGCTGTGGAGAGAGATTCATTGATTGCCAAGAGCATGCCCAGCATGTTATGCACAAGCATATTGACAATCTTTCTCCAAATCTGAGGAGGCTTCTTCTTGATGAGGTGGACCAGGACATGGCAGCTCAGATAATGGATGAAGATTGCCGACCTTTTGATGGTCCTGCTGCAATAAAGTTGCTCATTAAGTCATGTCATGCAACTATTGATGAGGAAGCTGCTCAAAACAATCTTTGCTCAGCTGTAAGCACTATTGGTTTTGATTGCTTCGGTGATGCAATTGGCTCCTTAAGAGAGAGCTGTTTGGACAATCTAGGTGATTCTATAGACAGGAACTTTGCAGATGCTGCTGGAGATTCAGTCACTGCAGAGCCTTCTTTGAGCTTGGACAAAGGGGAGGAGGAGGGCCAAAACACCGACAAGGCATACATTTGCGATGAAAAATGCCAGAGACCAAAGACAATACTGCGAATTGAGAGAGAGGTGAATAGACATGAATTTCCCTATGCGGATGATGAGGAGCGAACAAAACTTCTGCAAAAAATTTACAAATTATTCCGTATCTTGATAAGGAACAAATGCTTAGCATCTGATCATATGGAGAAGATAGTGCAGTATGCATTAGATGAACTCCAAAGCTTCATACCAGACTCATCTGTTCATTATGAATTCAACCATTCACCAGTGTACATAAGGTTTTTACCAGCTCTGCAGCTCCGCCACATTTTTGGGTATCTACATGAGTTGGTCAATGCACGTGGCTTGGACCAGCCGTCAGACAGTGGGCTACCAACAGGCCCACAAAATGAGGATGATGATGTTACATTGTACAGACTTTTCTTGAATGGGGATTTCACAGCACTTGCTTTGGATGAGAGGTTGTTGAAAGAGTCATCTGGGAAGTCTACGGAAATGTCCCTTAGTGCTGGCAGCGACAACTCAGTAAAACAGCATACTATCAGCAGTGAGATGAATCCTCAGCCCGCTTCTCTTATGGTCATGCAAGAGGGGGAAAATATCTCTCACACAGACCTACAATTGTCATGGATTTATGGAACAGCAGATTACGAGTATCAACCAGCAGACTGGAAGCAATTGAGAGAGGCTCGTGCTCAACAAGGCAGAGATATATTGAGAGCACTTGAAAAGGAATTTCTCTCACTCCAAAGCTTTTGTGAGAAAAAGCGTGAACATGAAGCGGCTGTAAATATGGCAGAAGCACTGTGCTTTGAAGAGTTGAAGAAAAGAGAACTAAAAGTGGATGGAAGCTTTCCGGGCCATAAGGCAGCTCTGACAAAACGTCAGCAGGAACTCTTGGAAGGCCGTGCAACTGGCCTTTCATCCGAGTGGAAGTTAGAACTAGAAGTGATTACAAATATATTAGAAAAGGCTGAAACTGTCAATTTGCCTCCAATACCATATAATGGTGGTATAGCTGTGACATCGGTTCGATTGACTGACTCAGATGAGGAGGATGAAGATGCTTGGAGGGTACCGGAATTTGTACCTCAATTAGATGCTTGTATTGAGGTGGCTATCCAACAACAAAAGAAACACTCTACATCTAAGGTTTGCTTAAATTACTGCCATGTAGTATTTTGCATTTCTTAATTTTCATTTCCATGCACATTTAAGGTTAAGTTGCGGCAGATGAACAAGCTGGATGCAAGGATTTTGAGGTCGTTGGATAGTGAAAAAAGGTTGGAGCATGAGCTTGGAAATGCCTCTGTTCTTGACTACAGATCAGTTGTATTCCCTCTCATCAAATCTTTCTTGAAGGTCCTGGCATGCTTTTGTGAGCGGTATTTGGGAGCAAATTTTTGTATTTTGAAGCTTTGTTTTTCCATGTTGTGCCATCAAACAGTGAAAGGTAACTGCACACTTATTGGATGAATCCAACACTTAACAGGGTCAGCTGGAGGATGCAGCTGAGAAGGATGCTTTACAGAAGTCTGATGCGGCTCGAGAGGCCTTCTTAGCAGAACTGTCACGAGGTGGGAAAACCACCACAGAAAGGCTGTCTGATTCAGCTCGACATCTTAAGGAAAAGTCCAAGGACAAAAAGAAGAACAAGGAACAAAGAAGGTCAAAGGATGGCAAGGTTGGTGTCTCAAGGTAGTTGTCTAAGGCGGGTTTGTTCATAGAGAAAAGGTGTGCTTGCTTGGCACTACCAAAGTGCTGATGGCGTGCATAGTTTGCAGGACTCGTCCCTCTCTTTTCCTTTATTTTGGTTAAAGCCTTCATGTAGCTAATTTTGTTTTTGGTTTGCAGCGAGTTTCTGGTGCTGTCCTTGATACACATCGAAATTCTACTGGGGATGGGTGAGTTTGCTTTTCAGCTACTTCTAAAAGGTTTTATCCTCAATGGTTTCTCAGAAGCCAATGCTTGGCAAAAACATATGCTAGCTGCTCCTTGCTTCATGACTGGAAGTCTTGCATAAGTTCACTGTTTCACTGTGGTTAGTTTCTTGTGTAGAGTCATGTCACCCTGTGTCCTTGAGCTTTAGTCCCTTAGTTTCTTCTGTTGATAAGAAAAGAGAGTGCCAACTCTCTAGGTTTCAGTCCTTTCTCATGGGCCATAGACTTAAAAGTGCCATCCACCCATGTGGCATGATACTTTGCATCCAACATCTCCTTCACATGAGGATCTGCATACAAATGCTTCAGCTTTTGGCATAGAGCTTGCAAAAAGTAAGCACGAACGGCTTCAATATGTGAATGCGAGCTGGAGGCGTCCCCTCATCCTGGTGTTTGCACAAACCCCCCCCTCTCCTGTGCTCTGCAGCGGGCTGTGCCTAGCCCCCCTCTCTTGCCCTGTCGCGCTGCCCCCCCTTATCCGTCCCCTTCTTGCCCTGCGCTTCCCTTCACTGCCTCTTTGCTGCCTCCTCCTTCTGCGTGCTAGCCATCAGCTCCCCTTCTCCCGCCGGCTGCCTCCTTTCCCGTCTGTCCGCCTTCAGTCCCCCACCCTCCTCTCCGCTTTCATGCCAGTAATGAAGCAAATATAAATGCACATACACATCTATGGGTATGGGCCTAGGCACATGGACCTTAGCATAGATTTGGAGCAAGGGCATATTGATTAGCGAGTATGAAATGGCCAGGCACTATATAAGTGACCTTGGTCCAGGCTAATGTACCTTTATCATTTTACCACTTTATCATATGATACACCTTTCTTGGAGCTTTCATGGCCTTCTTGGCTATTGCCTTGGGATGGTGACGTACATCCATGCTTACTCCATGCCTTGAGTAGATTCATCCCAATATCTTAGCTTGGTCATGCTTCCTTTCTTCCATTGGTATCAGAGCTCTTGGCTTAGATCTTGATGCTTTAATTAGAGAGTGATTAGTGCTTAATCCATTTTTGGATTAGTGCTTTTACATAGTTTTCATATTTATTGTTGACTTTGTTTTGAGTGGATTAGCAATGAGATTAATGATAATCATTTTCGGATATATGCTAATCACAGATTTCAAAAACCCTAATTCTTGCACAGATTTGAAAGAATCTTTATTTTCTTGATTTTTGAATTAAGGTTTTCAGCCATTTTTACAGTGCTTTTGTTAGACTTTTCTTGCTAAATCTCCTTAATTAGTACTTCTTTTTATCAAATTTATTTATAAATCTTAGTTTCCTTCCATAATTGCCTAGTTTCTAGGAAATCTTGGCAGTTTTGGAGGATATTGAAGATTATTGTGGAGATTTTGGTGTAGTTCTTATTAAGAATTGGTACAGATTGAAGATTTTATGTAGATTTCAGTGTAGTTAACAATTATGAAGTAGATTTGAGAAATCTAGTATTCAGAAAGCAGTTCTATTGAGGAGTTTTATGCAGATTACTATGCAGTTTGCTGTGTAACTGCAGATTTATACAAAGCTTCTTGTGTAAAGTCAAATTTCAAGTATCTGATGTAGAATTGTAAAGTTTACAAGGTTAAGTGTAGAAATCAACAAATCTTGGTCCAAACTTAAGCAGTGAGTGATTCTTGATTGAAACTTTCTTAATCTTGATCATTTCTTGCAAGAATTATCTTTCTTTAAGAGATAATTGTTGAAATTGCAAGAAAGCAAGAAATATTACAAAGTTTGACGCAAGATATGTAATATTATGGTGTTCTTGCTTAACTTGATGTAAATAAGCAAGATTAGTGTATCTTAATGCAAGATTATGACAATTGTTGATAATGTGACTTGATCTAAGATAGTTGGAACAGCTTATTGACCAAGAAGTTCATTAACAACAATAAATTAGTGATGATCTTGTGATTAGTAAGTAATCTTGATGAAACTTGACAAATCAGAAGCAGTTGAACAGTTTATTGATCAAGAAAAGGATAAATCTTGCAAAGCTTTGATGAAAAGTTGCTAGAGGATTGAAGGGACAACAAAATACAAATAATTTAACCAAGCTTTTAGCAACCATTTCAGTATGAGTCGAACCCAGTCCAGTGCGGTGAAACTAGTGTCCTCCATATACCATAGGGTCTTCTAGACTTTGTGCAAGCCAGCTCAACAATCTCACAGTTGAGATAAGTTTCCAATAGCAGAGCCTTCTCAAGGCTAGAATCTATGGATACCAGAGGCAGATCTCGATCCAGGGTTGGTGAAACCCTATGGTATGACTTACAAGTCATGGTAAAGTCTCTGGGCAAACATAAACAATGCTATACATGTTACTTGACCGTGATAACGCACAACAGGGTCTTCTTTATACCTTTATGTGGTGAGAATCTTTAGCATCCAATTTAGAGAATAGAGAGAGAAGAGAATGAAAATGAGAATGTAGAAGATGACACAGTATTGGGTTCCAAATACCCACTGAAGGCCCTCCCTGCAAGTAGGAGTATTTGCTTATATTATTCTTTGGAGAATGCTGTACAATGCTTGAGAAACAAGTGATGTGAATGCCCAATGCATGGACAAGAAAGACCGCACGTTGGCTGAGTATCCATCTAATTTGTGGCTCTGTTCTGGCCATTGATGCAAGTCCAGATAGCTGCAAGACTGCACATATGCTGGCTGAATGTGAAGAGGAGCTTCCTTATCACCTGGACTTGACTGGATGCTGTATGCTTCTGCACTTTCTGCCGAATATCTGAATATTTTGGATGGGGCTAAGGCGCCTGAATTTATATGGCCTCAGGGCTGCAGTCAATTGCCTTAGAGAGTTGTCGGCTTGCAGAATTTCTCCCACGACTGCAGTAAATGCACAGTCGGCCCGCTGGAATTTCCCACGACTCGCATAATGCCCAGTCGGTTGCTTGCAAAGTTATGTCGGCTACTGGTCGGGCAGCAATAGGGCTGGTCGGCTGCTGGTCGACTGATGCCAAGCCCACCAAAGGGGTTGTCGTCTGGTCTTCTTGTATGGCTAGGGGTTTGATACCCCTTGCAAGGCTAGCCCATGTTGGGGCTACCTTGGGGTTGGCTTTAGGGTTGGCCCCTTCTAAATGCAATGATTCTAAACATGCCTACACATGCAACTATGGCTATGCCAGACAACTACATGCTCTTGTATGATAAATTTTCCAAGTGGGTTAAGAGGACTAACACTTGACTGATGTCTAAGGCTTAGCGACTGATCTACGTAGCTTGTGCGTGATTGTCCCTGGATTGAGGGCTCACAATGGGGTCATGGCGTACGACAAATATTCCTAAAAAAAGTGCTACTTTTGTACAAATGCTACACTGATGATCATGCCAGTGTGTCACTGTGTACCCTAGTGCAGGGTGCACGTGACATTTCGTCCTGCTTAACTTGGCGGCAGGTTCAAGGCTTCAAATAATCTACCAACAACTCGAGGTACTCCTGAAAGAACTCTTCATCCAGCCACCAAATTGCTTCATGGGTTTCTTAGTCTTTAAACTTCGCGTAGAACTATCGTATTCTTTGACCGAAACCATGCTTCCATCTGTGGAGGAGAATTTGCTTTGGCTCTATGACTTCAGCTTCGTCTATCGTACCTGGTTGTTGCTATTCTGATATATCGTGCAATGCCAGACCTACATATGGCTTCAGCCAAGAAACATGAAAGACATTGTGAATAGTCCAACTTTTTGGCAACTTTAACTTTAAAGAGACATCACTTAACTTTTGAATGACTGGAAAAGGGCCGAAACTTCGGAATGATAGTTTGGCACAATGCTTGACCACTTGCTTTAGCCGTTGTTTCATGATGCGGAGATATACCCGATTTCCTTCTTTAAAGTTGACATCTTGATTGGATTTGTTGGCTTGCCAGGTATATGCTTCCTGAGCTTTGGCAAGGCGCTCCTTAACTGACTCCATGATTTTCGAAAATGTCTCGGTGGTTTTATTGGCCTCAAGAGATGGTGACACTTGTCTCGTCAAAAGAGATAGAACCGGTGACCAAATGTTGCCTCATACGACGTCCGGCTAATACTCAATAAGTGAGTATCGTTTAGGAAGAACCAAAGGGAGATATTGTTTCCATTTCGACTGTTGGTCATGGTAGTATGATTTGAGAAGTCAAAGACCAATTGATTGTATATTTCTGTTTGGTCGTTTGTTTGAGGATGGAATGCGGTGGACAACAGTAACTTAGTCCCAAAATTGTCAAACAATGCTCTCCAAAAATGGGACATAAATTTTGGATCTCTATCTGATGTGATAGTTCGTGGCAAACCACCAATGGAGTAGCAAAACTGAATGAACAAGGGAGCTATGTCCTCGGTTGTGCCTATTTGCTTGCATGGAATGAGCATACAAAACTTACTGAATTTGTCAACAATTGTCATACACTGTGTGTTTCTAGATCCAACTGAGACGGGAAGAGGGCCTACGAAGTCCATATTGATGTTGTGAAAGGGTTCCGTAGGAATAGGCAAAGGTTGAAGTAACCCTGCATGTTTGGTATGAGGAACTTTCACCTTTTGACATATCTGGCATGGTTGGACATATTGGTAGACATCCCGTCGCATCTTAGGCCAATAGAATGATCTCTCTAACTTCTCCAAGGTACTGTTGATACCCCTATGACCCCCAACAAGAGCATCATCGGCATTGTGGAGAAGGACTTGGCACTTTTCTTTGAGTACACAAAGACGATTCTTGAAAAACAACCAACCATCCTGTATACTGTGAAAAACAAAGACGATTCTTGAAAAACAACCAACCATCCTGTATACTGTGAAAAGATGCAGGGGAGAAGAGAGCTTGAGCTCTTGCAAGCACACACACACTTACACAAACCCGAGAAGAGAATACACAAGGTGAGGTTGAAAATTCTTCTTCTTCTTCACACAACAAAAGAGGTCTACAAAGAAGATAAAGTGACTAACACACATAATAGAGTATATACAAGTGGTCCATAATGTGAACACGCTAAGTGGAGTAGGTAGGTGTGGACTAGTCGGTGTAGTCCAGCTATAGAATCTTTGACGAAGATATGTCAGTGCCAGCTACCAAACCCGCTAGTGATGTAAATGTCGAACGGTCATGTAGGCGCCTCGCGAGTGTCAGCTCATGTTGAGCTTGACATCTCAACACTCTCCCTCAAGCTCAACTCTAAGCATATCTTGAAATCTACGGAGCTTCTCAACTCCCAAGGCCTTTGTGAAGATGTCAGCGATCTGATCTTGTGTGCTAACGTAGGCCGAGGCAATGTCGTCTGCCAAGACTCTCTCCCTGATGAAGTGGTAATGTACCTTAATGTGTTTCGTCCGCGCATGGAACACTGGGTTCCTGGCCAACTGTATACTGCTAAGATTATCACAATATATGACAACCTCTCTCTCCATATGCAATCCCAAATCAGCAAGAAGCTTGCGTAACCAAGCTACCTCACATGCTGCCACCGCAACTCCTCTGTACTTGACAAGGCAACTGTGGGCTGCTTCTTGCTGCTCCATGTCACAGTAGCACTTTCCAATGAAAATATAAATTATGCTGACGCACTACTGCTGAATATGCTGAATGAATGAATGAATATGATGCTGATCTATTTATATGGACCAAAGGAGCCAATCGGCTGGCTACAGAGCTGGCCGACTGCTCATGTCCACAATAAATGCATAAAAGATGTATAAAATGCTGAAAATGATGAAAAAATTATTAGAAAATTCCTAGTAAATATTCTAATAAATACTAGATCATATCTGGGGGTTCTGCAATGGTCTAGATGCAATGAATGAATGATATGCAATATGCAGAATGCTTTCTAATGCAAACCCTAAGGTTTCTACTGACTTTACATGCATGAATGCGTCTCTTCAAGTGGGTTAAGGGACTTGGACTGACTGACTGACTTGCTATGGCTGAGAATGACCTACGTAGCTCATGTTTGACTTATCTTGGACTGAGGATTACAATGGGGTCACGGTGGACGACAAATATCATCCTGAAAGGTACTAATAGTGATACAATGTTGCACTGATGATGATGAGCCAGCTTGTCACCATGCACTACAGTGCAGAGTGCATGTGACATTCACTGGTTTCCCTTCAACCGAATCCTTCATGACAATAAGTTCTGTAACTGGAAATTGGTAACCGCAACTAGCCTTTGAAGATAAGACTGTATCTGCAGTCGTGGGTATCTGTTTCTCAATTGACACTGAGAGTATCCTAGTAGAATGTTGGGGTGCGTGATCTGGAGTATCATCTAATAAATCTTCCTCGAGATCATCCCCGTGATTTGAATCTATAGGCTTAGTGGTCATATTTGTAGCTGTGCGCTACTTCTTCAATGGACAATCACGCCTTTGATGCTTGCCCATACGAGCATAGCATAAGCCTTCATTCTTTGCTTTCTCAAACTATTTCATAAGTAGGTCACATAAAATGAGACTTGAAACCTTGACCCACTGCTTGATTTTGATCCTTTCGACCATCTTCATAAACTAAAGCCATTTCTATTGCTTTGGATAAGGTTTGACACTTCTCACGGCGCACTAATGGTCGAAGTTTATCATTTAATCCCAAGGCGAATTTATGAGCTTGTAAGAAATCTCGTAAAATTTGGGAAATTTTCATAAGCACCTCTTGATACTTGTCTGCATACTCCTAAACTGTAAGATTCTTTTGTGAGATTAACAACCAAGTATCAAGTGCTCTACTCTTCTTATCTGGTGGCACAAAATTCTGATGTGTGATCTAGGACTCTTGCAAGAGTTAAGAGAAAGGTGTCAATGAAGAATGACCGCAGATCTTCTCTCACTCCTGAACAGTTTGAGACAACAAAGAATGACGGCTTATGCTATGCTTGTATGGGCAAGCATCAAAGGCGTGATTGTCCATTGAAGAAACAGTGCATAGCTGCAAATATGGCCACGGAGCCTATAGATTCAGATCATGGGGATGATCTCGAGGAAGATTTATTGGATGAGGTCTCATAAAATAAGACTGGGAATCTTGACCCATTGCTTGATTTTGACTCTTTCGACCATCTTCATAAACTAAAGCCATTTCTATTGCTTTGGATAAGGTTTGACACTTCTCAGGGCGCACTAATGGTCGAAGTTTATCATTTAATCCCAAGGCGAATTTATGAGCTTGTAAGAAATCTCGTAAAATTTGAAAAATTTTCATAAGCATATCTCGATACTTGTCTGCATACTTCTGAACTGTAAGATTCTTTTGTGAGATTAAAAGAAAAGTATCAAGTGCTCTACTCTGCTTATCTGGTGGCACAAAATTCTGATCTGTGATCTGGAGTATCATCCAATAAATCTTCCTTGAGATCATCCCCATGATTTGAATCTATAGGCTCAGTGGCCATATTTGCAGCTATGCACTGTTTCTTCAATGGACAATCATGCCTTTGATGCTTGCCCATACAAGCATAGCATAAGCCGTCATTTTTTTGCTGTGGGAGTGAGAGAAGATCTATGGTCATTCTTCATTGACACCTTTGTCTTAACTCTTACAAGAGTCTTTGTAGAGGAATGTACACTAGACATAGATGCCTTTCCCTTTTGTCCACTAGTGAAGTTTTATAAGTAGGTCGCATAAAATGAGACTTGGAACCTTGACCCACTACTTGATTTTGACCCTTTCAACCATCTTCATAAACTACACTTCTCACGGCGCACTAATGGTCGAAGTTTATCATTTAATCCCAAGGCGAATTTATGAGCCTACAAGAAATCTCATAAAATTTACCTTCGGGCGTGGTTCGAGGTATTGAACCTATGGTTGGGTGGTGGGTTGCTAGTCACAATCTATCATATGGTCACGCGATGAGTTTGGTGTCCGGTCTATGGAATCCTAGCTAGGGTTTCTCAGGTATGTTCTCTATGCCGATCTCCCTCTCTCTCTACTACACACACCACCATGGATCTGTTTGATCCCCCATAGCTGTTGGCTCTACTAACCCTTACTTCCTTTACCTATGGAGAGGCCACTCCACAGGCAGGGGGGGTGCTATTGCACCTCTACGCTTACTTATGGAGGAGGATGGTACCATCATTGGATGAGGAGATCCGGGTATCTCTGGCTATCTTGAATGCGGCAGATTATGTCCTGGGTGTGCAGATGATGGGGAGAGATCAAGAAATGGTGAATCAAGGCTGTACTCAGAGGGGGGGGCAGTCCATTTGAAGGCCATGTTTGTCAAACCAGCTAACCACCCGTGAATACCAAGACTTGCTCTGCCCCTCCCAGGTAAGCTGCATGGAGGACTCACCAAGCGCGGGAGACAATCTGCTGCCAGCGTATATATATGTTGTATGTAAGTGATGGTCTGAAAGAGTGCACCTATGACGAGAGGGGATGCTCCAAACTCAACTAAGATGATCTCATGTGGCACTAATGGCTTACGTTGGATGATCTCATGTGGCACTAATGGATGATATGCATCATCAATTGGTAGTCTCTTTGTACTTGGTTCCCAAAAAGGGGCACCATCTTGGAAGTGGTCCTTGAAATACTCTCTCCAGGCGTGCTAGGGATGCGTACCCTCTCACAAGTCTTGCGTGGGAAGCTGGTATCATGGAGAAGGGAAGGTCCTTGAAGACCACTCCAAGGTAGACATAAGATGAGAAAATCTCCACCTGGGCTTCTCTATGGAGAAAGGACTAGCCAGCCCACACTCGGTAGGTGTTAAAAACCATGACCTTTGTTTTGCCAAGGTTGACCGTGAGGTCTCTCTCATCATCTCTGCAATGCATCATGATGTCTCTGTAACCCCTATGCAAAATTGGAAATCAGGACAATGTTATCCGCATATAGCAAGGTGGGCACCACTGTCTGAGCCAACCGCAAGCCTGTCCCTCCAAATCTGTCCACAAATGATGTGATCTCATCTATATACTGTTAGACTGGTGTCCTATTTTAGCCTCTAGGGCTGACCATGTTAGTCTGAGGGGCTGGTCACCCCTCACATGTATTTTACCCATATTTATTCCCCATTTATGGTCCTGGGCTTGCAGAGTTTTTTGGATTTGGATCAAAATCAGGTTGGGCTTATATCAGTCCGACGATATCCTTTCTCAGAGGGGGATGTGGAGTCCTTTTATCTTGCGATGCCCACCTCAGTGGTGTGTACTTATATACAACATTGGGCAACTCATGTTATGGAGTTTGAGTAGATGGACCCCATCTTTTCTATAGAGTCTTTACATCTTGCGATACCGACCTTTTCAAAGGATGCTTTTGTACGGCATTTGGCTACTCTTGGTACAGAGTTGGAGCATATTGACTCTATTTCATAGTCACAAGGGACGGGGGACGGTGACGGGGGACGGGGACGGGGACGGGGACGGGACGGGACGGGACGGGGGACGGCCATAAGTAGGGAACGGGGACGGGGGAGGGAACGGCACTCAAAAAATATTTTTTTTTTAAATTTTTCTACTCTACACTTATTCTACTTTGGAAGTACATCAAAATGAGCACAAATTTACATGGACGGACTCAAATGAGTCAATGACAAAAAAAGTGCTGAAGACTAGAGGCTAGCCGCTAGAGAGACAGTCTATGCAATGTGTTTGAGACAGCACCATATATAGATAGCATGTTTTTACACTACTCTCTCTAAATTTCTGCCGTCGGGGGGTTCGGGGGCAGCGCCCCCAAAGCTTGAAACGAACTCAAAATCGTGATGATTTTTTCAATGGTCGGCAGCAAAACATCCTATTATGCACAAAATAATTCAAGAAAAATAGCAACAAGAAGTAACAGCCATAAATGGCTAGAAACGGGCAGGCGGGCGCAACGGCTCTCTGTCGTCCCCCGCACAGGCTGTCCCCGACAGCCGTCCCCTGTCCCTGCGCCGTCCCCTGTTTGAAACGCCCGTCGGGGGACGTCTGTCCATCCCCGTCCCTGCGCCGTCCCGTTTCGGCGTCCCAGCGTTCCTAGGCTCCGTCCCAGCGTTCCTAGGCTCCGTCCCCGCCGTCCCCTGTGACTATGCTCTATTTCTTTTGAGGGTTCCAGTGAGGAGCAGTTTGCTTCTCCCAGGATTGATTATATACAGGATCTGATCTTGGTTGGTTATGAGGTTTTTCATACCTTCTCTAGGCTGGATACACGACATTCAACTTCGGGGAGTGTTCTTACACTTGGGTTTGGAACCATTATTTGGAGCAACACGTCGCAGCCTATATGGTTGTTTTCTTCCAGAGGAGCGGTGTACCTGGCAGCTGTTCTGTTACTTTTGTAGATGAGTTGCTGAGGAGATTGCTTGTGGAGCTTTCTTGGTACCTGTTTCTGCAGTCTTTCATCTTTGATCGAGGATGGCGTCTCTAGCTTCTTGGAGTTTGCTCAGCATCCGGCGTTTAGAGGGGGTGTTAGACATCATCCCCTTCTTGCTGGCTTCCTATTTGGTGTCCTATTTTAGCCTCTAGGGCTGACCATGTTAGTCTGAGGGGTTGGTCACCCCTCACATGTATTTTACCCATATTTATTCCCCATTTATGGTCCTGGGTGTTTTTCCCCAGTCGCGGAGGTATTTTAGCTCCAGTCGGCCATGTAGGGGTATATATAGCCGGTATGCCTCCCTCATATTTCACTGCTTGCATTGCTTGTCTAGCTGCAGTCCCTCACATGCGAGGTTCTCCCCTCTTGCTCAGGACATGTATTCCTATTGGTGATGATATTGAGAGCAGGTTCTCGCCTGTGTTTTCTCTCACTCTCTATCTTGTGTTTCCACTTTCCCTTCTTCTGCTGCACATTCTATCACATACTGCCCAAACAGTGTAGGAGAGAGCGGGCAGCCCTGCATGACCCCAATAGTACTGTGGAGGTCTCTTCCAATCACTCTCATATACTCCCATACTACAGCCAATGAAAACTGAAGCTCCTATAGGTGCTTCAGATGTCAGGATCTAGGGACTGAGTCAAAGGCCTTCCGAAAATCCACAAAATAGCAACGTGGAGTAGTTTCTTCTGAAACCTGCCTGGCGTGTGGGTCTCTGTCCCTGTCTCTCTGCCAAAAGACTGATCTCAACTTCCAAAACTGCCCCATAGATCTTGGCCATGGTATGGTCTATCATAATGGTTTAAGGAGATTTCAAAGGTGAAGGATATTCCTTCTTTCTGGATTTCCACAATTGAAATGAATGTATGTATTTATGTGTGTGTGTGTGGTCATAATTGGTTAAAAGAGGGGTTTCTGAAATGTGACACTTTTCTTGATCAGATTGGTAGTTGATATTGTGGGTGAAAATCATTGTGATGATGAAGATGGATTAGAATGGGAGGTTGTTGAGGATTCACGGCAGGTGATGGAGGCAGAACTGAGGCGGCAGGCTGAAGTTGAAGATGAAGAGCGAAAGCTCGCTGAGACTTTGGAGCTGCAACGCAGAGTAGAAGAGGAAGCAAAAGAAAAGCATCTTGCAGAGCTAAAGAAGAAGCAAGCTGAGGAAGAAGCTAAGGGAGTAAATGGAATCCTAGGAAACCTTCCGAGTACAGAATATGATAATGATTTCTCTCAAATCAACAGTGGTCTGTGTTGTGAGAATTTCCTCCCTAGCTCACTCACCAAGGAAGTTGCAGTTGCTCAGTCATTAGAAACACATTTTTCAGATTCTCCTTTGATGCACAATGCAGTGCTTTATGGCTCTGTCAGGAGCACAGCACACAGAGACAATGAAGCTGCAGAAAGTTTGGCATCTTGTTCTTTGCAATGTTCTGCTGGCCTGGCTGCAGAACAACAATCAAATGCTTTCAGTGAAACGGGTGTCAATGACTATCTGTATCCTGATAATCACCTGTCAGGTGATTTAGGAAGGCCTACAAGTGATTTGGTGATTTTGCGGGACTTGGAAAACCATAATTCGAGCTCTTCTAGAACGAAGAAAAGTGGAAAGAGTAGGAGGAAAAAGTTGGCTCGTTCTTCTCAAGAAGACAGCAATCACAGAAATGGAATTGAAGAGTGCAGTGCAGGTGGTGGTCAATCCTTTGAACAAGCTAAAAGACCCTTTATGAATAATGAGACTGGTTTGTGGAATGGCTCAGTCGAAGGAGCTAAGCTTCTTGAGGCGGGTTATATGCAGACAAGCAGTTCAAGTGAGTGAATGCAACAAGGCATGCAGACTAAATTGCATCCTAGCGTCTTCTTTGAGGTGCTCAGCAAGTTTTTCATTTTTGCAGGTTGCACTTGGAAAAAGCACAGTAGTGGCAAGGATGGAGTTTTGTTGGAAAGCTCGGGACGAACTGCACGTAAGTTCACTGGTGTTTTTGTAACAACTTTTTTGTGTTTGATCCCACTTTAATGTTTTTGAGTAAAGTGCATTCTTACCTTGGTCATATTAGTTGTGGTCAATGTCCTTGGTACAGCTTATATGGCTAGTGATTCAAGTAGCCATATTGTGTTTTCTATTGAGTGTTATATCCTTAGTAGTGGCGATCCTTTATGTGGAAGCGGAGTTTCAGATTATATCGTTCTGTGTTACCTGGGTATTTGACATGGCATGATCTGTGATTGGCAGATACCCCAAGCAAAACATTGCGGCAGCTGAAAGCTGAGCAAGATGCTGAAGAGCGCTTTCAAGCAGACCTTGAGCAAGCCATGCGACAGAGCTTAGGTGATTGATGTTTAAAAGCTCTACTTTACCGTCAATTTTCTTGGTTACCCTTCTCACACTGTTATGGTGTATTCAGTCAATGTTGCAGATTTCTCACCTGAGATTTCTCAGATAGAACCCATGAGGAATGATCATTTGACTTTGTCAGAAAACAAGAGGAACATGCTTAAAGAAGTTGGCAAAGGCTTGCAGAATGAAAGTGGTGAATACAATTGTTTCTTGAATGTAGTGATACAGGCATGCATCCACACCTTTTATTACCGGACCTTGTAGTCCCTTCCACTCTATGCGTTTTGTAGCCAACTTCTTAATTTTGCATGCTGTTAATGAATATTTCTAAATGTTGTAAAACGTGACTCTACTTTGGCAGTGCTAAGCTTGCCTCTCTAATCTCATGTGATTTTTCCTTTCATTCAACCATTTACTTGCTTTGCTTATACAATCATGACTTAATGTAGCCAAGAACCACATCTTACTCATCCTACTTGGTGCCAACACATCACGTGGTCTATTCCCAAGAGAATTTCTACTTTGAAGTAGTTAGATCCAAGACGGGCCACTGCTTCCTCTGCCAGGGTATTTTACCTAACATCTCAGATCTTTATGAAAGAAAGCCTACAAAAGTAGGTACTTGTCATGATGATGCAGACATTGTTTTTGTTGCCTGAAGCTGATATCGGTTCTCAAGCACACTATGTGCGCTGTCTGTACATGTGGTTAGAGCCACATGGATTTTGTTGCCTATTCATTCTCTTCAAGTCCTTTCACATGTACAAAACTGTCCACACTGTTGCAGCAGCAGCCAGTACATGGAGCAACAATTCAGGGTGCGTAGCATTGCCCATATGATTCTGTTTGTACTGCTCTTTTGCAGCATTAATCTGTGTGCAGCAAATTGTTCTCTTCCCCGCAATAACTCACCCATACAGCAGCAAGCAACCTGTACTTCTCTTGTACAGCCTCTGTACAACTGCAGGCTGGCTGTACAGCAGGGTCACCTGTCTGTACAGCATGCAACGTCTTTGCCCTGTGACATTGGTGCTATTTTTTGCATGCTGCCAATAATGAGCGGTTGAATGGTGTCACAAGAAACTCGTACTAGCTAAAAGTGGTCTTAAAAGCAGTTATGCACATAGTGAGGCACTTGCTAGAGGGCTTTATGGAAGTGGGATATTCTCCTGTTTGTGGAAAGCAATTGGCTGGGCATAAATGTCACACCTTCTGACAACTCTTAATGGTCCCTTGTTGAGCTCAAGTTTGGA
This sequence comes from Cibotium barometz, assembly GCF_041138505.1. Taxonomy (NCBI): domain Eukaryota; kingdom Viridiplantae; phylum Streptophyta; class Polypodiopsida; order Cyatheales; family Cibotiaceae; genus Cibotium; species Cibotium barometz. The sequence continues at coordinate 49,318,132 of NC_141061.1, read as the reverse complement.
GATCTTTGCTTCATCTACCCTGTCATTGTGAGACCTTGGAAATTTAGTCAACTTTTCGAGTGCTGAATACAATTACCCTAATGGTATTGTATCTGCGGCTGGCTCGTGGTAATCCAGTTAGCAAATCCACAAAGATACTCTCCCATCTCTTCTCGAGAAATTCGAAAGGATTCTACAAGCCATTTTGTCTTAGGCATTTGGCCTTATTGACTTGGCATTACTGACAGCTATGAGCAACCTGTTTGACTTCAGTCGGCATCCTAGGAAAAATTTCTTCCAAGTCCAATGTCTGTTGCACTCCAAGATGTTTGGCGGTACAAGGGCTGTCATGGCATTCAAATAGCGCTTTCCTCCTCATGTCCTAAACATCTAGTGTGGGTACTTTACCTCTTCGGAGCAACAAACCATTCCAAATAGAGCACTAACCATTTTTACCTTTATAAATAGAAAACCCTCAGATTCATATGGGGCTGTCTTGACCTGGACTTTTTGCCATGCGTGGCTGACATACCAAATGTTAACATATAGGCCTCGTAGAGAGGTCACATCATGTTCATGAAGCCAATGGGACTCATGGCATCAACCATCACATTGGTAGCTCCCTTTTTGTACCTCGTCGCAAAATCAAAGTCTTGCATTAGCTTTGACCAATGTGCCTTCCTACCACGAAGGTCCTAACACATCACAGACCACATAGACAACAAAGGTTTCCCATAAAGATAGGTTCTATGTTCCCTTTTTTTTTCCGGGAAAGAGATCCTTCTATTAGTTACTGAACAAAACAGCCATAGTGGCTAAGTACAAACTCAGCTCCATAGATGGGAGCGAGAATCAAGAAAACTGAAAAGGGGAAGGATGCTCTTTCCCCGGCTGACCGCTTTGGGAGGAGAAGGTTGCCTCATACAATAGGGGGAGGGAACAACCACATAGGTGGTCTATAGTGCCAAGTGGGCTCACCACCACTATCAATGAGAAAGGACTGACGCCAAATCCTCAGGAAGGCCTCACGGCGCTTCCACATGCGGTCGGAGCCACCCTGAAGGTTTCCCCACTGTCCACAGAGGGTATAATGATATTATTATGCATCCCTTGGGGTTAGGGACTAATCCAACAAGGTTAGGGGAGCCTAGGGATTAGGGAAAGCAGGCTTCTAAGTTTCAATATTAATAAATCCAAGGTTATTGGCTATTTATGACTGGACTGTTATTTATAGCAACAATAAACACTATATAAGCAAGTCTTGGGTTATTATGGATTCACTGCAGGTTGGACCTAGACCAAGAAGTTTAGATCACGGGTAGTCTTGCCAAGGACCCTTGTGGGTAGGCTTTGGTGGTATGGGACGCCAGGGTTGGCTGGCATGGATCTGTGGGAGCCACGGGGGTGGAGCTCAGGTGTTCACTGTGTTTACTATCCCTCCTTGTGAGGTGAGCTTTGTAGCCTTATGGCGTTTTCTCATTAACTAATAGAAGGATCGTTTTTCCCAAAAAAAATAAATATAGGCACCAAATTGGACTTATCACCCTCAAATGGATGGGCAAAGTGAGGTTGCAAATTTAGCCATGTTGGATCTTTTGAAATCTTATGTGGCGGATCAAAAGTCTTCTTGGGAGAAGTACTTACCGCTTGTGGAATTTGCATACAACAACACGGTGCATGCATGTACAGGAAAGGCCTTGTTTGAGGCTGTTTCTGGTAAGGTGGTTTTTCCACCCATCCTTCACACAAAGGATGAGATATTTGCAGCTGATGAGTATGTAAGAGACTTGGATATTGCCTTTGCTTAGGTGCGGACTAGCACCGAGAGCATTCCAAGTGACGGTCGAGTGTTGCCATTCATGGAGGACTCTTAAGACATGGAATAAAGAACCAAATTACCATGAGGAGCTCGAAGTATTCCTTGGGAAGGCTGGAGAACCAAACTGTAACCGGGAAGTGAGTTGCGCCCGCCAATGGGTGAGTGTCCAGAGAGAAACAGTGCCTCCATGTGGTGAACACATGGGCATCTCGTACTGCAACAAGCCTCGATGTCATTGCCTTCTCCACAAGGGTGGCCAAGTTGAACTCAATCTGATATACCTTGTGCTTAGGAACTGAATATTTACGATGCACCCTTACTCGCCGACAAGGGTGGCTCGCAGGAGGGCTTGGACATGGCACGGGTGGGTCTGCTGCCGATGAACTTGTAGACCAAGGCACTGAGGCAGAAGTGGCCTCTAGAGAAGCCACAGACGAGGACAAGATCTGGAGGTCTGTATCAGAGAAACCGCAATTGAGGTTGGCCTCGGTTGGGTAAAATGGAGTGGCTGCCATCGAATCATAAAGGGAAAAGACCAGAGTGGCACTTGAGGAGAGAGGGGGGAGGGGGGGGGGGAACAGAGGAGAGCGTGTGGGCAAAATAGAAGAGCAAGGCAGAGAAGAAGGGCAGGCAAAACAGAAGAGCTGGGGCAGGTAAAAACATGAACCAATACACGTTAAAGGTAAAAGAAGGGACGATAAAGGCAAACAGGCAGGAAAATAGGAGAATGGGGCACAGGGGACAAGGCATGGGGGCAAGCAACGGGGCCGAGGAGGGGAGGTGCAGCAGGAAAAATGGGAAGAAGGGGCAACGCACTGGGACTAGGGTGGGCAGGGCAGCGCAGTGCAGGCTGGAGGCTTTGGGGGGAGGGGTGCACAAGCAGCAAGGGGTGGGTGGAGTGCTCTCTCAGCTAGCAGGGCTCCTCCACTCTCAAATCTATGTATCAATAACATTTAATAAATATAGATTTAATGAGTATTTTTTTATTAATTTATGTTTTTTGATATTTGTATAAATTAACATCTTTGACAATAAAAGACAGGCCTATTGAGAATGCTTTTCTTGCTGTTTGTTAGATTTAATTTGTAGTGTTTCTATGAACTGCAGCGGCCTTCGTATTTTTGTAGTACATAATGGATTTCCATACTGAGATGTTCATTTTTAGACATGCTTGATTTATGATGCTGGTTTTTGATTCAGTCTCTTTGGCATTTGCGGAGATTCCGGGAGGAGTTTCTTGCTATTTCAAGTATTCATCATGTGCACATGGGTGATCCATGTGTGGTTTGTGCTCTTAGAGATATATTTGTTGGACTGAACTCCCCAATTTCAAATACAAGCAAGGAAACAGTTGCTCCAACCACATTAAGAATTGCTCTTAGCAATTTATTCTCACAGAAGGATTTCTTCCAGGAGGTAAACCCTGTTATTAAGATTCTTGTCATGTAACTGCCCTATGTGAACGCTGCTTACTCTCTGGTTGGAAAGGTTCTGGCAGTTCAAATCTTGCTGAATTTTTAAGGTGTTCTATGCAGGCCCAGATGAATGATGCCTCGGAAGTTTTAGCAGTGGTTTTCGACTGCCTTCACAAGGCCTTCGCTGTAAATTCTGCTCTATCCGACGGAGACTCTGATACTAGCAGTGGAATTGGCTTCTGGGAATGCCAAGAAAATGCACCCTGTATTGCCCACAGTCTTTTTTCTCTTGATATTGCTATGCAAATGAATTGCACAAATTGTGGGCTAGAATCCAGGAATCTCAAGTATACCTCTTTCTTTCACAATATAAATGCAAGCTCCCTACGCACTGCAAAGGTAAGAAACATTGCAAATCCTAATCATTCCATTTTCAAACGAATCGTTTTCTTTTGGGGGGTTTTGGAGCGCATACCTGAAACATTACATGTGTTCGTCAGATTTTGTACCAAGAAAGCTCGCTTGATGAGCTACTCAGGCTTGTAGACGTGAATCAATTCTTGGCATGCGATGTGGAAATGGGTGGATGTGGCCAGCAGAATTATGTCCATTACTTACTTCGTGCAGCACCTCATGTTTTCATAACAGGTCAGATATTGAAATGATTTAAATGATTTTCTGACTAATGATATTCTCCATGTATGTCTAGTCAAGCAAAGACATCTGTTGTGTTTTTGTTTTCCCCCCTGCAGTTTTGGGTTGGCAGAACAACAGGGAGAGTTTGGAAGATATTTCAGCTACCATAGATGCCATTGCAGTTGATATGGATGTTGGTATAGTGTACCGTGGCCTTGACAACGGCTTTAAACATCGATTAGTTTCTGTGGTTAGTTTTTCCTCTTGGATTTTTTTTGTCTGCATGTATGTAGACAATTTTAAGGTTTGAGAATGACCACACAGTTTCAAATGCATAGATTTGTTATTATGGGCAACACTACGACTGCTTTGCTTTCAACCACGAACTTGGAAGATGGGTGATGTTTGATGATACAACTGTCAAGGTATTTATCCAGTTGACCCAGATGAAGGTCTGTATTAGAGAGCTTTATTCTCTTCCTTCATGGAGTAACATGCCGTCGTGAGTTTTGATCAGGTCGTCGGCACCTATGAGGATGTAGTGGATACTTGCCGGAGGGGCCATCTGCAGCCACAAGTTTTGTTTTATGAGGCTTTTTTAAGATAAGAACAGTGTGGAGAGTACGTAGGCATATGCTTTTTGGAGAGGTCATGTTCTGCACAAGCTTCATCCTATGCACATAGTTTGATGATGATGATATCCACCTATGAATGCACCCCTTTGATCACACATCTAGATTCCAGTGGTGCAAGGATGGTGTTACAAGCATGTTACTCCATGCCAGTGGAAATGTGCTATCTGATTTCTCCAGAAAGCTCCAGCGTCCACATCAGATGCAAAGATGGCATTCTTTATGTCGTCTGTAGATTGCTAGTGACTGTCAATGCAGGTTTAAATTAATCAAAGCAAGAGATTCAGTTTCTTGGAGCAAGTGCCAAGGTCCAAGTGTTTAATTATTACTCCTATGAGCATCATTTTTGAAGTCTGCTGCCATCACAGCTCCAAGCATATACCGAAGGTGGTCTGGAAGGTGGTATGCAAGGGCATTGTCTTTGATGAGCACACCGTGTTGATTTTTAAATTTTTGTTGGATGAGGACTTTGGCAAGCTTTGTAATGTAATTTGTCAGTGAAAAACTGTTTTATAAACTCACCAGCCAAGCTGTTCGTGTATCACTACCCTACAGACGCAGCTTAACTTGGATGCTAATGCAAGGGATGATAGGAAGAGGAGTTTCAATAAGCCATGGACAGAGTCACGTACTACCACCCTTGGGTAGGCGATTTTTTTTTTTCAGGCGGCCAGACAGACTTTAATAAAGTAGGATGCTGGCTAAAAGAGCGTCGATAAAAAATCCTATGAGGGTAGCATGTTCTCCCTTTCCTGACGCATTATAAAATGCATCTATCAAGTGCAATACACAGACTCTTGTTTTTGTTGATTATTAGACAGTTGAAGCATACTATGCCTTGTTATTGCAGCAATCTATCCTTTTGTAATGTCAAGCTATTTTCAACACTAGACACAAGTTGTGTGTTAATAAATTGTAGAAAGCTCAAAACCACTGCTATAGCTTTTCTCTACTTCTCTGCTATGATTATGATGTGGCAGACTGACAGTTGAAGTGGATCAGGTTGCATCATATACATTAAGTTCTTTATTTCTTGTTGCTGAATGAAAAATCAGTGGAGTATTACGAAGAAATTGATTCTAACATGCAATAATGTTAGGAGTATCTAGCCACAAATAAAGACTAGCAACTCAATCTGAAGGAGATGTTGCAATGTGAGTTATATTGTGATAGTGTGCATTTGCTGGTGGTTTCATGATTCAAAAGATTATGTAACACACACTCGGATGGAGTGAGACTTTTACCGCACTTTTAATGAAAGTGCGCTCGAGAGGTTTAGGAGGAGCTTCCATTGAGGCATCACCAGTTGGTCTTCTGCTTCGGAAGTGTTTTGCAGATTTATACAGAGCAGAGCGTGATGAGCTTTCATGGTACATGACAATAGCCTATACTAAGGTTGAAGCTATAGGTAATGACAAAGGAATAAGAAAGCAATTTTGAAAGCTAATAATTTGGGTTGCATATTTCTTTTTTTGTGTGCGCTACTGGCCATTCATTTTGAATGCTTCGAAGCTAGTGCAACGCGTGGCATTGTCCAGCTAAATCTTTATAGCTTAAAGCTCTTAAAGATAATTCTCACATCAACGTGGTGGCAAATTAACTTTGAGCGCAAATTTAAGTAGAAGTGTCTTGATTGTGTGTGATTTGGGAACATACAAACGTCCCCCTTCAAAAAGGGCACTTTCCTCAAAGCTAAATGACGCTATTTAACCAAGAAGGCCTATATTATTTTGTTCCTAAGTTCTTGATTCCTCGTGTCCAAGTGCTATAGCTAGGGCTACATCCTCTTGTAACCTATGCATATCTTGTAAGTGTTCTTGGTTAGCAATGTACTTTTTCAACAAGCTTACGTGAAACAAAAGGTGAACCTTAATATTACTGGGCAATTCGAGTAAGTATGGTAGTCTATTATAGCTTGTTAACACCTTGAAAGGACCAAAAATATTTAAAGGATAGTCGTTTTGTCATGTCCTTCGAAATTGCTAGACTTAGGTTCGACTCTCGTGCCATGTCTCCTTGAGTAAGTTACCCTCTTAAATCATGTTTCTTGTCATAGTAGGTTTTTTTTTTGCCTATTTTGAGCCTTTTTCATGCGACTCTTAATGAATCTCAGCTCACTCTCCATTCTCTCTAGCATCTCGCTTGAGACTTTGACTATCTACTTGGGTTAGAGAAATTGGATGGGTGTAAACAATCTTGACCAAATACAACCTCAAATGCATGCCAAGAGTTGTTGCAAGTAATTGAACTAAAGGTAGGAATTCAAACCAGTTAGTTTGCTTCTTATTTGCATATGTTCAAACAATGCTCTTTACACCCTCTCACATATCCAAATATACCCAAAACATGATATGACTAATATGATAGAAAAGACCCACAACATGATATGACTAATATGATAGAAAAGACCCTTCACAAGATACCTAGGAATGTATGTACTTTTACCATGCAAGCTCATTATTGTTTGAGAATCGAAACCTTGATTTTACACCAATTTGCAAATATTTTCATTTCCTTTTGCTCTAGCTTGCTGATCAAGTCATTAATGCTTTGGATTGCCAATTTGAAGAGGGGGTTGCGGGCGAGTCTTGGATCCCAAAATAATGATACTTATATCTTGTTAAAAGAAAGTGCATTGTATAGAACTTTTAATAAGACTAAATGAAGATTTGTTTTTTTTAAAATAAGTGACAATGTAGAGTTTAGACAGGACCCCACTGCGAATGGGAGTACTACGGGCAAATGTTTTGCTTTTAAGGAAGTTTAGGGGATGGTATGGTCGCGTGAGTTTGTACGAAAGAATATTCTCCCAAAGTTTTATGATTATGATCAATTGATTTTATTTTTGGAAGTCTTACCTTGCAAATGTGTTATTAAAACTTTGAATTATTATGTTATAGTTGCAATTATTGATGTCGCATATTTCTTTTGTGTTGAAATGAGACCACCATTTGTTGAGTTAAATGGAGCCTCACACTCACTTTTCTCGAATTTGGTGGAAGATTTCCTCTCTTGCTTAGTTTCTAACTTTTGGTCGAAAAGAGTGCCAAGAGTAGGTAAGCTAGAGGGGCTAGACTTGGGGGTGGACTAAAATTACAGCCCTAGAGGTGAGAGGACTAGGGCATTGATGTTTGGAATGTCCAATCGTGTGGCAAAAAATAACATCGCATTGTTCTCAATATTGTTACAATTCAACTTTGGACAACTTTATTGGAGAATAGTGCCACTACATCCAAGCAATCAGAATGACCATGCAATGCACCACCAACAAGAGGCAACCATCATGACCCTTACCACCACAACTTTATTGGAGAATAGTGCCACTACATCCAAGCACAAGCCAAGCAATCAGAATGACCATGCAATGCACCACCAATAAGAGGCAACCATCATGACCCTTACCACCACACTCCCCCTTGGTAGGCACTATAGCAAACCTTCCACCAGGCTTCCATCTCCTAGTGTGCTACCCCCAAAAGTACCGACTGAGGGAGATGACTAAGTCAAGGTGCCACTCAGCCAAATTTTGTCTCTTTGACTTCCCATGCTTCCACATGTGGGATAACACCTTCCAGCCATTCATGCTTGAATTTCCTCCACCACCCTCCTTCATTCAAGCTAGGAGGCCACCACGAGCACGATCATCACCACCCCCACTTGGACACTACAACAAACCCTCCACCAGGCTTCCATCTCCCAGTGTGCTACCCGACTGAGGGAGATGACTAAGTCAAGGTGCCACTCAGCCAAAATATGTCTCTTTGACTTCCCATGCTTCCACATGTGGGATAACACCTTCCAGCCATTCATGCTTGAATTTCCTCCACCACCCTCCTTCATTCAAGCTAGGAGGCCACCACGAGCACGATCATCACCACCCCCACTTGGACACTACAACAAACCCTTCACCAGGCTTCCATCTCCAAGTGTGTTGAACTCCAAAAATATTGACTAGGGGAGATTACTATGATAAGGCACCACTCTAGCCTATATGTGGCTCTCCTTCTTGGACTTCCCATGTTTTTGCACATGGGATAATCTAACACACCTGTAAGAGTACACAATAGCAGAAGTAGGATCAACACAATACAAAGCACTAAATTGTAAAAGTAAACAATATTACTGCTTGCAAACTTTGATTACAAAGTGATGGCTATCCGACCACTTATGTGCTCCAATAAGGAGCTTTGATGAGACGATCTATAGACTCTGGATGGAGGATGTCTTGCTTGCAAAGTGCTTGAAACACAATGAACTCAATGGTGAACTAAAGCTCCCAAACTAGTCTATCTTTAGTGTCCAAGATTGGCATGGACATAGGCTCCCATCTCTTGGTGTGCTACCCCCCAAAAATACTGACCAGGGGAAATAACTATAATAAGGTGCCACTCTAGCTATATATGGCTCTTTTCTTAGGCTTCCCATGTTTTTGCATGTGGGATAATCTAACACATTTGTAAGAGTACACAATAACAAAAGTAGGATCAACACAATACAAAGCACTAAATTGTAGGAGTAATCAATATTATTGCTTGAAAACTTTGATTACAAACTGGTGATTGTTCAACTACCTGTGTGCTCCGGGTAAAGAGCTTTGATGACAATCTAAAGAGACTTTGGATGAAGGATGCCTTGCTTACAAGAGTCCTTGAACAGACATGGTCCTTGAACAGACATGGTCCATGCCGACCCTGGGCACTATATATAGACTAGTTTGGCTGCCTTAGTTCATCATTGAGTTCATTGGGCCAACCCACGCCTTAGTTTAAAATAATCAACGAACCATATCATCCGAATGGGACCATATTAGACTATAGTTAAGCCTCTTAGAGACTTGGCATAACTCCCACGACCATCTAAGACTATCTGAGACCATCTTAATCCTCAAACATGCCCCGCAACTCGAGAACATTATATCCTTGGTTTGGTATACTCACTTATGCGGTCAAATAGCCCGTATAAGCATGCATCCTACCTGGTAGAGTGCCAAATCTACTTATGTTGTCTTCTAACCATCTGGCCATATTTGGCCATCATCTAATGTCTAAACTAGGGGCTACTCCTCATAAAGGGGGCCTTACAAAATAGATCACATCTGAATAGGACTATATTACACTACAATTAAGTCTTTTAGAGACTTGGTGTAACTCCCACAACCATCTAAGACCATCTGGATTCTCAAACATGCCCCACAACCCGAGAACATTGTGCCCTTGGTTTGGGGTTCAACACTCACTTATGCGGTCAGCATGCATCCTACTTAGTAGAGTGCCCAGTCTATATAAGCATGCATCCTACTTAGTAGAGTGCCAAATCTACATAAGCCATCTCCTAACCATTTGGCCATATTTGGCCACCATCCAGTATCTAAACTAGGAACTTCCAGGTGCCCGAGTGCCCACACACAACGGCTACTCCTCATACAGGGGCCTTACAAAATAGAGCATATCTGTCATCCATAATACAAGGTGAAGCATTGAGCAAATACTTTTCCAATAGCACCTTCCAGCCATGTGTCATGTTCGAATTGTCTCTAACACTCCAGCCATTTCATGTTCTCTACATGTATTTTCCTTTGCCTTATGGTTTGGGGTCAATTTAGGATTTTTTTTGTGAAAACTTTGAGTTTGAGGCTCTCCTTATACCTGAGAGTGGGCTGAAGATGCCCCCCACACTGGAGCTCTTTTGACGGAGTGTCATGGCCCATCTTTGGCTTCGGTGTCCACATATGTGTGGGGAGAGACATACCTGTGGATAGTGTGGTTCAACCCGAGTACAAGAAGGCACCCAACTTGTCCTCGTCTTTCTTGTGCCAACTTTGTTGAATGTGAGTAACAGAAGAATAAGTATAACCACCATGAATCAAGAGAATCTGGGTCGAACTTACCATGATGTTACATTTTGCTTTTGAAATGTGGTCAACATGAGATACGGATGTTGAGGATGCACTTTGGAAGCATTACAGCATGGCCAAGAGATCCATTTTCCTCTGCTTTTTACATCAACCTTATGGCACTCCTCCTTGTCTCATCAAGGAGCCTTAGCTTCTCCTTCAAATACAATTCCTGTGACTCCATGGCAACTTATTCTTGCTATTCTTATAGAGTGCCTTGATTCTGCATGCATAACTTCACCATCTCCAATAACTACTACAGTGTGAAATTTGTGTTAGCCTGAGTGACAAGAACTAAATTCAAACATTACATGCGTAGCAGAAGATTATTGATTAGGTGTGCTTAAGATTAATGAGAGGAGAGATATTGCATCGGAATGGGTCCCAATTCATCCACTTTAGGGCCGTCACCTTTTGAAGTATTGAACCTCTTCGATAATTATGAGATACCTTGTCCATTTTCCTTTAGGGTGCCCACTGCGTTCATATCAGCCTGCCTCTTGCTTACCAAGCTGTTCCAAACTTACCTATGGATGCTAGAAATTAAGGATTTTGCATGTCAACCATCCTTCAGGTCCTGGGCTTGATCTAGACTTCTTCTTGCAGCTCACTCTTAGCCTAATAATTATGTTCCAGAGAACATGTGATTTGACACCACCTATGACCTAGACTTACTTGATAATTGGAGACGTGTCCATGGACTAGGGCTACAACATGCTCAATGCTAACTTGATGGACTAATGTCCATGTGGCAGCCTAGTACAATATATATATATATATATATATATATATATATATATATATATATATAGAGAGAGAGAGAGAGAGAGAGAGAGAGAGAGAGAGAGAGAGGTCTATCAACATCTACAAGGGTCTATGAGATTAAAAAACATACGTTTGTGACAAAATCATGAAAAAAAACATATAAAAATACCCAACTAGAGTTAAAATAAAAAACAACCATGATACAATGAGGTGATCAAAGTGGGTCCTTGACATTTATGACTATATAAAGGGTCCCCACATCCACTACCTGTGGAGGGACACTCTTTCATCTCTCAATTTGAAACTGGGAGAAGCATCAGACTAGACCGGTGGTGGGTGTTGTGCATGTAGCTTGTTGCACCTAGATTGCTCTATCTAGGCAAATGCCCAAGAGGTTGGGTGGCACTTGCTTAGTTCATTGAGAGTAGGGACATCTGGGAGAGGAAAGCTTAAACTTGGTCATTTAGATGAAAGAAACTCATGATGAGGATTGTAAGGTATGTGGGGTCTCTGCAGCTATGCATATAGGGTTATCCCTACGGCAATGCACAGATTCATTAAAGTAAAGTCCCATGCATTGCTAAATTAATGATCCAAGGCAATGGGCCAAATCCCTTCATGAGGAGGCAATGAAATATCCCTTGAATCTCATAGTAAACACATAACATCTAAAAAGATAAGAGAGATACTGAACCGTGAAAAAAGAAAAAATTATACAAAACTACATACATAAGCTACAACTGATGGTAGCATTGAGACCACTACAAGGCAAGGCTTATTGTAAAGGGTTATGCTCAAGAAAAGGGCATAGATTATAATGAGACCTAAATTGCCCCAATGTCTCCTATGACTATGTATTATTGCATTGGTAGTGCATCATCATGGATAGAATGTACAACATCAGTTGGATATTTGGATATCAAGAGTGCCTTCTTGAATACCCACAATTAGAATATAGGAAACATGAGGGAAGTTACAAGCCCACCTGTCCAACTTAGAGACAGCTAAAGTTCAAAAGCAATCAAAGAACACTTGTAGTTGGTGTAAGGGAAGATCTCCAAGGTCAAAAGAATCTCGAAGAGCTAAAAGAAGGGATCTCCCCTAAAGAAAGCAAAATAGGGAATATCTTGTGTGGCAAAGATGAATTGATTTCTTGCATGATAAATGGACCATAGGGCCCAAAATCTAGTCCACGCAATCAATGTATCAAATTCTGGCAAAGTGGGGAAATATTGCCAAAGAGCCAAAAAATTTGCCAAAATATCTACCCACAAATCTCACACGAAGATGTCCTGATAATTTTTCTAGAAGTGCATTGGAATGGGTACAAGACCATAGAAGATGATAGAATGTCTCACGTGGATGTGAACATCTTTTACAAGATGCGAGAGCAATACATTTTTCAGCGAGAAAACTACCAGTTGGTAAAGCACCCAATGAGGCATCTCCAGAACCTCGAGGACTTTTTGTTTGAGGGGTAATTTACTCTTCTAAATCTTTGAGAGAGACACCCTCCAGCACCTAGAAGGCGTGCCATAGTGAGTTTTCGTGAGTATTGTATGCATTGGATATGGTCAGTTGGCTATGGTCAGATTGTGAAGGGGCACCGCACGATAGCGTGCATTTTGACCCACCAATATCCAATCATCCAAGCTATGACTCAATTCTTCTAGAAGAGGTAAAGGCTAAAAATCATGCAATAAAGAAGCTATGATTCGCCATATCATTCTATGATGTGAACCTAGATTGTAAAGTGTCATGGCTTATGGAAAAGAAAGAACATAGCCGTTATCATTCAACACATCATCAAGATATCTAATTGCTTTGGTAGAAAGGAAATAAGCCTTTCTCAACTGTAAAATAGCAAGAGGCTTCTGAAATGAACGACTCCAATGAATGCTCTCTTTGCAAAGGGAGTTGCCTTGATCATGCAGTCTACCAGACCATTTTGATTGAGCCATCAGAGTCTACAAGACTTTGAAATAATTTCGTGGAAAATGGGCATCCAGGAATGCGTCCCTCTAAGCATCCAAATATAACCTCATCATGAGTTATCATCCAATGCCCAAAAGTTGAAGTTGCCTTGATCAAGGGATCTACCAGACTTATTTGAGCCATTAGAGTTTGCCAATCAAATTAATTTTGTGAAAAAACGGCATCCACGAACGCACCCCTCTAAGCGTCCAAATATAACCTCAACATGTGTAATAATGCAATGCCCAAAAGTTGGAGTTTTCATTGCTACAACATGACTCGTAACATTAAAGTCCAAGGCTTTTTTTGCTCCAAGAAACTCAAAAGAAAAGCTTTCCTACTAGCAATAACATAAAAGTGTAAATTCAGTATATTGAGGCCACCATGCATTCTTGGAGTACCAACCAAATGCTTTTTAACTAGCCTAATGGGTTTTCTATCCACCTTAGTACGCCACGAGCATGCTAATGCTGCTCTGCAGACATGAAAATATCCAAATCAACCGAAGACCATGGAACAAGAGGCAAGTGAAACTGAATATAAGCCATTAAAATGGATTGCACAATTGTCAATCTAACATGCAATGGCTAGGTAGATAATTTCCAATATTGAAGCTTGAAATTCAGCTTGTCCAAAACCCATTGTCATTCTCTCTTCAGAGAGACATTCCAGCTAAGAGGATACCCAAGATGTCTAACCATTTGTTTTTGTGAAATTATATGGGCCTACCAAAGAATAGTATGCCAATCACAATGCTTAAGCGGAAGAAGCTTAAACTTAAAAAGATTAATTTTCAAGCCTTCAGCAAGACCATACAAATCCAGAGCATCCATAATTATTTTAACATTATCTTGAGTGCTCCTTGGAAAGCAAAATGAGTCATCTGTGTAACTTGGCAAACAAAGTGATTTATATGCAAAATATGTATGCCATGTAGCTTGTTCTCTTCAAGAAGTTTGTCCATTAATAAGAGCATGGGATGAGTGGCTATTGCATAGAGAAATGCACTGAGGGGGCAACCTTGTCGCACTGATATGCCTAGAGACAAAAAATCTGAAAGACCCTTGTGTATATACATCGAGCAGTTCCTCCTTTATAGTAAATAATATTTCTCATCTTAGGCCCAAAGCCCATATTTTCCATGACATTAGCAATAAAGTACCATTGTACTATATTACATGCTTTTTCTATGTTAATCTACATTATGAGTACATCCTGTTAAGTATATTTTACATATTTAATGCCAATGTAAGCATTGGCAATGTTATCCATTATTTACCTTCTTGGCACAAAACCATATTGTATAGGGTGTAGACCCTCATATAAGATGTTCTTCAACGGTTAACCAACATTTTTGCAACTAGTTTGTAAACCACAAGCATAAGAGTTATTGGTCTCCAATCTGATAACTTTTCACAAAGATGTTTTTGGGGAAATAAATAAACCAATCCATCTTTCCAGGAAGAAGAGATCCCACTCGAATACCAACAACAATTAATCATGAAAAGCAACTCAAATTTCAGCATATTCCAAAAGGCCAGAAAAAATTCTACCCTCATGCCATCCCAGCTTGGGGATTTCCATTTGCCCAAATTGTGCAATGCATGTTGTATTTCATCCATGATGAACTCAACTTCCAAATCAAATGCCTACTATTGGGACATAATTCTGTTTACATTACGAAGCAAGAGGTGCTATGCATCCATAATTCTTTGAGTGGGTTCATTGGGGGTCACTAAGTAGCCATAAACTTCCCTGCTCTCAAATTTCCCCACATTTGAGTTCTCATTGAAGAAGTTTGTGATGCATATACCCCACCAAATTAAAAAATCTCTCCATTGTGACATGGCATTGAAGAACTATCCATCTTCCCAACATATCATTATATGCAATACATGGTTGAAATTTATGGAGAATCAACATTACTCCTAAAAAGTAACGAGTTCCAGCGTAAAAGATGTGATACCCTGTAAAAGAGTCTTCCCTAGCAACAAAAAGCATGTTGGTTGTGTTCTTGTAAAACAAACCATATGAGGCTAGTTTTTATTTATGGAATCCCATAAAAACCTCCATTTGTCTAACTTACAGAGGCCTTGGATATTACAGGCAAAGCATTTGAGAGGTATGTGCATATTTACAATAATAGGGTTGTGATGTAAGGGCATCAAGAACCCATTTGCATGTCAGAGGCCCGATTCCTTGCATGCCCTCCACTATCTAGAAACTAAGAAACATCATTGTCAGAATATTCATCTATATTTGCCATAAAAGGCTCAAAGATTACATCTGTCTGCTCTTAAAGAGAGTGACCATTCATAACCACATTCCACATTTTACCCATTCCTGAGACATTATGTATTAAAAGAGGAGACCAGATAAGGATGTACTAGCAAAATTAGACCTCTCTATCCAATTTCAAGCTACCAGAGTTCTTGGTTTCACCATTTTTTTAGGTGTCTACCAAGATCTCGAATCTCGCTTTTCTGTCTTTTTAAGACAGGGAAGCACTTGTTACTTTGGCTTTACCCTTATCAGTTAAAGCATTTTGTTGCTACACTATAGTTTTTCCCTTATTCTGTTGTGCATTCATAGTAGGTGATTGAGGTGATTGCAAAGGCATAGCCGCCTTAAGGGTTTAGTGTAAAACTGAAGGACACTTAGATTGCATATGTCTGAATTTACATGTAAAACATGAACCAGAAAACTTACCCCATTTAAGCTGGAAAAAATCCTCTTGGGTTGGCATCCCTTCCATATGAATAACCAAAGCCACATATTCTGGAGTAGGTATATCTGTGTCCCATAAAATGCAGAATTTATGGACATTATCATATGAGCAGGGCGGACATACCACTTTACCAAGTGACTGAGCCAAGGAAGGTAATGCTGATTGACAATACAGAGGAAGATCTTTTACTTCAACCCAAAAAGGGCATTTATGCCTTATGAGACTTTGATAGTCAGTAGTTGGTGACCATGGATAAACACGAACAAGTTGTTGGACCATACAACAATGGATATTTTTCTAGCAACATTTGCTTGTATTTGGGATTTGTAAAAATCACCTCACAAAAACCACAATCCATTATGTAACAGTCATCCACAAAACAACCTCCCAAACAAGCATGCGACTAGGGAAAAAAAAGAACCAGTGCTTTATGAGAAAGATCCATCACACGTGCATACAAAGCGTGACCTGGAACGACCAGATGGAATTCCAAAGGCGGTGCATCCCCCCAAGTATGTTAAATGGCTGAAAATCCTTCATGCTGCAAAATATATGTGAAAGTTTGAAGTGTCGGATTGTCATATGATGTAGAAGGGTCTGCTTGATGGGCCTCATGAGAACTACTTGGGGCGTTTTGGAGATATGCCATGGGTTTTGGAGAAGCAACTTCAGAATACAAGGATTTGGAGGCCTTCTCGAATAGAGAAACATTATATTTACTACATACATGTAGAAGGCCGACGGTAGGCTCAAAGATCTATCAATAGCATGACTAGGAAATTTGTCATAGGACTAATGGGATGATTGAGATGGATGTAATAGTTAAGGAGGTCTGGTTTTATTCACTCATCTCCATGCTTATGATTTGTGCTCGATCATGACAAAAATTACCAATTAATAAAGATGGAACATTGACATTTCTTATACATACATTTTCTCTTATGTACATTACATATTACACGAAATAAAGAAAATGCAACATTCACTCACACAATTTTTATCATTCTCTTTTTTCGCTTAGCGACATTAATAACAAAAATATTGGCAATTAAGTTGTAGATTTCAAAACATTGTCATTTGTTATTATAGATTAATATCATATTTTAGATTAACTTCCCAATGTGCAGTTAATATTTTAACTCCTCGTAAACGAAGGGGGAATATAACTCTCTGTGTAGTATGGTTGAGAACTTGGTGATTGTAAAGCAATAATAAAAGGTGAAAAAGTGTAAAGATTTTTTATGCCATGGACAATGTCATGGATTCGCAGTGTTAATCATACGTGTGCTAACCACATACAAACTGCTACACAGAGTAATCACATAAATTGTACTAATCACATGCTTTGTACGTGTATAATTAATGACAATTAAGCTATGTAAGAAAGTACTTGGGCTCTAGAATTTGATGCAATAAATTGTACTAGTCACATGCTTTGTGTATAATTAATGATAATTAAGCTATATAAAAAAGTACTTGGGCTCTAGAATTTGATGGAATAAATTGTATGTGGTTTGTGTTGAGTATAATAATTATCTTTATTATTTAATTACGAGGTTGGAGTAGAGAGGGTGCCACCTTATCCACTCGGCTATTGTCTTGACCCCCAAAAGGGAGTGAGTTAGGTTAGGCATGTAAAAAGGGAAGCTCGGCATGTGTCCCTACATGTGTCATAGCTATTATTCTTAAGCACGTTGAACTGCATGGGACAAGGAGAGATTATTTAAACTGTAGAGAGAGAACCCTTGAAAGAGGAGAGGATGAAGCATGGACTAAGGTGGTCGAAAACACCCATTTGTCGTTGCTATGGGACTTCATGGGACCATAAGGGAACAATGATGCGTCGATGAGTGCACACCTTGCACACATTCTGATCAGACATCATCTACCATTGTCATGTTCTTGTAAAGCCCCTACAATGGATAACCTTAGTTAGTGGCTTGAGGATGATATTTTTAAGGCAATTGAAGTCACTTAATTTTAAGACAATTTTCCATTGCGGTATTAACATTACCCTTCATGGATCCCTCAATCGCTTGTTAGAACACCTTCATTTTGCAAGAATGCTCTCGTGTCACCCTCAAACCATACCTTTGATTTTGAGTTTGCAACTTCCTTTTGCTTGGGTGTGGTGGGTATGAGACACTAGCAAATTTGGCCGTCTTTGGAAAGAGCCTTAGTTGTCCCAACAAATCCCTTATTGGACAAACACAAGGCGTATAGCTTGGAATGCATAGATGCTAAGCCTACTTCCAAGAAATGGAGCCTTTTAGAACTAGGTTTGATTTGACAATAATGTTGCCCACCGCATCTAGTGTGAGATTTTCGACCATTTTGCGAAGCATGGAATATTTGGAAAATTCACAAGAGAATGATGATTAGCATCATCATCAAAGACTGGGGTAAGGATGCATATATGAAGGAAATATACTGTAGCAATTTTATAAGCTGCTAAGGATTCATAATTTGATCAATACAAGGAACGACAAAATATTAAGGGACTGAAGGGTGGCAGTAAGGTCTTTCACTTCAAGAAGTTGGTTAAAAGAAAGCCAAGTACACATTGCATGGTAGAAAGCCAAAAAGGAAGGTGTATCTGAAGGACTAGAATATCGTATGGTATATAGTCCTCATGGACAACATCCGTGGTAGCAAATGAGGTGGTCAGTACAGCAAGGAAATTTGCTTGCTATATATTTAATGTCTACTGTGCTTGGCAAAAGGTAAGGCTATGGGACTCGTTGCTATATATTTAATGTCTACCGTGCTCACCCTTTTTTGGTGGGGGGAGACTAAAAGGGTGAAAGCTGCACTCAACAAAAGGTGGGAACAAACCTGTTGGTGAAGTCCAGGAGGAAATGAATCTATCCTTGCATCCCAACTACGAATAAGAATCAATCGTTGAATGGGCATCAATGATTCGAAGATTATCGTAGAATAAGAATCAATATGAGAAAACTGGACATAGGATGATACGCCTTGCCGATGGCCGTTCCACTTACGGTTGTTGGCGAGAGCCAATAACCAACCAAGAGATCGTCATCAACATGTTTGAAGCACTTTACAACTTAAATTTCAGCCTCCATCACCCTTTTTTGGTTAGAGGGAGGCTCTGCACTCAACAAAAGGTGGAAGCGACCTGTTGGTGAAGCATTTTACAACTTAAATTAGCTTAAAACCTCGCCCCGGCACAGCAAGCAACATCAATGCAAATAAACTACATAATAGGCTCTTCCATCTGATGAATCCAAGAACACCCGTCAGTATTCTGCATGTGGGGATGCAGTGTGCAAAAAGACAAACTAGTAAGGCATACTCTGTTTAATGAATCAGTTCACTGCATCACACATCCAGTAACTCTCATAGCATTTGGCTAGCCAGTGCAATGGAGAAAAAGTAGAGCTTCAGGCACATTGTCTGATCGGTTATCATGCAGTAGAGAAAATGTGAAAAACTCATTTTGAGACAATTCAAAACATCATTTATTTTTAGGCTGGTTCTACTCTTCCATTGCATCCCCTTCCACAACTGTGACTTGCTGTCGTAATGGGATGACCTTGCTTGAAAGCACCGCTGTAAGGCCAACATTCAAATTAAAAAAGATCCTTTCAGTTCCATCTATGCCAGTGAGTGGGTGTGCACATGTGTGCATGTACAAATGTATTATGTCGGAGTAGATGTGTGAATGTATGTACGTATGGCATACACACCTACCATGCATGTGTGTCCGTGGCGCATACACGTGCACGTGCATAAGCAAGTACATACGTGTGTGTGTATGTATTCTCTCTCTCACACACAGACACACATGCATGCACACACATGTGCACGGAAAAAATTAATATTTTCCAGCAGGCCCTTTCTTCTTTGTATATGCACCCTTAACCTATGGTTACCACAGAAGGAGAGGCATGCACCTGTGTGTCCCTTGGCAAAGGAGTAGCCTCTTTTGCTGACATAACTGCGAGGATTAGGCTGTTGATAGTTTCTCAAAAACTCGACCCCACCCTATCAAAAGTGCAATAGTCATCATATGATAGCTGCCTGTGCGACACCTGCTCTCAAAAGTTCCTTATACTGAAGTACCAGCTATAGATCAGTAACTTTCAAGTATAAAGCAACGCAAGAAAGAGAGAAGGCCTACTTGAGTGATGATGCATAGATCCACATTACTCCCACTGCCCAAATCATTGAAGATACCAGAACAAATGGCTGCTGCTACAAGTGTCATCCCTTCCTCTTTCTGCACCCAAAACAAGCTTACATCAGAGCACACGATTGCAGGGAAACAAATACATCACTAGCATGGTATGCATGGTATGATGCAGCACTACTTGGAGCTTTTCTCCATGTCACACTTACTGTCATGTCCTCCTTGTATCTTGATTCAAACACTGCCATTGCAGCCAAGGAGCCGGATCCCATAGTCGCAAACGGTAGAGTATCAGTAGATCCATGGGGATAAACCTGGAGGATGAAAGGTCCAGACCAAGAGTTGACAGTATTAGATTAGAATGTATATGCAGCACAATACTAGAAATAAGAATAACACGAGGGCTTACCGCATGCAAGTGAGGCCCAGTAACATCATACCCACCAAGAACCAATGCAGCACTGACATGCCCTTGATATCTGCAGAACGTACATTAGTTTACTGTTTACAAAAATTTCTTTGCAACCATTAAGTAGAAACTCTCTCCAAAAGCACCTGAAGAGGTGAGATTTCAGAAGAGTAAGTCCTGTTACGACTCGTGAGTCGCGACCTGTCGCATATCGATGCAGCTCTAGCTGAGAGCTCACCATATCTGTCAAACAAAACAGCAGAAGTTAAAGCAGCACCATCAAACAAAGAAAGAGAGAAACACCCTGCTTCGAAAAATACCGGTCACGTTTTCTGTGTCTGCTGCCGTCCCTGCTCCACAGCAAAAGATGTTTGGTGCCAATTTATGTATTTTCTCACAATTCTTATCAGCCACAATGCTCCCTTCTGTTGCTCTGGTGTCTGCTCCCAAAATGACACCATCCTTCAAAAATCACAAGCAAACAACTAGGATGAGTATTTGAATTAGGAGACTAAGGGACCAACATAGAAATAGGTGTCATGCAGATTAAGCTAGAAATCATTCCATGCACACTGTTTTTGTAATGTCACAAAAACAGAAAAACCTTCAAGGCAAAATGCAGTCTCCTATTTATGACACTATGAAGGATGACTGCATAGTTGTTACGAGGCGCGCCTCTAACCGTTCGAGGCGTACGAGGCTTCCAAGGCGTTCGAGGCATCTGGGTATGGTTGATTTTTTTTTTGACCATTTCTGGATTCTGCCCGTTTCTGACCATTTGGGATTTGCCCGTTTGAGTCTCTAGACGGGGGCTATAAGGGCCCCTTTAATCTCTCAAGACTCACACACACTCTCTTGAGTCTCTCCCTCCCTTAAGGACTAAACCTTGCTCAAGGCAGCCCCTCTCTCACACACTCTCTCACTCTCTCTCACACACACTCTCTCTCCCTCTCTCATACACACCCAGGTGACACCCTCTCTGTCACCAACCTGGACATTTCCCAGTATGAAAGGGGTCTGGTGGATTCCAGGATGTCTAAATATTTGGAAAGTCCAAGCTTTGGGAATGGGGGATTATCTTAGAATACAAAGGACCACACTCCTAAAATTTAGGAGAGTTGCTATTTTTGGCCCGACGCCGATGAAAATTCTGTTCGCGTCATTACATCTGGAATTGAGCAGATACCAAGAGTTGGCAAAGTGCCTATGACAGAATGTCTACCACTTGGGATATTTTTAGAGATAAAGTTTATGGAAGGACCCATCTCTTAGATTGGGACATGTGGCAAGAAAGTGGACCAAAGTGAGACAAGTGGCCTGACACTTGTTAGAAAGTGGATCAAAGAGAGACAAGTGGCCTCACACTTGTCACTTCAGCTATTGTGTGGCTCTCCACTTGTCATTGTAGCCTTCTCTTGCCATTTTAGCTCATGGGAGGCCCAAATCTATAAATTGGAGCCCCCTCTCTTCATTAATAGAGGCTCTCTTGCTGCACACTAGCCTCTACCACCGTTATAGGCTGCCCTAATGATGGCTACTCTCTTTCTCTCTCTCTTGAAGGCTGCCCATGAAGAATACCGACTGTTGGGGACTGTTTTGGAGACTTCCATCACGAAGAAATACTGAAGACAAGGGTATTTAATCATTTATTATGATTTCTAGCCATTATACTTCTTGTACCAACCTTTGTACCTGTTGTACCAGCCATTGTACTTACTATACCACCCATTGTACCAACTTCTGTACTTGCTATACCAACCACTATACCTGTTGTACTAGTCCTTGTACATGTGCTGTACCAACATTTGTACTTACTGTACCTGCTGTACCAACCACCGTATCGACTGTACCAACCACTGTACCTACTGTACCAACCATTGTACCTGCTGTATCGGCTGATTGGAGAGTTGTACTTGTCGTACCAGCTCTATTGCATGAAGACCCGTGGTTTTTGGGGAAGAATCAGTACCCACACGGAGGTATATGGATTATGTTGTTGGCTCGGCATTTCTACAGCCTATGTTCCGGCTTCCTTGCCTCGTGTTGGGCTGTGTTATGGCATTTGTATATGGATAATCCGACATCTCCCGTGGAGAGAGTAAGGCCCTCAAAGCTTGTACATGATATTATTCTCCTTGGATAATAAAACACTCCAAGGGGGGGGGAGGTCGGCCCATTCCGGCCTCTATGCGGTGTCACACGTGCAAGCTCCATTTTCAACATTTGTGGATGTTTTGTCCAGCTTTTATGTTTTATGCAAAGTGATGATGGATATATTAAGGCTGTGGCCATGTTTAAATGTTTTAATATGCATTGATGGTATCAACAAATGTGTCAAAGGCCCTAGTCCCCCGAGCACCGCCGCGAGTTACACTCTCTCCCTCAGGCCTCCCTCAAGGCTCTCTCTCTCTCTCTCAGTATTCCATGATGAGTTTCCATGGACAGTTTTGTATCACCCCAGTGAGAGAGCTATGTTTATGTTTTCTTTCTGTTTTATTTTCCATTCCATGATGAGATATGCCATGGAGATTATTGTATCACTTTAGTCTCATGGGCCCATCGGGTCTTTAGTAGACGCTTAATATATCTTTCTTTCTTTCTTTCTTTCTCTATCTCTATCTATCACTATATATATATATATATATATATATATATATATATATACTATTCACATCATCCTACATCCATTCACATCATTCCATATCCAATCACATCCATTTACATCGTCCTACATCCATTCACATAATTCCATATCCACTCACATCCATTCACATCCATTCACATTCATTCACATCCATTCCCATTCATTCACATCCATTCAGATCATAACACATCCACTCTCATCCATTCACATCATATCACATCTATTCACATCACATCACATCATCACATCCATTTACATCCATCCAGATCCACATCCCATCACATCACATCATGTCCATTTACATCCATCTAGATCCACATCATGTCCATTTACATCCATCCAGATCCAGATCATGATAATGTCCATTTACATCCATCCATCCAGATCCAGATCCACATCATGTCCATTTACATATATATATATATATATATATATATATATATATGTATGTATGTATGTATGTATGTATGTATGTATGTATCCAAGAACATGCCTAAATTCACCTTTTAGGAACATGCGTGTTATATACTCATGGTAGTCAACCCTCAAGACTATATAACTATCAACTCCATTATGCATAGTATGGACTAGATACTATGACATCCCCACTAACATCATCAATGCCCAATAGTGGGTGTAGAACTCTGTATCAAGATATGCTCTCACACATGCACTCCACACACACACACACACATAAGAGCATATATTCACACAAAGGCCTTCGTACTGAGCTTTTGTCAAACCTCCAGAGATGCATAATATATATATATATATATATATATATATATATATATATATATATATATAATATAACAGACGCCTCTAACATGCCTCTTAACATCTCTAAAAAATACGAGTCTTTTAAGACGCGTACCATACCTGCCTCATACCAAACACATATGACGCCTCTAACGACCCTAGATGACTGTAATGTGACGCAGATATCTCGGAATTGCTTGAGAATTTATAAGATCGAGTTTATTCAATGGCATAGTACCAGTTCAACATAACCATGAAAAGGCATGGCCCACCCCCTCCATCTTGAGATAATCTATATTATCCAAAGGAGTATTTTCAAGTACAAGCTTATTAAATATTTTAATAGTGATTAATGTGGGAATAAACTAATGCTGGGTGGTTGTGTAAACTAGCACTCTAGTGTGTGTAAGCTTAGGTTTAAATAAAGCCGCTCTAGTGTGTGTGAACAGCCGCTAGTGTGTGGGTTCCTTTGTGTGTAGGAACAATTTCTTAGAAGAATCTTATGTAAGCAATGATGTGTAAAGGTGACCTCTTAGGGACACCAAGTTAAAACCGGCCTGACGGGCGGTGAATCAAACACTCGCACATAAAACACTTCAACGCCATTGAGGACCTAGAAAAGGAAAACAAACAGGGGGAGCTAGAGTGCCCCTGCAAACAATACACGGACACCGATTGGCCCCAAAACACAGTGGCGCCCCTTGCGGTATTTCTTTCATTGATTATAAGAGCTTTGATTACAATAAGGCTGGGAACTCAGCCGTCTCACAGTAGAACCCCTGAAGCCTGCAAAGAACCTGCATCATGGCTTCTTGTCCACTCGGCATCCACAAACAAGTCCAGCCATTGTTCACATTGAAAGACTCTCTCACATTGAGTCTGCATACAGAAGCTTTCTCCTATGATCAGGGCTGCCACAACCATCCATAGCCTCTCACACTATGAACAGCATCACACCCTGACACATCCAGTGCTTCTGCATCACAACACAGTTTATCTAGCGACTGTTGGGTTGCAGAACAGAAGGTGGGCTGGACTGCAGGCGCGCAGAGGGCTGAAACTCATGCTCTTTTGCACAAGAGTCAGGCTGCAGTTACAGATTCAGTCGGCGCAGGCAGGTGTACGACTGCATGCATAGGTGTACGGACAGGTACAGTTGGTACAGGCGGCTGCTGTACGACAGCTAATACAGGTGGCAGCTGCACACTATTAGGTACGGGTGGCTGCTGATGTTGACTTGTTCGGAAAGGTGGCTGCAGGTGTGTACTTTTTGGAGGATGCCGTGTTTTTACAGAAGGAGGGGCTGGTTTTTCATGAACATAGACATCATGTCGATGGCGTTCAACTGATGGAACTTTCAGCTTCTCTTTGCTTTGGGTTCGGGACTGTTTATGGGCTGTTTTTGTTTGGCTGCAAATTCAGCTATGTACTTGGGTTTCTGGTTGCAAGTACAGGTCACTTGGTTATGTTTCTTGGCATGGGAGTGATGCAAGCTCGCATGGCTGCGTGCTCATGGAGCAGATTGTTTTCTTCCTGCTAGAAAGGAACAGAGGGACCTACAATTATGGGCATCTCTATGTTTTTAGATGTTTCATGAGGGAACAGGTAACTAGATGTATGCTGTTGTTGGCACTGTTGTTGAATGGTGCCATGAATGGTTCTGTATGGAAACAGGACAGAAGTTTCAAAGGGAAACAGGCCTAAGGGTTTCATGTGGAAACAAGTCGTAGGTTTCTCGAGGAAACATGTTTTTGGGTTTCTCTAGGAGATAGGTCACATGCAGGCAGAACATACAAGAGTGGACACATGTTTGGTACAGCCTTGCTACTGATTGAGCAAGGGACAGGGAATCCATGATAGAGATGGATAGTACCCTTGAAAGGTAGAGAGGGTTGGTACAGGTGTGTCGACTGTATGGTATGCTGTGCTGTGATACGAGTTCTCTTTTTAGAGACAGTTTGGGATTCCTGCAGTCGTACAGCTGCCTGCGTCGCCTGAATCTGCAACTGCAGCCGCCTGACCTACGCCGCCTATACCTGCAGCAGCCGTACACTGTACCTGCACAGCAGCCGTACAGATCTGCACTGGCTCTTCTGTGCGCAGTCAAAAATCAGCAGCCCCATATGCAATCGACTTCTCCTCTCTTTCACGTAGCTTCCTTGCACGCCTTCCCAAAAGCAAGAGAGAGGGAGAAGAGAGAGACATGGGCCTCCAAAAGTGGAGTAGTCTCTAAAAAATTGCCTTGGGGTCTCTCAAGGCTTTAAAACCTTTATGACTTTAATTTTGCCCCACCAAAGGTTATAAAACCTTTTTAAATTAAAGTCTCTTTGCCCCCTTCACACTTGAGGTTGTCCACACATGGGTTTACTTTTTGACTCCAACGTGATGCCATTCGCACTGTCCACCATGTCCCTGTGCACACCTGCATACTGTCTAGAGAAAAACACAGGGTTGTGACACTTGGCACAACAAATGAATACAATATTAAACAAAGGTGTCGATGACAAGATCGGGCCGAGGTCAATGTCGAGGCACAAGAGGACTAATGCCGAGCTCACCACAAGGATAACTCACAAGAGTCTTACACCGGGCTAATACCGAAATCCAATGAATCCAAGTATCCACAAATAACTCTTTGTTCTCAATAGCGGTAGAGTTTTCTGAATGTAGAAAACCTCAAGTCGATGTAGATGCTGTAGATATAGATGGTGCAAACGCCTCTTTTCTGGGCAGAGGTCGTAATCAATATTTAGGCGGCAGTATTACACAGGTAAGAGCTGCACACAGGTGGTGTAGGTACAGGTCTGGTACGGGTGCTGATAACGCAGCCAGTAAGAGGGTAATATTCAACGGGCAATAGAAGGAGGTGTTGCTGACGGGCTTTTCTATACTGTGCACGCAGTGCTTCAGAGATAGCTGCAATAGAGGTGGCGCAGGTGGGGAGGAGCAAGTTGAAGCGAAACGGGTGCTGCACAGCAGGCAAAGGCAGCAATTGGTCTTCAGGGTGTCGACTGGCATAGACGGCTGATTTGCTCCGTTCAAGGCAGCACAAAAAACTGAGTAAGGCAGATAACAATGGCTCTGCAGGTCCAAGCAACGTACAACACCAAGTGAAGGTCGCGACAGTCAACTGAGTTCTCCAGAAAGGGTCGTAGGGTGGCAAAACGCTGAGTTTTAAGGGATGGTAGCCGCCAATTGTGATGGAGGTTGAAGGGGATGATGATAAAGATGATGGGTTTCACAACTTCTTTCCCCAAAGTTTTACTTCCAATCTTCTATGATCCATCAAGAGGCTGTTTGGATCTTTAAATACTTGAGGGGAGGGCTGCTTTTACCATGCTTTGCTTTTGTTTTTGCCACAAGCTTTTGTTTCACTCACTTGCTTTTGCTTTTATTTTAATAATAGTCAAAGTTCTTGATTACAGCTTCAAGGCCTTGCTTTTTGGCCCTACAGCTGCGTTTTGAAAAAGCAGCTTAAAGCAGCTTATAGCTTTTTGACTCAATTCAACGAGCTCTTTCCAACAGTACCCTCAACTTTTTGGTCAACAAAGTTTGACTTTTGCTTTTTTTTTTTGCTTTTTAAACCAAGCGAGTGCTTTTTCCAATTCCAACTTTAGGAACCCTGTTTCTATATGTCCATCATCTTGTCCATGTGTCCGGGTATGAGTTCTATCATGTGAAAAGAGCATAGAGGACCAAATAGTTACGGCAATCATCTACCCAGCAGTCATCCACCCAAGGTAAGGGGGCTTAGAACAACAAGGACCAAAAGGACCAAAAGCAATAAGAAAGATTCTACACCCAAGAAGACTCTTGAGAAAAAATCTAAGGAGGGCATCACTAAATGCAAAGATTGTACCTTGGTTCCTTATCATTTAGATGTGGACGGGTTAACACTTGCTACATACACCTCTCTCTCAAATAGCTCAACAGTTTGAGTTTCAGGTTCAAAAGGCAACATTCTAGCGGGATTTCATTGTCTCCCCTCTTTCAGGGTGTGACATGATCCTCCGGATCTAGTGGTTCAAACAGTATACACCCATTCTTGATTGGAGGCAGAACACTTTCACTATTGTTGAAGTTTTTTCTCAACCCATCATGATTCGCGGGGATCGGAGCATTTTGGTATACCATTCATTTTCTACGGTCGAACCCAACGAACCATAAGAAAAGGAACAGAGTGTGCATTGGTTTATGTCTGCTCTCAGTCTAATGCAGTTCAGATAGCATCTGCATTGGAGCAGAGGATGGCTAGTCTCCTGTCTCAATACAGCAACATTATGTTGTGAGACAACCTCCCACCCAGTAGACTTGAGAACCATCGCATAGAGTTGGTTCCTAGGGCAGAGCCTCCTAGCAAGTTCCCCTACCGCCTTTTGGAGAGCAAGCCGGAGCCCAACTACTTTGGGTTGGATTTCTCCAGATTTCCTCCCCCATTGCTGCTCCCATCTTGTTTGTCCGAAAGAAGGATAAGACCGCACACCTATGTGTGGATTACAGGGCGCCAAATAAGCTAACAATTAAGAATAGATTCCCCATGCCCAGAATAGAGTATATATATATATACACATACCTAGATGAATCCACGAATAGAGTATATATATATACCTAGAGTATATCCTAGAGCGACTCAATGGTGCTAAAATTTTCTCTAAGACAGATCTTAAGAGTGGTTACCATTAGGTTCGGATCTTTGAGACGGACATTCCAAAAACCGCCTTCAAGACCGCAGAGGGTCACTATGAATTTGTGGTGATGCCTTTGGGACTCACCAATACACCAGCGACGTTCAACAAGATGATGTCTCAGGCTTTTAAGGATCTCATTGGCAAAATGTGCCTTCATCTTTCTAGAGGATATCTGTGTGTGGGGATTATTTTGTTGGGGTTTGTGTGTGTGCGCAAAGGCGCGGAGTACCGGTAATTATCTCCAAACTTAACATGAAAGAAACCCCAAGTTTAACTTTATGAGTCGTCTAAAAAATCATTTGACTTTGGACATACACATGCCCTTACGGGGCAAATATCGATTTGAAAGAAGCGGGCACATATGGACATGAGAGCCATGACCTTTCACTACTGTGTTAGAGCACAAAGTCTCCCGAGATGCCACCCAAAAAACATTCCAAATGCCACGAACACCATGTACTACTAGAAATCCTTGATAACTTAAGGATTCACATAAGTGCAAAACAGAGTCTATCACATAAAAAAGGTACGCTTAAAAGGACGTCCAAACCCTGACAGGAACTTGGATGGACATTAAAAAACCTGACTATGCGGAAACAGAAACCAGAAACCCTGAACAAGAGAACAAATGACCTAAGACACAGGCTTGCAAACCCTAAAAAGAGTAAAACAGAAGGAACGGAAACCCTGGCGGAGCGTCTTACCTTGTAGATGAGGCCGACGATGGTAGTGCCTGTTTTGAGGAGTTTCGGGGGGTGAGCACCCTGCTTCTCCAGCATGGCGTTTCGGCGACAGAGATCGAAGCTAAAACCGCCCTTCGCAGGCATCTCAACTGCAGGTTTGGTCATGGCTGTTGCTCCTTCCGATCAAGAGCTCTAGCTTGGAGGCGAAGTAAAGCATGCAATAGAACAGCAGAAAGGGCTATTAAATAGTATAAGAATTTACCACTTACCTTTTTTGAAGGTTATTGTTTTCAATTTTTTTAAGAGAAATCTTTTAGTATCTCTGTTTTTTATCCAATACAACTCTCAGAGGTGACTAGAGAGACTGCAAAGCACGTTCATCTCTCTCTCTCTCTCTCTCTCTCTCTCTCTCTCATGTACAAGTACGATGTAGGAGAGGGGGTGTAAAGGAGAAAAAATCAATATGTATCTCTCTCTCTCTCTCTCTCTCTCTCTCTCTCTATGTACAAGTACGATGTAGGAGAGGGGGTGTAAAGGAGAAAAAATCAATATGTTTCGTTCCTGAGGGGAGGTGTAGAGCATAAAATCTCTATCTCGCTCTCTCTCGTGTACAATTACAATGTAGGGGAGGGATGCAAAGGACAAAAAATCACACTGTCTCATTCCCAAGGGGAGGCGTAGCGCAGAAAATCTCTCTCTCTCTCTCTCTCTCTCTCTCTCTCCCCAGGAGGAGGAGGACACCCATACAATGGATTCCGTAAATTTTAGCACGCCTGCCCCCTGAACATCAACGATGATCCCCTCATCATGGCATGATCATTACCTTTCCACATGACGTAGTTGAGGGAGACCTACTCATTAGCCCTATGCTTGATATTTTGGAGAGTGGTATGCCATCTATTGGGGGTTGATGGTCCTCTCATGTACGAGGGGAAGGACAGGGATCTGATCATTATGATCAGTCTCAGGGAGTTGTTTGACGGTGTTATCTTCAAGACCTGCTGAAGTCAGTAGGATATGTCTCATGTACGAGGGGAAGGACAGGGATCTGATCATTATGATCAGTCTCAGGGAGTTGTTTGACGGTGTTATCTTCAAGACCTGCTGAAGTCAGTAGGATATGTCTCACATGCACAGAGGTTGGGAGATTATTGCTAGTATTACAGCTTGACAAATTTGGAAGGCTAGATGCACTAAGGCCATTGAGGGTATTTTGGTTTATGATACACAGTGCATTTATAGGACACCATCCACACCCTGGGGATCTTTGAGGGGGCTGTAGAGACAAAGTGCGGCTAGTTTATGAGAGAGAGTGGGATCATGGCATCTTTTTCATAGGCACATGGTGATTGGTTGAGGTTTCCCCCTTATTTGGTTTAAAATCTCCCTTTTGTATATCCCGGGCAGAACACTCCAGGGCTCTTCCTTTCCCGGAGACCTTGTTATAGGCAAACGCGAGCGGGTATGCCGCGTAACCCAGAAGATCGCGAACACCTTCTGGGACAGCCTTTCTTATGAGCCATAGCGGGGGAGAGGGCTTGGTTTCGGGTGAACACGAGTAGGGCAAGGAAGAATTTTATCCAGACGGATGAATAGATTAACCTCGAAGCAACAGCGTTTAGTAGCTGTCGCCATAAAAAGAGCTCGTATCCTGGCTTTGCTACCATTCTCGAACAATGAGAATTAGATCCTTTATGAATTGCGACTAGAAAGTTGAACTCTAGTGAATTAACTAATTTGGTATTTTAGAATCTACTTATTATTAATTGTGAAACGCGTGTGATTAAAGAGAATTAAGTTGAGTTGAAACTCCTATCTCTGAAAAATTTTTTCCTTCTCTTTATTTTTCTTTTTCATACTAAATAGAAGCCTCTTTTTTGGGGGAGGGCAGATAACCTTGCTAATACCAAAATTAATTCTACAAAATTTATTGGAGATCACACGATTTAATCCCACCACAAGGATTTGGGTAGCAGTGGCTTACTTCTTTTAGCCACAAACGTCTTGAATGCTATATCCTATTAAATGCTAGACTTGGCTGAATAAATACATCTTGGGAATAGTGGGAGAATGTGGTAAAGCATACAAAGTTAGTAAACCCACAATTGTATGAGAGAGAGAGAGAGAGAAGGGGGGGAGGTGAATATTACTTTACATGTAATATAGGTAGAGAGAGAGGAAAATAGAATCCATTAAAATGAGCAAGGATATCACACAATAACTAGCAAGGCAGCCTATCTTAGTAGCAACCCAAGCTGAGATGGAGGCCATGAAGCTTACCATTAAGGAGTTGCATAAAGAACAAGGAAGCCAAGGAGAAGGTGCTAGATAGTAGGTAGGAGGAAGAGTGGCCCCAATCCATTAATGTCCATGGTTTGTTTGAACTAGATAAAGTAGGGATATTGCCTACCTTCACACCTCCCACAGTGTAACAAGAACACCTCATAGGAGCATGGGGACTTCACCCTTGAATAACATCTGTGGGGTTTGTTTGAACTTGACAAACTAAGGATATTTCCTACCTTTACAGCTCCCATGGTGTAACAAGAATACCTCATAGGAGAAAGGGGAGTCCAGAAAGTAGGACCACCCTTGGATAATAATGAGTTGTCACAAGATGTTAACTTAGCCAAGATAACCAAGGTTATTTATGAGATACAAGAGATTATCGCCACCTTCTTGTGGGGAGCACAAAGTTGGATTCTATAGAAACCAACTAGTTTAGTTTGACAAGACAAATGATAGTTGCCACAAAGGAGATGACCCCCAAGGAGAGTTTCCAATGCTCACCCAAAAGCTAGTCATGGATCATTTTTGTCTCCCTCATAAAGGGTTGCCCAAGGATACAATCATACGAAACGGGCTGTCGGCCAAAATTCATTACCATGAAAGTGTGGCGGAAGTTGGTCCCAAGGATCTCGATCTTCAAATCCTTCAAGAGACCTATGGGCCTAGCGATGGCTCCATCGGCGAGAGTAAGGTTGTGTCATCCATGGTAGGTGCTCCCCATTTTTACCAACATTGTTTGGTGATAATGCTTACCCCTTCCCCACCATCCAGGATGGTAGTGACCTATAGGCCATCAAAGGTTATGGGTAATGTCGCCATTGAGTTCATCACCTTCATAATATTGGCGGAGTTTGTTAACTCGAATAATGGGGGTGCCATTGATCCCATGGGGTTCAATGAGCTCATCCTCCTCTGTCCCATTAGAGCTTCCAAGCTCCACGGACTTGCATTCCTACTTTGAGGCGTCCCTCCATCCAATCTTTTAAATACTTCCATAAGCTTGGGCTACATTGGAATAAGGTGCCAATGGGGATTTGGATCCAAGAAGAGAGTAAGGAAGAGAGGCCTATAATGTCTCTGGGAACAGGTGTAGTTTCCTGAGGTGGGTCACCTTTGCTTGTCGTTAGGCTCTTGCCTATATAGGGTATTGGGATCTGGATTTTGTGTCCTTCCTTTTGAGGCAGTGCCCCCCTCCCCCCCAAGTTTTTGAGATAATCAACTCTACTACTGGGTTTCTCTGGTGGGGGTATCTACAGCTGTGGGTGCTGCTACTCGAGGGTGTCTCTGAGGGGGTGCTTGGTCTTGGAAATCTCTGATATGCTCTTGAGCTTCCTCAGTAGGTCGTATGTTGGAAACCAAGGGACATGGTTCAAGGTATGCCTTTGGAGGCTCATCCTCTAGTTGAGTGGGACATCCCTCTAGGATAAAACTTTTGTGTGTCCCTGGTTTTGTGAGGTCGATGCCTCTATTGTAGCAGCATGAGCTTTACGGCTCTTTGTCTATTCTATAATCTGGTCACTACGTTGAGAGGGATTGTGTGGATGAAGCTATCTCTTACACTCAACAAATTAATGCCGGTGTGCCTACCGTCCACACTAGCCTGGCCGCCCATGACTCCGCATGGGCATCCTCTCCCACTGAACCCCGGTTTTGGTCTGCCGTCGGTCATCACAGGCTAGTGTGGCCTACCGTCCACACTAGCCTGCGCCCATGACTCCGCATGGGCGTCCTCTTCCACTGAACCCCGGATATGGCCATCCGGTCTGCCGTCGGTCATCACAGGCATTACAGCCTACGTGACATTACCCCCCCCTTAAGAAGAGTTTTCGTCCTCGAAAACAAACTGGGGAAACCTTTTGGAAATTGCACTACGGCGTTCCCAGGTAGCTATCTCCTCATCCCTATCTGTCCATTTAACAAGTACCTCCTGGTACACTTTATGTCGGGTTTGTCTATCACGATACTGTAGAATCTTTTCAGGTTTATGTGGTATCTTTGGTGGCTCTATCAAGTCCACCAAAATCTCTGGAGAAACTGCGTTCTCTAACCCGTGAACTGATTTCTTCAGTTTACTGACATGGAAGACAGGATGGACTTGAGAACTCTCCGGTAACTCAAGTTTATATGCTACGTCTCCAATCTTCTTAAGGATTTTAAAAGGACCATAATATCTCAGAGAAAGTTTATTACACTTTCCCGTTTTCATGGTTTCTGACTGCGCAAGAACCTTGAGGAATACAAAGTCACCTTCTGCAAAGGTCACCTTTCTTCGTCCTTTATCCGCATAAGTTTTCGTACTCATACTCAGAGTAGTATCCAGCTTTTTGAAGACTTCCCTCCAAAAATGACTGTTGAACTTTCTATCTCTATCCGACACTATATCTGCGGGCAGGCCATATAGCTTGTAGAGATGTTCAATAAAGAGTTTTGCCAACTCTGGCATTTTAATAGTTTTCTTCGTGGCAATAAACTTTGCCATTTTAGTTAACCTGTCTACTACCACCCACACCGAGTCATTCCCTCGCGACTCGTCTTGGGTAAACCGGTAATGAAATCCATGGAAATGCTTTCCCATTTCCCTTGAGGAATCTCCAGCGGATGGAGTAGTCCTCCAACCTTAAGACGTTCATGTTTATTGACCTGGCACTTATCGCATTTCAGCACATAAGTCTGGACGTCCTTAAACAAACTAGGCCAATAAAACTGTCTTTTTACTAGTGCACAGGTCTTCTGAATCCCAGGATGACCCGCACTTGGACTATCATGACTTTCTTTAAGAATATGGGCCCGAAAGTCACCAATAGTTGGTACACATATTCTACCCTTGTAGAGTAAGTACTCGTCGTCAATGGAGTAATTAGCATATTTCTCCCCCCGACGAAGTTTATCACTCCCCTTTGAAGCCGTGGCAGTCAAAGGTGATGAAGGGCCTACGTCAGAACTCTCCGGCTCCAAACTATACCCAGAAGACACGGCTAGTCTCTCCGGACTAACTCTCGCTTCCCTTCCCGTTGCACCTTCGGCCAGTCTCTCCGGACTAGCAATACGTGCCCATGAGGGAGGTGGTCGCGTCTGTGAAGAAGTGCATACGCGTACAGCGCGCCAGACCTCTGTAAAAGATGGATCATGCTCACATAAACCATGTAGTGACTCCAAGAAATCATTCTTGAAGACTGTGAAACTAAGTTCATTTATCTGTGGCATGCGACTAAGTGCATCTGCCACCACGTTATACTTACCTTTCTGGTAACGTATCTGAAGGTCAAACTCCTGTAGAATCTCCGCCCACCAAGCTTTTCTACCCTTCAGTTCATTTTGACTTGAAAGCCATTTCAGACTTTCATGGTCCGTCCGGACCTCAAAAGTAGCACCATATAAATAGTGTCTCCACTTTTTCAGTGCATGAACTATCGCTAGTAACTCTCGCTCATAAGTCGAGTAGTTACGCTACGCATGATCTAACTTTTTACTCTCAAATGCAATTGGGCGTCCCCTTTGCATAAGTACGGCCGGCCCCAATGGCCTCATTACTAGCGTCTGTTTCAAAACAAACGGCTCATTTGGATCGACAATAGTCAAAACAGGTGCAGCTGCTCTACGGTCACCTTGAGCTTGTCAAAGCTCTTCTGTTGGGCGTCCCCCCAACTAATGTTTTTTGTTTTTGAGCTTGTCAAAGCTCTTCTGTTGGGCGTCCCCCCAACTAATGTTTTTTGTTTTTGACCGTAACTGGTTAGTCAAGGGACTGCGATCTTCGCGTAGTCCTTCACATACTGTCGGTAGAACCCCGACATGCCAAGAAAAATCTGCAGTTCCTCGAGATTCTTCGGCACTGGCCATTTAAGAATAGCCTCTACTTTTTCTGGCTCCATCCGCATACCATCGGCGGATATAATATGGCCAAGGTAGTGAATTTCTGTTTCAAAAAATTCACATTTGCTTTTCTTCGCAAATAATTTGTGCTCTCGCAACAACTCGAACACTAGACGCAAATGCTCTATGTGTTCTTTCTGTGTTTTACTGTACACAAGAATATCATCTAGGAAAACTACTACGAATTTTCCCAGATATGGACGTAAAATACTGTCCATTAGCATCATAAACGTCGCTGGAGCATTGGTTAGCCCAAATGGCATAACCAAAAACTCAAAATGCCCGAAACGGGTCCGAAATGCTGTCTTCGCAACATCTTCTGCTTTTATTCTAACCTGATGATACCCAGATCTCAGGTCTATTTTTGTGAAGTATCTCGATCCATAGAGTTGATCAAACAACTCATCCATGTGTGGCATCGGATACTTGTTCTTAATCGTTATCTGATTAAGAGCCCTATAGTCTATGCACATCCGCATAGATCCGTCTTTCTTCTTTACCAGAAGAATAGGCGATGCCCACGGACTTGAACTAGGCCGAATAAAGCCTTTGTTCAAATATTCCGTTAATTATTTTTCCACCTCCTGTGCCTCGGCGGAGTGGCTTAATCTATAAGCAGGTTTGCTTATAGGTTTTGATCCTGGCATAACTTCGATGCCATGGTCTACTTCTCTAGATGGTGGTAAACCATCTCTGGTAAATCATCAGGAAAAACATCCTGAAATTCAACCAAATGTGTGATCACCACATGTGCTACTTTCGAGGCGCTACGGTCATAGACGTGTTCACTAGGCACAACGGCCATAGAACGGCTCTCTCTCGAAGGACTCGGCACTACGGCCGTGGGTTTTGTCTCTCTCTTAGCACGCGATGCTACATCCATGTGCGGTGGGTCTCTTTCGTGGAAAACGGGCACTACGGCCACACGGCGCGACGGTCGTGTTGGGTTTGTTTCGTGGGGTGTACCGTTGTTTTGTGTTTTTTAAAAAAAAAATTTAAAAAAAATAACGGGCCGGGCCGGCCCTCGCTGCTTCGGGCGTGGCCGCCCGCCCGTGGGGAGTGTCCACACGATTCTGGCTGGCCGCCCATTGCCAGCTGTGCGCTGGGCATGCCCATATGTGATGGTATCAAGGGCTGGCCGCCCGTTATTTTCATTATTCATAAAAATGAATAATGAAAATATATTAAAAAAATAAATGGTGTTTTAACCCTTTTCTTCTTTTTTTTTTCCTTTTTTTTTCTTTTTTCTTTCTGGTGTCGTCGCAGCGCTGGTGGTTGGCCGTTTGTCGCCGGCTATCCGGTGGCCGCCGCCGCCTGGCTGGCCGGCCTGGCCTTTGGCTGGCCGCCTAGGCTCCTCACGCTATGAGACCTACGCGCTAGCCAACTGCGCTACACGACTGATCTTCAACGCGTGGGTTGAATGCTGTTCTTCGCCCCCCCACTCAGCGCAAGTCACCCCCCAGGCTCTTCAACGCAGCCGTGGGGCTGGTGGGCTAATCTTCGCAGTGGGGCTGCTCTTCGCCCCACGTCAAAGCAAGCGCTCCATGGGCTCTTTGCCCACCTCAAAGCAGGCGCTATGCTGCTTTCTTTTGCAGGTCGTGGGCTGGTGTCGCTTCCCCCCACACCCAAGCTTCAACAAAATTTTTTTCGCAGACAATTTCAACGCACAGAAAAAATATCATCTATGGAAAATTGCTTTTGCTTACCTGCGATTTGCTGCTTGCTGTGTGTGACGGGGAGAGAGAGAGAGAGTGAGAGAATTCTTCCCTTCCATTCTTCCTTGGCCGCCTCCCTCCACACCCTCCATTCGAGATAAGGGTGAGAAGATTGTGGATGAAAACCATCGAGTGGGCTCCGGTCCCCCATTCACGCGCGGACTCTCACGATCCCCTCGAACCACGCTCTGATACCAGTGTTACAAAGGATGAGGATTGCCCCTCATCCCCCAGGCTATATAGTGTGTGGCCTGTCGTCCACACTAGCCTAGCCGCCCATGACTCCGCATGGGCGTCCTCTCCCACTGAACCCCGGATATGGCCATCCAGTCTGCCGTCGGTCATCACAGGCATTACAGCCTACGTGACATTAGTGTTACATTCCCGTAACGCCGCTACGGGCATTACCACAGGAGGGGACGGCTCACCACCCAGCCATAGAGGAAGAATGAGGATTGCCCCTCATCCCCCAGGCTATATAATGTGTGGCCTGCCGTCCACACTAGCCTGGCCGCCCATGACTCCGCATGGGCGTCCTCTCCCATTGAACCCTGGATATGGCCATCCGGTCTGCCGCGTCGGTCTCACAGGCGTTACAGCCTACGTGACATTACCCCCCCTTAAGAAGTCACATTTTTTGTAGGAAGTCACCAGTGGTGTGGTTAGGTCAGCCGCCGAGACTCCACAAGACCTATGCACTAGTTTTTAAGTTGACCTCTATGATAAGGACGTCCAAAAATTCGTGTTGTAATACCGGAGATTGTACTGTAATGTGCAATGGAGGGGTCAATTTGTGTAGTCACTTTTTAGCAGCAAGTGACTTAAGCATCTTGTTATAGATGGTTGTATATGGTACTCCCACTCGGGGGAGGTACGCCATTGGGTACAGAGTTACTCACAGACTAGTATGGAGCTACTAGTGTGATGGTAGTGGGTACGTAGTTACTCACTACTAATACATAGCTGCTAATAAAATTAAGATCTTCGAGTGAAAGATACTCTAGATCAACATTTTAAATTACCGAACCACAATCCATGAGTATCGAGGTACTCATAAATATGTTGATGTTGCTCAAATCGAGGGACCGATTTGTTCGATGGTATGGAATAAGCAAGGAGAGTGGAGTAACTTAAAAGTTACACATCACTAGTCCTAGTGAGTTGTCGAGGTCATCCGTAGTTTGATGATCCCCTCTACCTATCAGATAACATTCAATTTTGCAAGCCCTGGCATTTAATCCGTAGTGATTATGAGTTTGGTGTGAGATATGGTTATGAAGTTCTTACAAGAATACTCGTTTATTTGCTTGTCATTGGTTATAGCTTGGTAGAGATTGCCACCTGTGATGGGTAGGTAGCTTTGCCGCTATAATGAGGAGGCAGCAAATAATGTTCTTATAGTTCTACTTCATACCAACACCAAACAGGGATAGGATGATATTCCTAAGTTCATCATCACGAAGTACTGTGATGTTTACATTTATATTGAATGTATGATGTAATGAGACATTGGGCTTGTGTAATTACCATCAATTATCTAGCAACCTATGGCTTCGCAGCAAGCTCAGTCATTATCTGTGGATTGATAATGTGGTTATTAGTAGTTTAAAATTTTTCTTGATAGATGGTACAATCCACCCAAATAATTCATAAGTGTGTAACCGCTTATGAAGGGTAACAATATACAACAATGAAGCACTTTGTTACAAGTGTGAAACCACTGATCTGTTGCAAAGCAGTTTATCAATAGTACCACCATATGTGCGTAGACACTATACCACATCTTCGTTGTAAGATGTTTAAAAGTTTCTTGGAAGGACTCAAGAATATAACATATGATATTAAATACGGTCTAGATTTGTTCTTGGACCTATGACACTAGCGCGTAGTCCGCTTGAGAGTAGAGTTTTTGAGGACAAAAACCTTTCTTGAGGGAAAGGAGGGATATCCTCAAATATCACATAAACTCGAATAGTTGTGTGAGTCCAGACAATACTTGAAGGGATGTGTCTGGTAATAGCAACAAAGAGTTGTAAGTGATTGGATGTAACTCCAGACACCCGTAGTGGTGCAAGAATCTTTATCAAACATCTCCACATACTATATGATCTGCTCGCATATAGAGTATGGCATAAGAGATAGGAAGTTTGATTGTTATATTTGAAGGGAAATTTTCAAAACTTACATTTACTCTGAGTCAGAGTGGAGTTTAACCATCCGTAGATTGATGGTAGTTGAAACTCAACAAGATTCTAGAGCATATGCTTGTGCAAAAAATGTTGCTCTAAGAGAGAAAGTATCTCTCAACTTTGGAACTAATCCTTATGATGCATGATTAGATTGGCTCTAGTTTATTTCTCCTATGGCCGTAGAGCTTTCCAAGGAGAAGTTTTAACAAGTTGGTGATGCAACATGGTAGCGTAGTCTACAAATATCTAGTAGCATAGTCTGAGAACTTGCGCTACTAGAGTGCTCTCCAGTACATTAGCTTCTGTGCTAATGACATGATGCAAAATCAAGGCATGAAATTTGCCTTGGGGTTTTGGTTGAAATACCAAATCATGGCTTGTGTGAGCATGATCCTGTCTTTACAGAGGTCTGGCGCGCTGTACGCGTACGCACTTTGTCACAGTCGCGCCCACCTTCCTCGTGGGCACGTAATGCTAGTCCGGAGAGACTGGCCGTAGGTGCGGCGGGTAGCGAGGCGAGAGTTAGTCCGGAGAGGCTAGCTGAGTCTTCGGGGTATAGTTTTGAGCCGGAGAGCTCAGACGTAGGCCCTTCATCACCTTTGTTTTCCTTCACGGTTTCAAAGGATGATGCTAAACTTCGTCGGTGGGAGAAATATGCTAATTACTCCATTGACGACGGGTACTTACGTTACAAGGGTAGAGTATGTGTACCA
Organism: Cibotium barometz; assembly: GCF_041138505.1. Classification (NCBI taxonomy): domain Eukaryota; kingdom Viridiplantae; phylum Streptophyta; class Polypodiopsida; order Cyatheales; family Cibotiaceae; genus Cibotium; species Cibotium barometz. The sequence continues at coordinate 49,278,179 of NC_141061.1, read as the reverse complement.
ACTGTTGGTGACTTTCGGGCCCAAATTCTTAAAGAAAGTCATGATAGTCCAAGTGCGGGTCATCCTGGGATTCAGAAGACCTATGCACTAGTAAAAAGACAGTTTTATTGGCCTAGTTTGTTTAAGGACATCCAGACTTATGTGCTGAAATGCAGTAAGTGCCAGGTCAATAAACATGAACGTCTTAAGGTTGGAGGACTACTCCATCCACTGGAGATTCCTCAAGGGAAATGGGAAAGCATTTCCATGGATTTCATTACCTGTTTACCCAAGAGGGAATGACTCGGTGTGGGTGGTAGTGGACAGGTTAACTAAAATGGCAAAGTTTATTGCCACGAAGAAAATTGTTAAAATGCCAGAGTTGGCAAAACTCTTTATTGAACATCTCTACAAGCTATATGGCCTGCCCGCAGATATAGTGTCGGATAGAGATAGAAAGTTCAACAGTCATTTTTGGAGGGAAATCTTCAAAAAGTTGGATACTACTCTGAGTATGAGTACGGTAGATCATCCGGAGTCTGATGGTCAAACTAAAAAAGTTAACCAAATTCTAGAGGATATGTTGTGTTCTTATGTTAGTAAGAAGCAATCTAATTGGGAAGAGTACTTGCCCTTATTGGAGTTCGCCTATAACAGCTCCAAACACTCAGCGAGACTGGATTTACACCATTCATGTTAATGTATGGATTCTAGTCGAGATCTCCGATGGCTGTAGGCCTAGAAAAGGAGAAGATTCAATCTGTCAAGGATTTCCTTGAAGATATGAATGATATGCTCAGAGCCGCACGTGAGAGCATTCGTAGCGCTCAGGATCGCGCTAAAACTTATGCGGATAAAGGACAAAGAAAGGTGACCTTTGCAGAAGGTGACTTTGTATTCCTCAAGGTTCTTGCGCAGTCAGAAACCATGAAAACGGGAAAGTGTGATAAACTTTCTCCGAGATATTGTGGTCCTTTTAAAATCCTTAAGAAAATTGGGGACGTAGCCTACAAACTTGAGTTACCGGAGAGTTCTCAAGTTCATCCTGTCTTCCATGTTAGTAAATTGAAGAAATCAGTTCACGGGTAAGAGAACGTAGTTTCTCTAGATATTTTGGTGGAATTGATCACTCCACCAAAGATACCACATGAACCAGAAAGGATTCTTGGGTATCGAGAGATAGACAAACCTGACATAAAGTGTACCAGGAGGTACTTGTTAAATGGATAGATAGGGATGAGGAGGTAGCTACCTAAGAATGCCGTAGTTCAATTTCCAAAAGGTTCCCCAGTTTGTTTTCGAGGACGAAAACTCTTCTTAAGGGGGGGTAATGTCACGTAGGCTGTAACGCCTGTGAGACCGACGGCAGACCGGATGGCCATATCCGGGGTTCAGTGGGAGAGGACGCCCATGCGGAGTCATGGGCGGCCAGGCTAGTGTGGACGGCAGGCCACACACTATATAGCCTGGGGGATGAGGGGCAATCCTCATTCTTCCTCTATGGCTGGTTGGGTGGTGAGCCAGAGGCCGTCCCCTCTTATGGTAACGCCCGTAGTGGCGTTACGGATATCTAACATGCGCTGGGCATGCCCATATGTGATGGTATCAAAGGGGGCTGGTCGCCCGTTATTTTCATTATTCATAAAAATGAATAATAAAAATATATTTTTTTTAAAAATAAATGGTGTTTTAACCCTTTTCTTCTTTTTTTTTCTTTTTTCTTTCTGCTGTCTCGCTGGTGCCTGTTGCAGGCGCAGGTGGTTGGTCGTTTGTCGCCGGGGCTGTCCGGTGGGGCCACCGCCGCCGCCTGGCTGGCCTGGCTGGCTGGCCGCTGCCGCCGCCGCTGGCTGGCCGGCCGCCTAGGCCTGGGTGGCCTGGCCTTTGGTTGGCCGCCTAGGCTCCTCACGCTATGAGACCTACGCGCTAGCCAACTACGCTACACGACTGATCTTCAACGCGTGGGCTGAATGCTGTTCTTCGCCCCCCCACTCAGCGCAAGTCACCCCCCCCAGGCTCTTCAACGCGTGGGGCTGGGCTAATCTTCGCAGTGGGGCTGCTCTTCACCCCACGTCAAAGCAAGCGCTCCATGGGCTCTTCGCCCCACCTCAAAGCAGGCGCTATGCTGCTTTCTTTTGCAGGTCGTGGGCTGGTGTCGCTTCCCCCCACACCTAAGCTTCAACAAAATTTTTTTCGCAGACAATTTCAATGCACAGAAAAAATATCATCTATGGAAAATTGCTTTTGCTTACCTGCGATTTGCTGCTTGCTGTGTGTGACGGGGAGAGAGAGAGAGAGTGAGAGAATTCTTCCCTTCCATTCTTCCTCTGATACCAGTGTTAGATCTCCGTAACGCCACTACGGGCGTTACCACAAGAGGGGACGGCCTCTGGCTCACCACCCAGCCATAGAGGAAGAATGAGGATTGCCCCTCATCCCCCAGGCTATATAGTGTGTGGCCTGCCGTCCACACTAGCTTGGCCGCCCATGACTCTGCATGGGCGTCCTCTCCCACTGAACCCCGGATATGGCCATCCGGTCTGCCGCCGTCAGTCACACAGGCATTACAGCCTACGTGACACAGCCCCTTCCACTGTTTCTTCTCCTATCAGTAGGTCTGCAACTTCTTGTCCTTCCACAGGTAGCAACAATAGGTCTGAGAAGGCTCTTGATGATAAAGGCAAGAAAAAGATCAGGTGCAACTATTGTAAGGCAACTGATCATGTCATTAAGAATTGGCCTAAGCTAAAGGCTAAAGAGGCAAAGAAGAAAGAGTCAAATGCAGCCACAATAGTGGATGCTTCTACAAATGCAGATTCTGCAAATGTTGTGCAGGATACAGAATGGGTGTTTAGCGTGTATTATCAGTATGACCCATCTGTACATGATACATGTTTGGCAGTTTCTGTTGACTTTGATGTATGGTATTTTGATAGTGGTGCTACAAAGCACATTACCTCGCATCGTGATATGTTCACTTGTCTTGAGGCTGTCTCTAATGGGAATACTATCACATGTGCCAACAATAATGCTTCTTACCCAGTGAAGGGCGTTGGTAAAATTATGCTTACTGCTGCAAATGGCAGCGCTTTCACACTTTCAGATGCTTTGTATGTGCCAGGGATAAAGAAGAATCTATTGTCTGTCTCTGCGCTTGCTAGACTTGGACTTGTAGTCAAATTTGTGGATGACAGATGTACTGTTCATGATTTGACTTCTGGTGATACGATTATTGCATATGGCACCTTATTTCATGGGCTGTATAGGCTCAATTCTTATGACAAGTGTGTGGAAGATTCAGCAAATGCAGTTTTTAAGATGAAAAGGCAGTTTCAGATGCAAAACTATGGCATGCTCGTTTTGGTCATCTGAACTTTGCTAGTTTGCTGCGTTTGTGCAGAAATTTGATATGGTTGCTTCATTGCCCCCTCTTGAGGCACCATTGAAACATGTTTGTGAAGGCTGTATTTTGGGCAAAATGTAGCGTTCTGTGTTTCCAAAGGATGGTTCTGTGTTTTCAAAGGATGGTTCTGTGCGGGCCACATAGTGATGTATGTGGGCCTATGCAAACTCCGTCATTTGGTAAACACTTGTACTTCGTGACTTTCATTGATGATTACTCAAGGCATGCATGGATATATCCACTGAAGGCAAAGTCCGAAGTGTTTTTGTGCTTCAAATAATTTTTACTTATGGCTGAAAATGTATCCAATTGTACTGTGGGCACCCTCCGGTGTTCTGATCGAGGGGGGGAGTACATGTCTAAAGAGTTTGATGCATTTCTGGCTAGTCGTGGGATAAAACACCAATGTACAGTGCCGTATATCCCTCAGTAAAATGGTGTTGCTGAGAGGAAAAACAGGTCACTTATGGAGATGGTACGATGTATGGTGAACAGCCAAGCTTTGCCACATGCGTTTTGGTTTGAGGCTATCATGTGTGCTGCATATGTACTCAACAGGTGTCCCACTGAGGCCTTGCAGTCTGTTACTCCATACGAAGCTTGGCATGGCAGGAAGCCTTCTATTGGTCACTTGCGTGTCTTTGGTTGCTTGGCCTATGCTTTAGTGCCTGTGCAACAACGTAGAAAATTAGATGATAAGGCTGTCAAATGCATTTTTGTTGGTTACAATGCTGAGAGCAAGGGTTACAGATTGTATCATCCACAGTCAAAGCGTATTTTGATTAGTCGAGATGTTGTTTTTATGGAAGATGCTATGCAGCCATTGTTATCATGTACCAAAGAGACAGGTGTGAGCTCACGGGATATATTTGATGTGTTGTTGCCTCTGTTTACAGGTGGGAATTCAAATGTAAGTCCTAATGAGACAAATATTAGTTGAAACAAAAGCCAGATGGCAGTGTTGATCGCTATAAGGCTAGACTTGTTGCAAAGGGTTATGCTCAAGAAAAGGGCATTGATTTTGATGAGACCTTTGCTCCCACTTATCGTATGACTACCATTCATAGCATTTGTGCATTGGCAGCTCATAATGGTTGGAATGTACATCAGTTGGACATAAAGACTGCGTTCTTGAATGGAGATTTGCATGAGGAGGTGTATGCATCGCAGCCTCGTGGTTTTGTTCAAAGAGGGCAGGAAAACAAAGTGTGTAGGTTGAAAAAGGATTTATATGGTTTAAAAGCAAGCTCCACGAGCTTGGTATGAAAAGATACATGCATATTTGACTGCACATGGTTTTTAGAATAGTCCAACAGAAAGCACTTTGTATATTAAACGTGTGGATGATGTACATCTAATCATTGCTCTCTATGTCGATGACATGTTGCTCACAGGACCAAATGAGAGTCATATTGCTGATTTTAAGCATATTGTTGCTACTCCAATGGAGATAGGTTTGAAGTTGTCTTCATGATGCTGGAGATCACTTTGATGTCACACTCTATCAGATAGCTGTTGGTTGCCTCATTTATGTATGCATTACGAGGCCGGACATTCAGTTTGCAGTCTCACAGGTGAGCAGGTTTATGCATAGCCCAGGGTCTCAGTATTGGAAGGCAGTTAAACACATCTTTCGCTACTTGAGTGGCACCATACATCTTGGATTGTTTTATCCCAAGGGGGGATCGTTGCCACTAGATTTACATGCTTTTTCGGACTCAGATTGGGCTGGTTGCTATGACACAAGAGTGTCCACACGTGGTTTTTGTTTCATGCTCGTAGCTCATGCATATCTTGGTTGAGCAAGAAGCAACCTACTGTGGCCACTTCTAGTCGTGAAGCTGAGTACAGGGCAGCTTTCACAGCTATGGTTGAGTGTGTGTGGCTCAGACGGCTTCTGGCTGACTTGGGTGTTGGACAGAAGTCTGCCACCTCTATCTACACTGACAGTCAGAGCGCATTGGCAGTTACGAGAACCCCAGTTTTTCATGCTCACACAAAGCACATTGAGGTGCATTATCACTATGTCAGGGAGAGACTCTCAGCAGGAGAGATCAGCTTGGCCTATGTGCCAACACAGGACAACCTCGTCGATCTTTTCACAAAGGCGCTTCCTCATGAGAAGTTTGAAGCTTTCCGCAAAGCTTTGGGCTTGCTCCCCTTTGTGGACTGATCTACTTCGGGCATGGCACTTCCCTATACATGAGTGCCAGCTCTCGTTCACACCATCACTCCCAGGGGAGATCTGTTGCCATATATATAGGCAGTGATGTGTGTGAACACACTTAGGACCGTCGAGGCACTTTTTCTCTCTTTAGGAGGCTTTTTCCCCCGGCTTGTATATACGCCCATCTACGGCTAACTAATCTTTGTACATTGACACAATCTAATACACTGTGTGTTGTGTGCATTCTTGCTTCTTCTTCTCCAAGCTTTGTGTGCTTTTCTGCAACCCTAATTCCAACAAGTTTTTCCATCCTTCTATTTAACATTATGTAACTGGATTCCATTTGGTTCCTTGGTGGGAGTATCCAACTTTGAAGGCCTCTTTTAAAGCTTCCAAGGTGGCCTTATCTTTTACCTTTAGGTATCTAAACCACTGGCCTGCTTTGCCATCTAGGGCGAGGCCAAAGGCACTCACCTTGACTTGATCGTCCACGTGGCCGGATGCCTCGCAGATCCAATTAAATATCTCTAAGTGTGGTATGGGGTCTCTAGTTTCATCAAACTTGGTGATCAACTTATTAAGGAAGTCCTAGTTAAGCGGCACGATATATAAATCTAGTAGAAAATATACCACAACGAGATTTACAAAAAACGTTATGTTTAAAATCCAATGACTTTGCAAAGCCTTTTGTGGAAGGGGTTTTTTCATGTGTCCTTAATTTATTTTCATTGTCTCGTTGATATTATCATTATATGATAGAGTTAGCATAATGTGTTATGAAGGCATTGAAATATTCAATTTTGATCTTTTTGTGAGCCATTTTTTTTAAAAAAAGAAAAACATTTATGTTTAAAATCCAATGACTTTGCAAAGCCTTTTGAGGAAGGGTTTTTTTTCATATTGTGTCCTTTTATTTTCATTGTCTTTATGACCACACAAGCTTGTTTGCCCTTTAAAAACAGCATTTGCTCTTTAAAACAGAAATTTAAAAAAGAGTGCTTTCAAGATGAACATGCACCCATTCTTTTGGGCACACACTTTGAAAAATTAAATCATTTTCGTAATACATACACTAATGTCCTTGGTTACACAAATCTCAGCTCATGGTAAGAGCAGCCTTCGTTAACAAACACAAGAATCTCTGCTTGATCCTTTGTATCAACATCCTTCCTTGCTCTTCTCTTATTTGTATAATTTCTAATGTCATTCACATTTCTTTCCACCCACAATATATTAGAACACAAAAGACTGATCTTCTTACTATCTATATCTATATAAAACTTGATATAATATAGATGAGCCCAAATTAACCACCATTGCAATAATTGCACTGGACCAATAATTACAAAATATAGTGAAAACATTTCGTATTAGTTATTAATGGGCGGTCAACTCTGTTTGTGGGTTTTGAAGATGGAGAGACCTAATTTGTAGCAGAGGAAAGGAAGCAAAAGTGCGAGAGCTGCAAGCGCATATGCAAAGTTTTTCACTAAGTAACCAACCCGGGTGCCCACGAAACCCAATGCATCCTCATCAGCTGGGATGTAGAGAACTTGGACAACAACTCGCCATGCTTTCTTGTAGCTCTTCACATTGGAGCTCTGCAGCTTGTACATAGCTTCTCCTAGTACCCCAAATATGGATGCGGTAAGAAGGCTACCTTGAACAAGGAGCATCCACCAAGGTACAAGGTGCGCCAAGGTGCCTATGGATAGCCATTGGGACTTGCGCTTCAAGTGCCCGGAGCTTGGGAGATATGTGGGCACATCGTATTCGAATGATTTCACATCTTTGGCCGTCGGACACAAGAAGAAACGTATGGCTAGCAGCACAACGCCTGTCAGGCAAAGAGCAGCAGTGGGTGGGTTAATCACTATGAACCCATCTTCTCCTGATGCTGTGAAGGCCTCTTTCAACTTCTGTATTATAATTGGCGGCGCATCATGCAGACGATGATCACTCTCGTCTTCTCCTGCTCCTGCTGATTTGCTCGATTCTGCTCCCATCTCTTCAGCTGCACCACCACCACCACCTAATTCACATTCTTCTGACGCAACATTATTAGTACCGTTACGTTCTCCGTGATCAGCTGCAGCTGTTATCTGCAATGGTTCTCCATCACCTTCCATCACATTATCCTCCTCCTCATCACCTCTCACTTGGTATGCGCCTGCACGTCCGTCGTCTCCATGTCCCAACGGTTCATCAGTGATTGCGCTATTTTCAGCTCTACCTTCATCAATGTACTGTGCAGCATTTGGGTTTTCCATAATCTTGAATATACCCTGACGTGATCCATCTCCATGGTGGTCCATTATTTCTTTTATCTGCACCATGCCCTCCTTCCTATCTCCATTCAATTCTACTGCTTCATCTCTATACTCACCGTCATGCCGGTCTTGCAGGACATCGGTCGTCCAAGCCGGCACCCGCAAAATGGTCTTCTCCCGACGACCATTGATCGTAATTACTCCATCTCTATCTCCCTCTCCTTTAAACAAGTTCTGATCCATTCTACTCCGACCCTGATCAGCACTGCTATCTTCTGCCCTTGTTGTTGCTGCGCCTGCTGCTGTTGCTTCGGCCAATATTGAGGTCCCCAATATCATGCTATCATAATTACGTCCATGTCCTCGACTTGTTTCTTGGTCTTTTCCTGTTTTTCTTATGCTCGAGTTCTCTTCTTGATCAGAAGCTGAGAATAGCTGCAGCCGTTTTCTCGACCTGAAAACAACATGGTGCAACCATGCTCTGAGGAGAACAGCCATGACTTTTCCTAGAAGTGGAGTTTTGGATTTTGTGGACGACCTAGTCCTAAACACAACATGGCGTAGCCATGTTCTGAGGAGAACAATGAGAAGGGTGATGGTTAAGAGCGTCTCAGAGGTGTGCTTGAGATGGTGACCATACTCTGTGTTGAGAACGTTTGAGCCACTTTCTTCTCCCACCAAGCCTTTGAAGCGAAAGGGGACCACTACCAGAGCGGTGATAAGGCCAGACCAGGCTCCTAACTCATGAGTGATTGTTGTACTGAGGGCGTCATCTCCCCCGAACGTCACCCTTGCGAGTATAGTAATCCACAAGCAAGTGTAGGTGCTAAGGTAATTTGTCAAATTTGGCAGAGAAGAGACAACAAGAGGGAGAAATGCTCCAACCAGGGTATCTAGGTTTTTGAACAGAGGGAACAAGACACCTGCGCCCTTCAAAACTTGAAGCAAAGTAGCAATTGAGGTCAGTATCGAGCCCCCGAAGATGACTATGAACGTCGGGTATTTGTAGAGATGGGTTGGTACGGCACATCTGTATGCAGCAAGCCATGATGTCCACGACCACTGCTGGACTCCATAGAGTGCAGCAATGCAATTGAGCTGCCTGAGAACATAGTCCATGTGTATCTTCTGACTCTGAGCTAGGGCACATCTCCGTATGGGTTCAGGCGGAAAGACTGGCTGCACAAGAATGGTGATACAGCGGCCAGACGCTTCACAACACGAGAAAACACCGCTTGTATTGTCAAGTTGATCAGGTAATGCAAGTGATCCACGTGTAGAAGGCTGGGTAATGCAGGCAGAGCTAGAAAGGTTAGCGTCCCACTTTCTGAAGCGTCCTGTGAGGATGTATCGTTGGAGAGGTTCAGAAGGGTCATGTACTCTGTAGCCTATGTTGGTCCCAACAGTGAGAGAGATGAGTGAGATCCTATTTGCGCTCGCACAAGCTGCCGTCTGGCCTGACGTCGACGACGTTGCAGAGAGATCAGCAAGGGCTTGTGAAATCGTCATATCGTGAGGAGTGGGGAGGACAAAGCTATGGAGATTGCTGAACATTATGACGAAAGGGGTGATGACTCCTATCCCAACAATGCAAATCACCACCATGATCCATAATCTTCTGCACATGCGCGTCATAGTTGTTCTTCACTGCAGCCTCTGATCATGTATTGGGCAGTGTACAGTTGAAACCCTGTCTGTCTTTCAGCTGCTGATCACCACTAACAAACAGCAAGTAGTTAATGGCGAACACTCAATTATTATAATTAAACGCATCATTTTCCTCGCCTCTGCCTCGTACGTCACGACCACCCTTCTAGGCACTCCAGTGTCCACAGAGAATACAATGGACCTGTAAATTCTATTCCGTGATCAATTTTAAAAGATCCACGAATAATTGTGTGTGTGTGTGTGTGAGAGAGAGAGAGAGAGAGAGAGAGAGAGAGAGGACTCTTTATGTAGCTAGGAATCATTAAGAAATCTATAATGTGTGTGTGTGAGTGTGAGAGAGAGAGAGAGAGCGAGAGAGAGAGAGAGAAAGAAAGAGGGGACTCTATATGTAGCTAGGAATCATTAAGAAATCTATAATTGTTTCATTAACTTAAGAAATCTAGAATTGAGAGAGAGAGAGAGAGGGGGGAGAATCGATGCAATAATAATAAAACTCACCCATCATCCTTGTGCAAAGTTAATTACATATGACTAGAGAGGACATTTCTTGCATTGTGATGCTAAATATGCAACATGTACCATGGTTCTCACTCGCTCTTCTTACTACAAGACTTTCAACACATTATATTGTAACTTTGCATGAGCTTTGACACAAAAGAATGGAGTTCCAAAATTGCTATCATGTTCTTATGAGTGGTCTTTTTGTGTTTTGTCGCTCTCATGGTACGAGTTAGCACCGGGCCCCTAAATCTAAAAGCTAGTTTGGCGATTCATTGAATATGTATCTATCTACCTCCTGCATCTCCTATTTCACCCTACTTGATAAAACAAGTCTGTGGCTTTTCGCATCGTCTTCTGTCCATACCACTGGACGGTATCTGATCTCACGATTAGACCTCCCGAGGGGAGCCCATTGGGCTTACCTTGTCGACATGTTGACTTTATTACAAGGAAAAACGATCCCGTGCTATACTCCAGTTATCATTTGGGGCACAAATCATATTCCGGTTCATTCTTCACTAATAGAATGCCTACTCGCCTATAATAATACAACTTCTTTATGGTGCATCTCTACGAAGCGTCGTCGCACAATTCACTTGTGTTGATCAATAGTAGCCTTGCCTCTCCTTGGCGGATTCTATGATGCATTATACACTTCTTGCATTGTTTCGTTAGCTTCACACCCTTCCCAAAGGAGCACATGGTGAGGTAGGAGCCTCCCACTAGGTTGGGATGGTATTAGCCCTAGCAATTGGGCCCCCCCTGGACACTTGGTTGCTTGTAAGAGGGAGGAAGGGCACACTCCTCTACTTTGATTTGAAAGGGATAACCAAAGAAGCATGCTTCCCTGTTGGTAAGAAGGGGAAGCACTTCCCCATGGCCTTCTCTCTCTCCGACAAAGTGACATCTGCCTCTAGGAGTTAGGCTGGAAGCGGTTTCGTAGGAGAAATCGCTTCCAACAAGTGGAATCTCATTTCGACCATTCCTCTTTCCATTTCTTCTAGTTTTCTCTTTTTTGAATGTCTTAACCCGCGATTACAGGGAGAGTGGGCACCACCCACAGGCACTTACCCTTGTCAGAAGAGAGGGATACCTTGGGTCTCTGAAGGGAAAGTGCTGGTAGGTACAATGCTAGTCGTGAGTTCTAGATAGCCAAAACCATTACCTTATGTCCCTCAAGTCGCACGGAAAATTGGGTCCCCCTCGGACACTTACTTGTAAGGGAGGCAGGGCATGCTCCTCTACTTTGATTTGAAAGGGATAATGGCAAAGGAATGTGCTTCCCTATTGTAGGCAAGGGAAACACTTCCCCATGGCCCTCTCTCTCTCTAACAATGTGACATCTACTGTTGGAAGTTAGTCTGGAAGGTGATTTTGTAGGAGAAACTGTGGAATCCCAAACGAAGTGACATCTTCCCTTGGAAGTTAGCATGGAAGGCTATTTCGTAGGAGAAACCGTGGAATCTCATCTCGGCCATTCCTCTCACCATTTCTTCCAGTTTTCTCTTTTTGAATATTTAACCCTTGGTTACACGTAGAGTGGGTGCCATGGACACTTACCTTGCCCACTGGAAGAGACAGAGACCTTGGGCCTCTGAAGGGAAATTACGGTAGGTACAATGTTAGTCGTGAGTTCTAGGCTACCATAACCATTGCCTTATGTCCCTCAAGACCCATGGCCTTTCCAAGCCACTCTATCTCTCGATTGAGCTTAGACTATATGTTTTTCTCATCTCTCCAATTTAAGGCAACTAACGGGCACAAAAGTGGTGCAATATTTTCATGAAGGTGTGACTCTTGGTTGGAGAATGCCTTGGTCTCTTCTCCATAAGACAGACTGCCAACATCAATCCAAGGTCACATTGGTCTAGTCCCCATTGGCCCAATGTAAGGGTGAGGTGCATCCACTCAAATAGCATGGGGAGGTCGAATGGTTGTGGCCATGTCAATCCGTTTGCTAGTGATTGTCTAGCTTCTGCTACCAATTGAAACCCCCACCGGTTTCATCGAGCCAAGCCAAGCCGATAGGTAAAGAAGGAAAACATTTCTGGCCGGTCCTAGATTCGCATCTGAAGGCAATTGCATATACGATTTGAAGGGGTATGGGCTGGATGGATGCATAGTAAGTGTAATCGCTTTCATTCACTCTCAAGGAAAATAGGACATCGACATAAGAAGCAAAACTCGCGGGTGGGGTATCTCGATCAAGATATGAACATCACTCATAACTTGACATGTGTCCCCCGAGCCAGTAGCCCAATATCTCAGTCGAGATCCTAACCATCGCCATATGAGTAGCCTCATAACGGCTCACGTATCTTGGTCAAGGTCCATGTCACTAAAACACGTCACCCACATGGATATCTTGAATGAGATCCATGTCAATGCCACAAGGGATCTCGGTATGCATAATTGCCACTTTGATGTGCATTCAGCATGTACTATGATGCCATGCAATGTAGCCATGCCCCTAATGATCCACAGAGTTAAAATATCTTAATGAGATACTTTATGGCCATCTTGACCATCCACATTTCTCGAATGAGATATGGAAATGTGGTCTATCACAATTGAGTTACTATGTGTACGATGAGATATCAGTCGTTTATATATCTCGATCAAGATACGTGGCAAGGATCTTAGCCCTGCATGTATCTTGATTGAGATACATGTCGGTGTCTAGTCAAGACCCGGCACTTACGCTGTTCCAGACCACCGGAGGAGGAGTAGCAATAACTAATGCAACTGTGCCCAATGCAATAAGCTAATGCTAGAATGTTGAGCTACCACTGCCTAAGTGCGGGGAGATTGAGCACGAATGCAAGCAGGTTAATTCCTATGGCTATCCAGATTCTAGACATACTTCCACATCCAAATAGGAATGACTTAACACAAGACTGAACACTACATAGATAGAGATGAATAGATAGAAAGCCTACCCACCATGAACTACTTTCTCAACTCTCCTGTGTCCCTATTCGGTATTGTTCCTCTCCTCAGAGCCTGAGTAGACTCGACATGTATCCCTCTATCCAGACAGTAATGCCTCACTTCTATAGTTTCAACTGGGTAGACTAGATTCACTCTCTCTTTTCTATCCCTTTATCCAACTACTCCCCATGATAACCATGGGTACTACCCATTCATCAAGAAGTTGTTACAAGGTTACTACAGAATAAGAAGGCCTCGTTTGTTGCACAATGGTTAGTCCAAGCAACGAAGCCCATGGTTGCTATTAAAAAAAATTGTTCATGGATTGCCACTTGGTCCAGATCCTCCTGTCCGGATTCCTTACAGCATGTTCCACCCACCTTCTTCTGGTATCTCGTCTGTTGCAATGCCCCCTGAGATGAACTTGATAGGGTGATTGCCAATTGGGGGCATACCGTGGCTCGAAAGCTCTCGTCCTATTGCTTACCTAGGCGTGCCCTATGCCAGTCCTTTCATCGACCTTCCAAAATTGCACTTCAATGGGCCGTACCTCTGGATGCCTTGCCCTTGCCTTGTGCATTATTTCCACTACCATTCCTACGGGCAAAGGCATGGGGCTCTGTCTGCTCTCAGGGGTGATGAGGTCTTCTTCAAATACAGTCTTCTCTTGTAACTTAGGCCTTCTTTTCCCACTTCGACTCCATTTCCACCCATAGGGTGGTGTTCCTCCTCTAGGTTCAAGCTTTGGCATCTCCCTTTTCCTATGTGCTGGTTAACTCCATTGGCGAGGGGCTTTAGCAAGGTTTCTCTTTGAATGAGTTGTTGCCTCCTCACCTGGATCCACGAGTCATAAGAGAATGTTGCTTCCACATCTCGCATTGGATCTGGGAGGGGGCTTCTTCCTTGTCCTGATGCACCCGTTTGAGAGCTACCTTGTCCGTGCCTATCTGTCTTTGACACTTCCAACTGGTTCATAAATTTTACAATCTCCTCCTAGTTGGAAGGCCTCATGGCGCCTGCCTAGCTAGGCTCTCTGTGTATTAAAGTATGCATATATTTTAGGTTAGCGCCCTTCCAGACACCCATGTTTTCTTGGCCCAACTCCTCCTAGACCCTTTTCTCTATAGCTCTTCTTTAGCCCCCTTTTTCATTTTTCCCTAGCCTTGGAAGTCTTCTATCATCTTATCTTTGGCCTTGATTTCCATGGCATGCACCCTCCTCATAGCATCCATGTGCTCCTGCCTCTCTTCCGCACCTCTTCTGCATGCACCCTCCTCATGGCGTCCCGTTTCTCTTGTCTCTTTCAGAGGCTAGCATGGGTTGTTGTCAAAGTGACATTCAACTCATTGACAGTCATTTTTCCTTCTCTTCCTCTTGTATTCCTTACAAAAGTTGTAGCCTCTACCTCCTCCTTGAGGGTCTTTATTTGTCAAGATAGCCTACCTCCTCTGTTGCTCTTTGAACTCCTTTACCAGGGGTTCTAGTTCTTCAATATGTGCCCTGAATGCAGCTTTATGATCTCTTGCTCCTCCAGCTTCTTTGTTGTTGCGCATGCATGCTCTTTCAGCTCATTTGTCGGGGATTAGGTCCATTAATGTCCCTTTGTATATCACAAGCTCCTTCCCCTTCCCGCCTGTTTGGCATGGCTATCTTCTTTCCATCTCCTTTTAGGAGTGTGAATCTCCTTTTCTAGACCTCTAGTTCATTATTTAGCTACTCATTTTCATTTTGCAGTTGTTTTTCCTTGCTGGTACTTTCCCCACTAGCTCTGGCCTCCTTGCCCTCTTGGCTGGGTGCTGTTGCTTCTAAGCCTCTTGTTGGTTCCCGTCATGTTAGTAGCTGGGTTGGCTTGACTGTCTGGATCCTCCTTCCGGGTACCATCTGTCCTATAGGAAGGTGTCAGGGCTTGCATTACCACTCTCAATTTCTTTAAATATTCACACACACCTCCTTTAGATCCTCAATGGCATGTCCTTCCCATTGCTCCATCTTTTCGGCTTCAAGTTCATAAACCTCTGGAAATTCATCGGCATCCATGAAAGCCAACTTGGCTTCTAACGTGACCAGATCAATTATGTCTCTATCAGCCTTGGCCTGCACCTCCTTGATGTGCTCCTCTCTAATTAAGGCAACCTAGCCTTTTGTTGC
Organism: Cibotium barometz; assembly: GCF_041138505.1. Classification (NCBI taxonomy): domain Eukaryota; kingdom Viridiplantae; phylum Streptophyta; class Polypodiopsida; order Cyatheales; family Cibotiaceae; genus Cibotium; species Cibotium barometz. Next base: position 49,263,115 of record NC_141061.1, on the reverse strand, counting down.
AGCGCCTGGCTCTCCCTGGCCCTGTCCATATCCTCTTACAGCTTGCTCCTTTTGTGCCATCGCCTCCCTCATCTTTTCCATCTCTTCCTTTAACTTCTTGTTGGCCTTCTGGAGGTCCCTGATCTGGCTCTGCACCTCTCCAAGGCAATCTGCCCCCATTCTCCTCGAGGCTACACAGTTCTTCCTGTAGGGGTTTGTGTTGGCTTTTCACCATTTGGATGATTGCATCCTTTTCTTTTATTGTAGCCTATAGTTTAGTCATCTCTTTGAATCCATCAGTCAGGCATCTTGCAAATAAAAACTGTTGCGGACAAAATAGGTAATATTTTTTGAAAACGAGAAACATTTGGCATCTTTCAAAGATTCCATCAAAAAAGTTGAGTTTTTAACCTCCTTTTAAAAAGTGGTCTACACATGCATACAACACTGCCAAAAAACGATAATATTTTGGGCACTTTACACGTTTCTTATAAAAATTGACATGAAAAGAAAGACTTTGTTTTGCCTACTTTTTGAGATTATAATTGAAAATCTAACAATAAGTTTTCAAAAAAATGCCAAAATAGAGAGAATGTTTATTATTTCCATTTTCAATCCATTAAAAAATGATGCAACTATAAAAAGAAGCTATTTTCTAAACATATAGCTTATGGCATAGGTATGGTTTCTCATAATCATCGCTACACCATCACTAGTTGATGTGCCTTTCCCTGAGAAGGTAGACAAGGCATCCTCTTCTTCACTATCCACAAATACAATTTTTTTCTTCTATATGTACACTTGAAGCTTAGACTCCTTGGGTCATCTGCCATGTTAGCATGATTGAGGATGTGCTACAGAGTGCAACTATAAAAAACTATTTGTATAATTATATTATAAAAGCGTTATCTTGATACAATTATTATCTTAATTATAAAACCCTATTTTGGCTCTTGATGAGAGTAGTATTAAAATCCATTTTGAAGCTCTTGAGTATCATAATTTTTTAATTGATAATATATACTTTTTTAAAAAGAGTTCGTTACATATATATGAATTTTAAAATATCATGAATAAGCTATTTAAAAGTTGTCTAATTTTGAAAAACAATTCCACACTCATTTTTAAAGAAGATGTGTCCTTGATGTGACAAAAAAGGGGTTAAATGGTAATTTTTGATTATTTGATGTGTTTAGAAAGTATGAAAAAGCTTTCTTTAAGAAACAAAAGTTTATACTTTCCAAAATACTTTTTTGTAAAATATCAGGGCAGGGACTTAGGTTCAAATCCTATTGGTTACTACACATAGTAAGGATGTTTTAGTTATAACATTTGCGGCCAACTTAATGTTGAGTAAGAACTTCTCAGCTAAGAGTTGATGTTTTCCATCAACTTGATACAAAACATCAACTTTTACAAAAATCTCATATTTTGCATCAAGTTGATGTAAAACATTAACTTTCTATGCAAAAGATCAACTTTTTTACAATACTTGATGTTTTGTATCAACATTATACAAAACATCAACTTCCCACAAAACTTGATGTTTTACATCAACTTTGATGCAAAACATCAAGTTTTATGAAAAAGTTGATCTTTTGCGTTAAATCGATGTAAAACATCAACTTTTTCATAAAACTTGATATTTTGCATCAACTCGATGCAAAACATCGAGTTGTGTGGAAAAGTTGATGTTTTGCATCAACTCGATGCAAAACATCAACTTTTAGGCTTCAACTCGATGTTTTGCATCGAGTTGTGTGGAAAAGTTTTTGCATCGAGTTGAAGCCTAAAAGTTGATGTTTTGCATCGAGTTGATATAAAACATCAACTTTTCCACACAACTCGATGTTTTGCATCGAGTTGATAAACATCAACTTTTTCACACACAACTCAATGTTTTGCATCAAAGTTGATTCAAAACATCAACTTTTCCATATAACTCGATGTTTTGCATCAAAGTTGATGCAAAACATCAACTCTACCACAAAACTTGATGTTTTGCATCAAGTTTCAGATGCTCTGAAGAAGAAAGTTGGAGGATCAGAGGTTGATTTTTACAAACAACCTGTTGTAGCGATTCCGTCCGCATTGGCATGCTCAGATGACCTATTCCACAAATTTTGCATATCAACACGACTATGTTTCGATGCAGCAAATCGCTTTGTGATATCTGCACATCGCATCGAAACATAGTTATGTTGATACTCAAAATTTGTGGAATAGGTTGTCTAAGCATGTTCGTATGAATGGAATCGCTAAAACATGCTGTTTGTGAAAATCGACCTCCGATCCTCCAACTTTCTTCTCCAGAGCATCTGAAACTTGATGCAAAACATCAAGTTCTGTGGTAGAATTGATGTTTTGCAATCAACTTTGATGCAAAACATTGAGTTGTATGGAAAAGTTGATATTTTGCATTAACGTACATGTAAAACATCAACTTTTAGGGGGCTATTTTTCTTAACTTTGAAATATTTTAACATTTTTTAAGAGAATTATTTTTATTTTTATCACTAATAAATCTGTAAAAGCTTATTCCAAATAGTAGATAGTAGCCAATAAAATCTCAAATTTTTTCAAAAAAACTTATAAATCATAGAATTAAAGGAAAAATATATCTAGGATAAGGTGATATAGGTAGAACATAGGTTTACGGCGGCTAAGGACCTGAAAAACACATATGGTCGCAACCTTTGACTACAAATTTGAGAGGAGGTCATTTAAAAAAAAGCTTGTCTATGTAACCATGTAATCTTTGTATCATAAATAATATCGCTACATAGTAGATGCAAAAAATTTATGATAATAGAAGAGCTATATGAGATAATCCATGATGACCTGTAATCCATTGGTTTTAATCCAAATGTGCAAGGCTCCATTGATTTGGAATACCGTGCGAGTCAATTGATTCGCCAATCCTTATTTTTATTCTATAATTCATTTTTAAAGCTGAAGAACTATAAGTAAATACACGTGGTGCGACCATCTATGTCAAGGAGGGGGATGCATGTGAGCCTGGACTTTGCCATGCCTATGTGCAGTAGTATGCTCTCCAGCATAGGGGATCTTGAATCTACCATCATTGTGAAAGCTCCAAGCTCTTTCTACCACCATTCCAGAAGCCCTAAGCTCTTCTCTTTTCTATTTGTACACAAAGACAGTATCATGAGTGAAGATTGCATCTCTCAGCATCCTTTGCCTGTCCTCCAAATAACTAGAGTTCATTCTACACTACCCTTAGACATACCATTTTTCAACATCCTTCACATGTACTGTAAATAATTATAACTAGAGCTCATTCCTACACTACTCTTAGATATACCATCACCTACGTTCATGATAATGGCTATCTGGATCAAACATCAACATATGCATACTATGAATTTTTGCCACCACCACATATGTACATGATATAGGCTATAGTTTCTTCCCACCACCCTTATCCATATTGCATAACAAAAATTTCCTTCATGAAAAAAAATACCTATGTGGGTCGAAATTTACATCCATAGGCTATATGATGTTTGCCTCTAAGATTGTCATGCTGAAAAAATATTTTAATTTTCTACTCTTTTAACATGCTTAGGTTTACTCATAGCCTCTATAGTTACCATCTTCTACATATATATATGAATACAAGTCTACCTTTGCACATCTATAAGTTTAAACTCTTAGCATTGGTTGTATATCATGCCCACTATCTGCTTATAAATAATAGAGCAAATAGTTATGTCATGCAAACTGTCAAGGGTAAGTATATACTAAAGGCTTTACTATTTGGGTCTAGAAATAGACTCAAGGATGTTTGTAGATTTTTTCATAAATTATGGAGCTTATATCGTTATGTATTCTAATATTTTTTGGGTGCTTATCAAATAATGTGCATATTTATGCATAGTGGTAGAATTTGTCCCAAGAAAGTCTATTAAAAAAAGTGTCTTACATTCATGAAATTTATAAAATAATTTTTTATTTAAAAAAGATTGATATTTCTTTAAGTTATGTAGACTCCTATGTCATTTTGTAAGTCAAGTTTATTTTTATGTCACAAACAACAACAGTTTATAAATCTACGAAGGTCACATGTGTTCTCAATCTTGAAAAAATAGCAAAATTCATGTATTTTTAAATTTATATATGGACATGGAATTCTAGATGTGTTTTTCAAAAAACTATGTTTTTAAGCCATTTTTGAGATTTCACACATTTTGGGAGGGAATCTTTGTAGGTAACCCTCGTAAGTTACCTATTTTGCTCGCAATAGTGTTAATACCTGAGAGCTCCCTACACCCAGTCTGTGTCAATGGTTTTCAAAAAGTTCATAGCATTGGTAGTAGCAGAGTGGTCAGACTTGTTCCAGCTCTGCACGCTTGTGCTTGTTGCTACTGCTCTAGCTAGTGCACCAAGATGGACTTGTCAATGTCGGCCAATTCCTCCTTGAGCCATTTTCTGATTTTGTTTCAGCCTCCCCATTGTGCTCCCATCCTTGGCCATTCTTTCGTTTTTGCTGGACTTCTTTTCGCCACAAACGCTGAGATTCTTTTCTTCCCCAAAACTGCCTGCTCCTTTTCCTGTCCAGAAGCTTGTTCCTGGGGTTTCTCAACTCCTTCCTCTTTTTGGACCCTGTTTCCTCTTTTTGCTCTATAACTTCTTTTTGGCCCTCCTCCTTCTCCTTTCCGGCTCTTTACGTGTGTGTTGAATAAGGTTGTCAGGTACGGACCAATCTTTGTTCTAGTGTTTGGGCAGTTGATTTTTTTGATCCAATCCTTTAGATTATTGTAAAGTACCTCAGCGCCCAACCCACTTTTGTTCCTGCTTCCGTCACTTTCACCATCCCATAGGCTTTTCTCGACATGCAATATGGCAACAATGACTTTTGAATTAGGTTTCAATGGAGTGGTAGCTGGCCGTTGCCATGATGCACACCTTCCCTAGGTATGGCCATAATTGCTTGACATCTTCATGATTCCCCCAAATCCCTTTCACAATCTGGCCATGAGTGCCTGCGGTACCCTTTGCGAGGTCATTAATGATTGGGCTGGGAATAGGCGATGGTGACATAACATGTGTCCCTTTCCATTCATGCGCCCTTTTTTGGGGTGGCAACTTTGATTTTCCCACCAGCTCCACACGCTACTGCCAGTTGGCTCCTCTATTTCTTTGCATACTGAAATCATATTTACATATGTATCCTAGCTTTGGATTTAGTTTTCTTCTATTTTTGTTTACTCCAGAATCATGTCCTAATTCTGGATCTTGATAGGACTCGGACTCTTCTTGTTTTGGGAACCTCCCAGATCCTGATTGGACGCTTTTGCTTGTTGGACATTCTCCAGATTTGGATCTGGATCTGGACACACATTTTCTTGTTGGACACAATCAAGATTTGGATCTGGATTTGGACACACTTTTCCTTCATCACATACTTGTCTTGCTAGTTTTGGCATTTTTTTGTAATAAGGCTTCAACCTGTATCCATTCGCTAGTTTCCTTAAGCTTTCTCCATCCAGACTTGCCAGCTCAAATGTTCATGTTCCCATTTTTCTGACAATTCTAAATAGGCCCGTCCATCTCATTTTCAATTTTCCTAGGTGGGGTCCCAATCTTAATGAGAACAGCAAGATTGCATCTCCTTCTTCAAAGATCTTGAATTTCGTGTTCTTGTCCACCTGCAACTTTCTCCTTTTCTCTGCATGATCTCGACTATCCATGCGTTGTGTAATCTCCTTTCATCCAGCTTAAGGAGTTGTTCGATTTGTGCACCTCTTATTCTTCCGGAGAGAGCCTTTCTACTACAACTATCCTAAGGCTATGTGTTAGGAACTCTATGGGCACCAATTCCTCCAGTCCATACACCATGCTGAAAGGTGTAAGTTCTATTGCATTCTTATACATTGTTCAGAATGCCCACAATGCTGAGTGCAACTTTGTGTCCCAATCAGTCCTATTCTCATTCATTGTCTTGACCAGTATTCCCTTCAAGATTCTATTTGTGGATTTTGCTTCCCCATTTGACAGATAGTGCCTGAACTTCTTGATGGAGTAGATCATTCCTAGTGACTCCTTTTCTGTAGTGGAGTAGTTCTTCTCCAGTCTGGATAGCCTCCTGCGCTTGCATAGTAAACTAGTTTGTACCAGCTTTCTTGTGCTTCCTACATCAAAGCACTACCAATGGCAAAATCTGAGGCATCAACAAATACATGAAATACCGGTCATAGATCGCCTAGAGAATGGGTGCTGCCAACAGTATTTATTTAAGATTCTGGAATGCCTCCTGTGGCAAGATCTAGACCAGACATATTTTGCATCTTTCACTACTGTATAGAGGCACTACCACATTTGCTAGGAACCTCATGAATCTGCTATGCCACTTGATTAGCCCTAGGAATCTTCCAAGTTCTTTGGTGTTCTTGGGCGGCTGTAACTTTACAATGATTGGCAACCTTGGCAGGGCTAGCCCTTTAATAGGTACTATGTGCCCTAAGAGGGATCCACTTGTTACAGTAAAGGCACACTTGGTTGGATTTAGGCTCAGTTTTGGACTTCCTACACTTCTCCACGCACATTGTGAGATGTGTTATATGGTCTTCTTTCTTTTCCAAACACACTAAAATCATCCACAAACACCCTCATGAAGGTGGTCAGATATTCATATAATATCTCCTGAACCATCCTCTGGAAATGTAGCGGAAGCATTTTTCAGCTCGAACGTCATTACATTGGGGGAAAATGCCCCCATTATATCATAAAGGCTATTTTTTGTTTATCTTCCGGGGCTATTATGTCATAAAGGCTATTTTTTGTAAATTAGCTCTTCTTCCCCATTAATCTGTAATAATTATATATCATTGCTTATCCCAAATTAGTCATAGTACTTCTACTTGATTTTTTAAAAAAAACTTTACTTTTTGTGCTATTGAGACCTTGATTTCAGGTCTACTTTACCTTGCTTCCACCCTTTAGTCCACTTACACTTTTAAAATTTTATCTTTAGGTTTACGGTTGGGAAGAGATATTCAAATCTTTATGATGTTCTATCCAAGCTTAGTAAAAAAATTAGGATGTCATCAAGAGAACATTGAGTTTGTGTTCTATCCAAGCTTAGTAAGAAATTAGGATGTCATCAAGAGAACATCGAGTTTATCTTTAGGTTATAGTAGGAAGAGATATTCAAATATTTATGATGTTTTATCCAAGTGTAGTTATAGATTAGGATGTTATCAAGAGAAATTTTCACTAAATTAAATCCTAGAACATGGGTTAACACACTTTTAAAATGTGTATGGTGTATCTTCATCGTCCAAAAGGCATAACTTTAAAGTAGAAAGTGTAAGAAAATATGACTTATGGTCTTCCACAAATAATCAAATCTTCAAACTTAATTTAACAGAGATGGAGAATAATATTGAATCACTATTTGCAAACCATATTATAAGCTAATTGCATCTACCCACTCATGGGCTTTGAAGTATGCTTCAACAAGGAGCTTTGATAGCAATTTAAGTAGTCTCTAAGACTAAGACTAGCAAGGGTGCACAAACAATGAAGATAGATATGAAATTAATGATTTTAATATGACAAAGAGGTGGTCAAAAACATCTACATATGCTACCTACTAGGGTTGGTCGACCACCCTATGGCTAGTCTAAATGGATCAAATCGATGACATCACTTGATTTAGGACAATAATAGACTAAATAAAAGACCAAATTTATGGTGTATCTTTAAGCCTATTTGAAATTTTATCTATGTCCATTTGGGGCCCCTCAACCTTATAAAATACACAACAACAATACAAAGCATTGAATTACAGAAAGAAGTGGAAAGTAAACAATATTTCTGAGAAAGAAGTGGAGAGTAAACAATATTATTGCTTGCAAAAACTTGATTACAAATGGATGGTGTCCGCCCACCCATGTGCTCTGGATAAGGAGCTTTGTTGTTGATCTAGATAGACTCTAGGCGGAGGATGTCTTGCTTACAAGAGTTCTTAGACAGAATGAACTCGATGATTATGGAGCTCCACAAATCCCCCCATATATAGTAACCCATATGGTAGGTTGGTTGTTTTTGGACCCTCCCCACATGACCACATGTATCTCTGCTATATCGAGACGGGATATACTATGAACTATGAAGTATGAACTATAACTCTCCCATAACCCAAGAACAGTATGGCATGACTCCTCGGTTTTAATGTGGTCACTTAGTCCACATAAGGATGCATCCTAGGCTTGGTAGAGTGCCAAGTCTACATAAGCCATATCCTAACCATCTAGCCACACTTGGCCCCACCATCCCACAGTGTCTAAGCTGGGAACTATCGGGTACCATGGTGCCCTCCATAATGGCTATTCCTATTAAAGGGGGCCTTACAAAATAGAGCACATCCATCACCTGCACACATAAACATCACGAGGGTGGAGCATTGAGAAAATTCTTTTCCAACACCCCCCCTCAATCTCCACCCACCATTAGTTAACTATTTCTTTGGTCTAACACCAAGTCGATGAAGATGGTGCTCCAATAATCTCTCCCAAGAGTCTTTATGAAGATATTTACATAATTCTCTATCATCTAGGCACAGTAGACCAGCTCCACCTCTCCATCCATGATAATATCATGCACATAATGATACTAAATCTCAATATGCTTCATGCACGAGCATGAAATACTGGGTTCTTGGTGATAGCCATGTAACTTTGATTTTATCACACAACACTGTTGCTCCCTTTTTAGTAACACCCATGTCTCCTAAGATCCTCCTCAAATGGACTGCTTCACATAAAGCAGAGCATGATGTCTTCTACTCAGCCTCTATAGAATAAAGTTCTCTTGTCAATCCATGATGTAATTCTAGACCCAATAAGAAAACAGTAACTGGAAACTGATTTCCTGCTAGTCTCCTACCCAATCAGAGTCACAAAATCCAGTTAAGAAATTTCCTAATTTGTAAGTGATGCCATTCCCAATGGTACCTTTAATGTATTTCAACACTTGTATCCCTACCTTCCACCAGTGGTTCTCTTGGGGCTAATTTGAGAACCTACTAAGGACACCAACTACAAAGCTGATGTTAGGTTGTGTATTACAACATAGGAAGATCAAACTTCCCACCAACTTCTTGTAGTCCTTTGTATCCACCAATGGAGAAGCATCTTCAACAGAAAGGTTTGCATCAATCTCCATGGGTGTAACCACCACTGACTTGTATTCACGCCATGCTAAATGTCTTTAGAATTTCTCTTGCATACTTTTGTTGAGAAATGAAGATTCCATTGACTCTTGCTAGACCTTCCATCTGATTCTTGCTGAGAAATGAAGATTCCATCTGACTCTTGTGAGACCTTCTATCCTCAAACAAAAATACATAAACCCAAGGTCTATCATATCAAACTCTGAATGCATATAGTGTATCTTCGTTCTATCACCTCCATGCCAAAGTAAGAACAAGATCTAGTGGTATAGTTTATAATAGATCTACTAAGATCGAGAGTCCCAGCTTTGCATCAACCACTATTGTGGTTTCCCATAACTCGTTTGAATCAAGAATGGACCTGATCTTGAACTTTCAAGGAGTTTAATTTGTACTATTCAACTTCCCATCTCACCAAAAGGTGCAAGGCAAGCACAAGAAGCTTTGCATCAACTACTATTGTGGTTTACCATAACTCATATGAATCAATAATGATTGGGCCATATATCCAAATCTACCTTCAAATAGCAAACTCCCCAAAACAAGCTTTGCTTAGAGCCTATGTTGCTTTGATACCATGTAAGAATATATAGCAGTAGAGTGGAAGCATGATCAACACAATATAAAGCATTGAATTACAGAAAAAAGTGGAGAGTAAATAATATTACTACTTGCAAAATCTTGATTACAAGCCGATAGGGCTCTCCCACCTATGTGCTCTAGGTAAGGAGCTTTGATTGGCGATCTAGCTAGACTCTAGATAGAGGATATCTTGCTTACAAGAGTGCTTGAACTCAATGATTATGGAGTTCACAAATCCCCCCATATATAGTACCCCATATGGTCGACTGGCCTTAGAAACCTACCCACAACCACATGTATCCATTGAGACATGATATATGACTATGAACTATGAAGTATGAAGTATGAACTAGTGTGTCCCTTGTTTGCTATCCCCTGCACCCACATAATGTGGTCTATTAGTAAGTTCGCACTTGTGTGAACTTTATATGCAAATAGATGGAATTGAAAATTGCTCAAATGATGGTAATACTTACCACTTTTGCTCGTAATTTGTAAAATCACATCGGCTTGTTCAAGTGTGCGACAAGAAGAATAATTCATAAGCGAGATAGTCTGCCAAGAGTAGTATCAAAGTGGGTATGAACTCGCCATGAGGAACTTGAGATATTCTACTTTGAAGTCTTCAAAAAACCGAGGTAATTAGCCCCAATTTTTGAAATTTTATTTGTTGTTTATAGCCCATAAGGTGCTCTTGATTTTCCTCCTTTTTGAAGATGTCAAAGGATTTATACAATAGATTTTGAATAGTTATTAAGCCTCATGGTCAAAGACTGTATAAACTCATAGTCTAGCCTTAGACTAGGTTCAGCTTAACTAAGCTAAGCTAACTAAAAACATAGAAGTAAATGGCACTGCGTGAAATTCAACGCAAGGAACAAAAAAAGAAAATGAGCCGTCGGTCATGTCGATTCAAGAAGAAGGAGAATTTCACATAAGCATGCTATTTGTGATAGTGGAGTCATGGGTTTCAAGGCATGACGATCCATCTGTAGCTTCTAATCTAAAGGAGAGGCAACCAATAGAAAGATGGTTTTCTAGCATAAGGTATGGTTTTTCCATAAGCAGAGATGGTTTTATTAATTCCTTGCCCTTGATCTAAAGTTCAATCTTGCCAAACCATCCATCCTTTATGTAAAGGTCTTCATGTGCTTGCCTTCCTTAACCTTTGGATTTTTTGAGCTTCTTCAAGTACTTGTACCTATGCTCTCTAATACCACTGTTTGGATCTTTGTACAACTTGAAGAATTAATCTCACACAATAACGTATCAATAGGACTAAACCTTCAACTTAAAACAAATTGACAAGATCAAGTATAGCATAAAGATAGAAATCAAAGTAGACATCACTATCGACAAGTGTTGGGTTGAATCTGCTCCTCTGCATAAGTGGCTTCTCCTTCCTTATGAGAGTATTTTAATAATATATTGGCAAAAAATAGCCCAAGGAGCCATTAATAGCATATCTTTTCCAAAAGTTGGCTTTTTTTACAAAAAAAGATGGACTAACCATAAACCTTAGTGAAATTAATAAACTAAATGTGTGAACCCAAAAATAATGGCTAACTCATATGTACAATGCTAGCACATGTATACAAAATATTGGGCACACGGCAATAGTCCAAAAATAAATAAAATTATGGTATGTACCACTCAAAATAGATGATTAATAAATAGAGCCATGAAACACAATATATACCATAAATGCCAAGAGACTCCGAGCTCCAAAACGTGTCAGTCCCCTCTGCACAAGCCGAGAGCTCCTCTCACACAACTTTAAGAACCCCTCTGCACAGGCCGAGAGCTCCTCACACAGCCTTCAGAACCCCTCTTCATAATCCGAGAGCTTCTCACACGATCCCCCCCCACCCGGTCTTGATATCGTGAGAGTTGCGGGAGCTCCTCCTCAGAGATCTCTGTCAACTTCACCAAGTTGATAGATTCAGTGGACACGAAGGATGGATTCATCATCTGTAAAGGTAACAAGATCAACATTGATGAAGGATTGATTGAAAAGGCGTTAAAAATTCATGGAGGCGACTTGCAAGCACAATTCTTAGAGAAGAAGTAGAAGAAAAAGGATCTTTTAGATTTATTCCCCGATGCTCAGATTAGTGCAGATGGTGGAATCAAGGTTTCGAGCTTGCCTGATGATTATCAGAAAGAGTTGAAAAAGATAAGGCAGTTCTTTCTTGATACCAGGGGAATAGTGAAATTCTGGCATGTTCAAGCAGCAGTAGAGATAGTGAATAAACGTCCGATCTCTTTCTCAAAGGCGATCTCCAAGAGCGTGCTACTTAACTTGCACAATTTCTTGAATGGCAAATCCCAATTGTCACCTCAAGCAATGAGTGTTGGAATGTTCCTGATGGGGAATCACCTCAAAAAATGTGTTGAGAAAGTCAAGAAGTAGATCAAAACTTTTAACATGAAAGCCACCGATGCAGCATACGCAGCCCAACATGAGAGAACCCTCAGGAAGGGTACAGAAGTGAGGGTAGAGGAGGCAGAAGCAAAGGCCTTTGCAGGCACGAGAGCAAGATGAGGCCGCTGAAAGATTGGCAGAGATAGAAAAACAGAAAAGAGAAGAAGCAGAGAAGCACATCGAGGAGCTGAATCAGCAGCTTGGAGATATTTGAACGGATGGGGATGATGCAGAGGAAGAGCTAGAAAGGACAAAGCAGATACTTGCAAATCAGACAGTCGAAAAGGAGCTCCTCTACAAACGGCTCTATAGTATGTAGAACGCATTGAACATTGAGAAAGATGATATGATAGAGAAACTAAGAAAGGAGAATGCGGAAACCAGGCTACTGATGTAAGAACTGCAAAATAATTTCAATTCCAGGAAGGTTGCAGAAGAGGCAACGAGCAGCCATAGTGAACGACACAATGAGACTGCCTAATGTTGGTGAGACAGGCTCCATTCCCTGCAATTGACCTACAATGTGGCTGCCGATTAGCTTGCCTTTTCTCTTTAGAGTTTTGAGAAGCAGTCTCGAACCTTGATTGAAACCCAACATAGAAATGATTTCTTGGGAAAAGGCCTACGTAGACACTGCTAAAGAATTTGAGGAGATTCGACAGCAGTTGGTAGAATCGGATGCAGCGTGTGCCAAAAGTCAGCAGTAGTAAGTGGAGGTCCTAAAGGAGAAAATCCGCACCCTCAGGATGAGAGAGGCAGGAATCAAGATGCAGATTTCTTGTCAGATTGGTCAGATTGTGATACTCACAGCCGCAATAGTTAAATCGAATGAATATCCTCTTGCGATGCGAATGAATGCTCCTGTGTGCAAAGGGCACATCATAGATGAATGCATGATCAGATGGCCCTAGTGCCACTATTCTCTGCATGTTTTTTGCTTTAGGGTGTTTGTGCATGCAAGATCGAGATGCAGAGTTTGTTTGATGCCAATGCTACTGTCTTGGGAAAAAATGATGTGCCTGCCTGCTCTGCGAATATCCATAGCGAGAAAGTAGAAGCTGCAATGGCATTCCAAATTGCTCATACACATGAAAAGAGAAAGGAACTTGACCAGGCTAAAGGAAACGAGCCTGAAGAGAAGAAGTCCAAGCTCACAGAGCTCAAAGAAACCAAAGAAAAGAACCAACCCTGCCGGAAGGAGCTAGAAAGGCTAAAGGAGCTCGAAGAAATCAAAGAAAAGAACCCACCTTGCCCGAAGGAGCTAGAAAGGCTAAAGGAGCTCGAAGAAATCGAAGAAAAGAACCCACCTTGCCCGAAGGAGCGACAAAGGAAGAAGCCCAAGCGTGGAAGGCAATCTGGTGAAGGGAGCTCAAAGCAGAAAGGAGATGTATAATCTCTGAAATGTATTGATATGTATAATCTATGAAATAAATTCATTATTGCCAATGTTTATCCTTCGATTATTGCCAATGTTTATCCTTCAATTATTGCCCAGGATCATAACTTTCAACTTTTCCCTTATTAAGGCCCATGATCACAACTTTCAACTTTCCCTTATTAAGCCAATTTAGGACCGCAACCAGCGCGGTGGTAGTACTAGAAAGTGGTTGGTCTCTCTTTTTAGGGATCTTAACCAGCACGGTGGTAGTACAGGATAAGTGGTCACTAGCACGGTGGTAGTACAGGATAAGTGGTCACTAGCACGGTGGTTTAACCAACACGGTATTGGATAAGTTATCACCAATGCGATGGTTGGTATCAACAAACAAATCATACGATATTTAATTTAGGACAGTGGTAGTCACCAACGCGGTGATATTTAATTTAATTAAGCTAATTTAGGACCGTAACCAGCATAGTGGTAGTACTAGGAAGTGGTTGGTCTCTCTTTTTAGGGATCTTAACCAGCACGGTGGTAGTATAGGATAAGTGGTCACCAGTGCAGTGGTTTAACTAGCACGGTGGTAGTATTGGATAAGTTATCACCAGCGCGGTGGTTGGTATCGAGACAGACAAATCACACGATATTTAATTTAGGACGGTGGTAGTCACCGTCCTAAATTATTTAACTTAATTAAGCTAATTTAGGACCGCAACCAGCACGGTGGTAGTACTAGTTAGGAAGTGGTTGGTCTCTCTTTTTAGGGATCTTAACCAGCACAGTGGTAGTACAGGATAAGTGGTCACCAGTAGTGGGGTGGTTTAACCAGCACGGTGGTAGTATTGGATAAGTTATCACCAACGTGGTGGTTGGTATCAGTAGACAAATCACACGATATGACAATGGTACCAGTGCGGTGGTTGATTGTGCATGATAACCAGCACAGTGGTAGTATTGGATAAGTAATCACCAGCACGGTTGTTGGTATCGCACTAATGCCATGATGTTTCATTTGTACGAGATGAATGCCATAAAAACATTTTCTGTGTTTCATCTTCTACGTTGTGCATCCAAGCCGTTTCTTCTTTGTTTCAGGGGATACCAGCATAGCTAATGTCGCCCTCTTTGCAGCTAGTTGATCTAAGCTGTGCACCCCTTTCACTTTTTATAGGCCATCTTTCAGGTTAGAAAGCAATGTCTCTTGTGCGTGCATCTCTTGAGGTGTTGGCAGGGTTGTCACTCTATGAATTTTAGAGTGCAAGGTAAAGCTTCTAATGACATGAGACTTGTACTCACCTGAATGGCTTGATGTTGCTATCACCAATTGATTTGCCACAGCTCGTGTTCTTCACTCCGATGGTAATGTTCGAATGCATCCATCTACAATCGCTTCCTACTGCTGCTCTGCAAGGAGTCTTATGTCTTCTCGTTGTTTCTCCCTCCGCATACATTGCAAAAGTGTCTTGCGTTGCCGCTTTCTTGTTTCCTCGTCCGTGCCATTTCTTTCCTCGTTCTACAATCTGCTCCTTGTGCCTTGACCAAGCTTTTCAACGTTCCTATCTCGCCGCCTTTGTCTAGTTCTCTTGCAAGCCATAAAGAGCTGCATATTGCCATTGCCATGGAGACGATTAGACAGAGATCATCTAGCTTAAGAGGCGAGCAAAGCAAAGAAGATAGAGACCACCGAGCTGGTGAGGCCAACAAAGCAAAGTGATCAGATAGAGACCACTGAGCTCGTCAAGTGAGCAAAGCAAAGAAGACAACTTACCAGGGTAAAGAAGACAATGCCACACCAAATCGTGCAGCTTGTAGGGCGGGGGATGCAGCTTGCCATTTCCATGGAGACGATCAAACAAAGAGCAGCTAGCTGGTGAGTAAAGAAAAGAAGACATCTTACATAGCAAAGAAAAGAAGACAAAGAAAACGAACACAGTACTTGCAACAACATAGGAGGCGGCAGGTTCTGACACAGCATGGTAGGTTATGTACTTTATTCAAAATATTCGTCAGAGGAGCGGGAGGCCTGAAAATTCGAAAGTCCGTGGGGTATTGAAATTTTTACCCGCCATGGTTTCCCCCCTCCAATGATACACGTCAGCAAAATCTTGTCCCCAAGCAAGTGGAATGTGGCCTAAAATGCTTCAAAACACCAATAGGCCAAAGGGCACGCTATCAGATTTGATGGTATGCAATGTGAAATGCAATGACCCTTAACATGCTTATGAGTCATATAGCAAGGAACTGCAGGGAAAAAGAAGCAATGAAAAATTGTAAATAGTGTTGGATTTATTAAAAGATCTTTGCACATGCAAAAATTGAACATTTTCAATTTCTTCCATTCCAGGGTGAATTAAGATACCGATATCACCAACTATCAGTGTTTTAAGACCACCATACACTAGTCCCACTAGTGTCCATTTTTTCAATCTGTTTAGGTTTTCAACAAACCAAAAAAAAAGTTATGGTGCATGCCCTCGAATGGGTATTCAAAATTTCAGTACAACATTGGAGGTCCCTCAAACCATACCAGATGTTCTCAATTGGATGTGTCCTATGGTTGAGGAGAAGCTCACTTAGTGTACTTTAGAATGATTACTTGGTTGCATGTATGTGCAGAACAAATTTTTGATGTTTTTTCATAAAGTGTTATAACATATACTATTTATAACACATGCCTCACATGCCTCACATCAAACTTGTAACAATTTAATGATCAGATTATAAATTTTACTTCTGTGTTATTTTGGTCTCATATTGAAGATTGGAATGTGTACTACTGCTTGGATACCAAGTTTGTCAAATTCCATGGAGCAATGCATAAGTTATGGGTCGGGCAAGTTGCCTATATACAAAAAATACCCTGAACCTCACCAAAAATGGCTACACCCAAGCATGCATTGACCCTCAATTTTTACTTGATGCTCATGATGCTCTTCCATGATTTTTGCATCTTATTTTTTTATCATCTCTTGCACTCTCTCTCACACACATACATTGACGCATCCATGCGCACGCACACACACACACATTCATATTATGTATCCCTTTGTAAGTCCTAAATTTGCACTTACCATGTGATTCACAGTATTGAAATCAATGGTGGATCATGTTCTGAAGGTGGGAACAACTTAGAATGATTGATGAATTGTTGACCTACGTTAACAACAAGGACGTGCGGACGTAACACGTGGCGAGAGAGGGGGAGTGTCCAAGGAAACAGCCGGCCACCCCTAACAACACAAACTAATGCGGCCATTCTATCAATCTCTCTCTCTCTCTCGCTCGCTGCGCACTCTCTCTCTCACACTCTGACACACACACACACACACACACAGTCATTTTAATTGTGATCATCTCTTTGTTTTCCATAGCCAAACACAAGTCGTTTGAAGGCCATTGTGCAGTGATAACTTTTAATACAGATTTAGAACGATGTTTGCCTTCCGGCTTGTTCTCCTACTCTTCCTCACCCCCCCCTGTCTATCAGCGACAGGCAATATTGGCTCCCAGCTGCTTGCCTCAACCAAAGCAGCCTATTGGCCTTCCTATTCAGCTCCCTACACCCCCATGTCCTCCATTAATGCATCCCTCTTCACCCACTTAATCTATGCATTCGCCCAAATCAACACACAAACCTTTCGTGTAGAGCCTGATAATGCAAGCCTTCTTGCACAATTTACACCCACCATGCAATCTCTGAACCCGTCTATCACAACGCTTCTCTCCATAGGCGGCGGCAATGCAAACAGCACCGTCTTCTCTCTCACCATGGCCACCTCTGCGACGAGGAAAGAGTTCATAGATTCGAGCATTGCGCTAGCACGTGGAAATGGCTTCCACGGCCTCAACATAGACTGGGAGTATCCTCGGTCAGAAGCTGATATGAATAGCTTTGGTGAGTTTCTCACTGAATGGAGAGACGCGGTGCAGCAAGACGCAGCAGCAGCTATATCCTCCTCTACCTCACCACCCCTCCTCCTCACCGCAGCAGTCTACTATGCATCTAGAGTGCCCATCAGCCAAAGCTTACTCCATGCCTCTTACCCTATCGCATCAATTAATCAAAACCTAGACCTAGTTCACATCATGTCCTTTGATTATCATGGCTCTTGGGAGAATTTTACAGGAGAGCACACTGCTTTATCAGGATCAAGCACCAATTATAGCACTGTTTTTGGGCTTAATCAGTGGATTAGCGATGGGTTATCGCCGGATATGGCCATAGTTGGGCTTGCTACATACGGGAAGTCTTGGCTTCTGCAGAATGATTCCCAAATTGGCATCGGAGTCCCAGCTACAGGGCCAGGGCCTGCCCAAAGCACTAGCCAGGATGCAGGCATTTTCTTTTATTTTGAAATAGAGGAATTCATCCGCTCGCAACATGCCACTGTGGTCTACGATAACACAACGAGCAGTGCTTATTGCTATGCAGGCAACGTGTGGATTGGCTATGATGACGCCCAAACCTTTGCTACAAAACTCAACACATTCAAAGACATGGGTTTCAAGGGCTACTTCTTTTGGGCGGTTAGCTACGATATCCCTAAAGAATGGCCCCTCTCTACCAAAGGTAACATCTTCCTTCATATATATACATATAATATGGTGTAGCATTCCCTCTTTTTTTTAGTCACCACACATCAGCTCATCCCCATCAATGTTATGTGGAAATTTGCAGCTTTCCTTACATGGGACAATGGCACCACCCATTACTCCAAGGCGCCTTGTCACCCTTTGCCATCCTTCATGATGTTGATTTGTTTTCTACTCTGTGCTTGGATGCTCGTCTTCTCCACATAGAGTGCATTGAACTCCATCGAGGCTTAGCCAACTCCATAAGAACATTCACATCTAGGAAAAAGAAAAATATGAGGCAAGCTACATTTTTTGCCACACCTACATGGGAAAGAAATTTCTGTAAGGGCCTCATTCCCTACTTTTGAAAGTGTTGCCACCACAATCTAGTGGTGAATTTATTTCTCCTTTTATATTTGTATTTTCAGCAAAATAAATAAGAAGTAATCCTTCAAAGTAATTAATCTCTAGAGCCCTTGAGCTCTACCAACTAGATCTTATTGACATACATATTTGGTTCTCGTTGTATATGATTATGGCATTTTGAGCCCCACCATTCCACTACGAAGTGTAAAAGGAACTTTTACAAATCTCTTCAACTCCAAGAATGCCATGACAATAGTAGCATCAATCTCCCAAGGTATAAAGAGTTTCTTTAGATCCACTTACTAATATTCTTCCTAAGGTGTAATCCTTCAAGTGGTTCCATTGAGATTGATTGGTATGAAGAAGAGCTACGAGGGGTATCTGAAATATTCTTCCTAAAGGTGTATTTGATAGGTCTCTGCCCAATCCTTCAAGCAGTTCCATAGAGATTGATTGGTATATGAAGAAGAGCTCCGAGGGGTATCTTAACTATAGTTACAAGGATTGCAACCAATCCTTGCAAATTCTTATCATCAACATTCATTGGCTCCTTTCCCTTTGTTGATTTTTGTGGTAATGTGTGAATCAATCTCCCCTTGTTGATGGTTCCCCACCAATATAATTGTTGACTTTTGTGTTAAGGTTGTGAATCAATCTCCCCTTTCTAATGCCCTTGGAAGGATTTGAGGAAGGATTGCAACCAATCCTTGCATATTCTTATCATCAACATTCCGTATCTTCTTTCCCTCTGTTAATTTTTATGGTAAGGTTGTGAATCAATTCCCACTGCTGATGGTTCCCCAACTATATAATCAGTTCCTTTGACTATAGACTTGGATTCATGTGTCAGCTTATTTCCTAAGTATTTTTCCTTTGCTTGAATTAGCTAAAGCTCATTCCTTTCAATTTGAGGGTCGAGGTACTCCCCAATGGCCAAAATGTATCTTCTATTCAATTTGAGGATCTATTATATACTTCGTAGCATAGCAAGGGCTAAAAGTGAATCATTAGATGAATAAGAGATATTTACATCCTTATCCTACTCTATTTTGAAGCCTTCACTTCTTAGGTTAGTCCTTCCTTCACATTTGACTTAATTTATTTCCTCCACTTGGTTATATCTTGGTGTTTAGAAATGACCTTTAGCATAACTTCTTCATGGACTTTCATTTCCCATGGTGCAAGTGTTTCCATAGAGAAAGCTCACGAGTTAATGATGCAGAGAATAATATTTATCTTAGGAAGTCGCCTTCATCATCATAACCTCTTTCCTAGCACTGGTCCTTCTTAAATAACCCGATATGTTATTGATGTAAGGATAAACTCATACATAATGTAATTAAACAACAATCCACATGCCAGCTATATTATGTCTTGGGTAGGTGTGAAGAATAAATTAAAATTACACCCTAGATATTACACCCCAAGTATTATCATCAAACTCCTTAGCACAATCTGAATATGCTTATAGGATTTCAAAGATGAGAAGGGACCCATACAATGGCACAAGTACGATGAATCTCATGTGTAGGACCTCGCCTTTGATATCAATCTTGGGCCCACCCTATGCCAGATTCATGGGTTGTTTGTAAGAACTAAATTTTTGGAGGCATTCAAGATGTGAGCCTTCGAGGAGGTATTCTCTTCAGATTTCATCCTCTCAAGCTATAATTTTGTGTTCAGCCATAATAATGGCAAACCACTCCTATATAATTATTGATTTTTGTGTTAAGGTTGTGCAATCTCCCATTGCTAATGCCCTTGGAAGGATTGCAACCAATCCTTGCATATTCTTATCATCAACATTATGTGTGTCGCCTTTCCATTTGCTAATGCCCTTGGAAGGATTGCAACCAATCCTTGCATATTCTTATGTGTCGCCTTTCCATTTGTTAATTTTTATGGAAAGGTTGTGAATCAATACCCCCTATTGATGGTTCCCCAACTATATAATCAGTTCCTTTGACTATAGACTTGGATTCACGTGTTGGCTTATTTCCTTCATGTTTTTCCTGTGCTTGAATAGTTAAAGCTCATTCCTTTCAATTTGGGGGTCAAGGTACTCCCCAAGGGCCAAAATGTATCTTCTATTCAATTTGAGGATCTATTATATACTTCATAGCATAGGAAGGGCTAAAAGTGAATGATTAGATGAATAAAGGATATTTCCATCCTTATCCTACTCTCTTTTGAAGCCTTCACTTATTAGGTTCATCCTTCCTTCACATTCGACTTCATTTATTTGCCCAACTTGGCTACATCTTGGTGTCTAGAAATGATCTTTAGCATAACTTCTTCATGGACTTTCATTTCCCATGGTGCAAGTGTTTCCATAGAGAAAGCTCATGAGTTGACAATGCGCAAAGAATAATATTTATCTGAGGAAGTTGCCTTCATCATCATGCCCTCTTTCCTAGCATTGGTCCTTCTTAAATAGCCCAGTCTTTTATTGATGTAAGGATAAACTTATACATAATGTGATTAAACAATAATCCACATGCCATCTATATTATGTCTTGGGTAGGTGTAAAGAATAAATTCAAATTATGCCCCATATATTACACCACGATTATTGTCATCAAATTCCTTAACACAATTTGAATATGCTTATAGGATTTAAAAGATGAGAAGGGAACCATGCAATGGCACAAGTACAATGAATCTCATGTGTCGGGCCTTGCCTTTGATATCAATCTTAGGCCCACCCTATGCCGGATTTATGGGTTGTTTGTAAGAATTTTATTTTTGGAGGCATTCAAGATGTGATCCTTTGAGGAGATATTCTCTTCAGAGTTCATCCTCTCAAGCTACAATTTTGTGTTCAGCCATAATAATGGCAAACCACTCCAACATCTAAAGGTGATGAAGCACGTCCACATGATGCAGGGTGTTATCGTGAAGATCCTCACATTGATGTACCCATCTTTCATATCTTTTGAGGATAGAAGCAAGTCTAGGTAGGGGGTTATTAACTATTTTCCATACACCAAAAATCCCCGCCTTTAGCTTAAGATGTATTCAAGGATAGAATCAGGTCTAGGTAGGGGTTGTTAACTTTTTCCCATACACCCAAAATCCTTGCCTCTAGCCTAAGATGTATTCACATTATCAAAGCCAGCCAGCCCCACAAGCCTTGTATATATTGGTAGAGATAGGAATTAGGAACCCACTTAAGTTGGGCGGTTAGGAAAAGCCCAGGTAGACCATTGATGCCATCTTCTTTCAGTCTCTACCTAGCTTTGAATGTTGCTCTATTTAAGGTGGGTACCTGAGTTCAAACCCTAGTAGCTGCAGCTACTACTGGACTATCACCAAGCATTCCACACTTCTTAAGAAAATGTGGTGTTAAGGGTTTGGATGTAATTGGAACATCTCTCATCCACAGCATTCTACTTTTAAAGAAAATGTGACCTTTACGGTTTATATGTACTTGGAAAATCTCCCATCCGCATCATTCTATTTATCGCTTTTCTTCAACTAATAGCCAAAGTGGAGGTTAAGCCTTGGTCATGTTATTGTTCACTACCATACCAAGGAGCTGGCCAGGGGAAGCTTTGCTTGCAGGAAAGACCAAATGCTTGCATGCATGCACTTTCCAGCAACAACAGCCTATGCTCATCGAGTCTATCTATAGATTTGCAGTCTATCTATAGATTTACATGTCTACTTATTCCTAACAAGGATCAATATATATTTAGCCATTAAATATATATGTTAAACTACATAGAAAATAGAGCATACCGTCGAACCACGTAGGAACAACGAGAAAGATGTGATTACAGGCAGGCTTTCAAATAGCATTGGTGTTGAGCAACGGATGGCGTGGAGAGCAAAAATGTCAGGCACGCACGTGTTCAAACTGGGGGCGTCAAACTGGGGCCACGGGCTTTCGAACGCAGCACTGAGCAAAAATTTGGTCCTATTCCCCTAAACGCAAACCTGGGCCAGTTGTTTTGCTGGAGGATGTGGGAACCTGTTGGAGCGAGAGGATGTGTGCATGTAGAGGAACACAGTCGAATCACAGGGAGGCGGAAGCTTGCATGAAGCAGAAGGCGCACACGAAACTCTCTACGTTGGTGATAGTAGGGTAAACTCGGAAGGAAAAAGGAATATTGGGAAATCAAACAAAATCCCATTAAATGCCACCTTGGAAACATTAAAATCCTCTTCAATATCACATTTATTCCCCTCACACCCATAAATTTCACTTCCGATGGGCGACGGCGTTCCCACCGACCCCCTTGGCCGAGTTTACTTCTGTGGGACGCATTTACTTGCTCTAATCTAATGACGCATGATGCCCGTATCGAGTGGATGGCCTCACATCCATTAATCCCAACACTCTCTCCCGTGTGACTTAGTGCCGATGATCAGTGTGTGAGGGACGAGAGAGGGGGTGGGGCCGATGCACAGCACGAGAGAATTGGTGAGAGAGAGAGAGAGAGAGAGAGAGAGAGAGAGAGGGGGGGGGGGCTGGGGGTGTGGTGAGAAAGGGGGTTTGGATCACCAATGGGTAGACAAGCAACAAAGCCAATGTGGCCAGCGTGGAAGTGGGCCCAGATGATAGGAGCGAATGGACCAGCTTGGCGAACGATAAAAGGTGATCTAGGCGCCAGGGGCGGTTGACAGTGGGGCAAGAGAAGGGGAGGTGGGGTCAGCCAGCGAGAGACGGGGGTGGGTTACAATGGGTACAAGGGGGGGGTTGACAGTGGGGTGAGAGAGAGGGGGGTGGTCGGTGAGCGAGAGAGGGGGGGGTAGGTGACGGTGCGCATGAGGGGGGGTTGACGGTGGGGTGAGAGAAGGGGGGGTGGGAGAGAGAGGAGGCGTGCGCGAGGGAAAGGAGGGTGGTCGGTGAGAGAAAGATAAGAGGGAGGTGGTCGTCGATGAGAGAAAAAAAGGGGTGCACGAGGGGGGGGGAGAGAGAGAGAGAGAGAGAGAGAGAGAGAGAGAGAGAGAGAGGTTTTTTTTTGTTTTGTAATGGAAAAAAAAAACTGAAGGGGGTGAGAAGGGGGGTTGTCGTGAGAGGGGGTGGGGAGTGAAAGAGAGAGAGAGAAAGAGAGGGAGATGAGGGGGGTCGGTGGAGTGTGTGGGAGAGAGAGAGAGAGAGAGAGAGAGAGAGAGGGACTACGGGTGGGTGTGTGAGAGAGTGAGAGGGGGGGTCAATGAGAGAAAAAAAAGGGGGGTGTCGATGAGGTGTGAGAGAGAAACGTTTTTTGTTTTTGTTTTTTTTTTTTTAGTGTAATGGAAAAAAATACTCAAAGGGGGGTTTGTTTTTTTTAGAGGTGGAGACCCGATACCTGGCACTTCATGAACACAACCACCATTGGCATGCCCTTTTGCTCACTAAGTTAGAAAAGTCATCCAAAAAGATGCGTAAGAAATCATTCAAATACTCCTGGAAGATCTTGGTGGTGGTTCTATAGAAGGAGCCTGGGGCATTGCAAAGACCAAAGGGCAGCATCTTGTAGGCATATGTTTCCCACTATGTAACAAATGTTGTCTTGAGCTGATCGTTCTCACATCGATCATTACCTGGTTGTAGCCACCACTAAACCCATCCATGAAGGAATAGAGCACATGGCTGGCCACATCTTCCAAAATCTGCTCTATGAAGGGCAAGGGAAACCCGTCTTTGATTGTGCACTAATTGAGGGGTTGGAAGTCTACACATATCCTGATCTTATTGGTCTTCTTTTTGGGGATCCCACTTTAGAGTGCTCAATGGGAACAATGATACCAGCCTCTTCCATCTTGTCCAACTCTTTCTTCACCACTTCTGAATATTTTGAGTTCATGCAGTAAATGCCTTTCCTGACTGGTGGACTACCTTCTTTTAGTGAAATTCTGTGAGTGCAAATGATTGAGTCTATCCCTAGGATATCCTTGTAGGTCCATCCAAACACATCTTGGTGTTCTTTGAAAAATTTGGTGATTCTATGAAGAGTGGAAGGGTCCTCCCAGACCCAAGCTATCACTAAAATGGGGCGTGGCTCCTCTGTTGTGCCTAGGTTCACAGCTCTCTCACCTCCTTGTGGTAAATGGTTGGTGGAAGAGGAGCGGTGCCTCGTGTTACTTGATGGAGAGATAAGGAGTCATGGGCTGGGGTGATGTCTAGAGGGAAATCACCAATGCATTCCTCCATCCAGCCAGTGAGTATCTCTTCTACTTCTGGCAAGGCTTCCTCCCTAGTCTTGAGGTGCGTTGCCCACCGCTCCTTGCGACGAGTGCATCTAGGAGGGGTTATAAGCACCTCTGATGACTTTTCTTGAGAGACCTTCTTTCTAAGTTGTCTCGAAAACTCTGGTTCCCCTACACCTATGACATCTATCGCTTCCTGTTGAGACACTGGTGCAGAGGAGGAGGCCAGAGTGAGCAAGAATTCTATCCAATCCCGTACTACTACTACTTCTTCTGAGATCTCTTCCTCTTGGGAAACCTCTTGAATGGGGTCTAGGTCCAACTCCACTATGTCCACCATATTGCACTAGAACCCCTCATAGGAATTTAACCAATTCCATAGAGGTTCTTTTGCTTCTCCTTCTGAGCCGAATCGATCACATGCCTCATCCAATGGTAATCCTTGCCATTCCTCCTGCTCTTCCTCATCATTGGTTCCTCCCTCCCAAATGGGAATCGTGTCATGTAGGGCAGTACCCCTTGCACTCTCATCTCACAGGACCTTTTTCCAAGGGCAAGGTCACCGTCCCCTCCAGGTTAGGGATATGCAAGTTGTCCATGCCCCAATCATGGATTACTAGAGCTGCCCTCAACCAAGGCCTTCCAATGAGCAAGCTATAGGTCCCTCTAGCTCGTGGGAGATCTAATACCATAAAATTCAATTCAAATACTAATCCCTCAAAAGTGATTGAAACTTGCCTGACTAGTCCCAAGGGCATCACTTCCCTCTGGTCTGCCACTCTGATGGTGGTGAATAGAGCTGGCTCAGTAATTCGGAGATACAAGGCTTTCCTAGTAGCTTCCGGCATGATGTTAACACCAGAACCACCATCCATAATGGCCCCTATAATTTGAGTTCCTCCCACGGAGACTATCGCCCTCGGGCTTCGATAATCACCAACCACTCCTGGGGTGGAGAGGCATACCCTTGCTTACTACATGGACCTGAAAAAATGTAAGGAGGAAGATAGCTTGAGCTCTCTTGGTGGCAAGCACACACACACTCACACAAACCCTAGAAGATACACACAAGATGAGAGGCTGAAAATTGTTCTTCTTCTTCTTCTCCAAAAAAGGGTTCTACAAAAAAGATAAGGGAAATACAACATAAGTACTAAAGTACTATGTACATGCGATCCATAATGTGAACACACTAAGTGAGTGAAGTAGCAAGATAAGTATGCCATAACTCAATGGTGTGGATGAGTAGCTGCTGGTGTAGTCCAATTGTATAATCATCATCATCACTAGCGAAGATCTATCATGTGAGCATCCTACAAAATACACCAGTAATGTAAGTGGCAAAAACGATCACCCATGCATATAATAAGTGTCAGCTCAAGTTAAGCTTGACATCTCAACACTCCCCCTCAAGCTCAACTCCATCTCTAGGACTCCAAATGATAGTCCAAAATCTGTGAAGCTTCTCTGCTCCCAAGGCTTTCATGAAAATGTCAACTACCTGCTCCTTTGTACTAACATACATGAGATCAATATCTCCAGCTAAGACTCTCTCTGTGATGAAGTGATAGTGGACCTCTATGTCTTGGTCCGTGCATGAAAAATTGGGTTCCTCGCTAATTGTATACTGCTAAGGTTGTCACAATAGATGACAACCTCTCTGTCAACTTGCAGCCCCAAATCACCAAGTAGCTTGTGTAACCAATCTACCTCACATGCTACCATTGCAGCACCCCTATACTCTGCCTCTGTACTCGAGAAGGCAACTATTGGCTGCTTCTTGCTGCTCCATGTCATAGCACCACTCCCAAAGGAAAACATAAGTCCACTAGTAGTACCTATCTGCGATACTACCAGCCCAATATGCAGTGTATCCAAACACTTGCAACTCCATACCAGCCTCATAAAAGAGACCTAGTCTACTGTAGACTTCACATAGCATAATGTACATCTTACACCATCCAAATGTGGCTTCCAAGGAACTTGCATAAATTGACTCTAGAATCCAATTATATAGTTCAAATCTAGCCTAGTGATCATCACGTAGATCAAGCTACACACTATCTTCCTGTACATAGTGGGGTTCTCCAAAATCTCATATACAATTGCACTCAACTTGCCATTTGAATCTAATGGCATAGAAATTGGCTTACAACCAGCCATACCATATTTGAACAGCATGTCCAATCCATACTGCCTTTGTGATAGCCAAATACCCTTGACCGTCCTAATGACCTCAATGCCAAGGAAGTACCTCAACTCACCCAAATCCTTCATGTCAAATTTTTGCTTGAGAAGACATTTCACACTCTCAACTTCCTCTCCATTGTCACCCCCAACAATCAAGTCATCCGCATAGATTGTGATGACCATAAGGCCCCTATGACTCTTTCGCACATAGAGTGAATGCTCAGCATCTGCTACATGAAAACCAATGGTGATAAGATATTATGCTATCTTATCATGCCATGCTCTAGGTGGTTGTTTCAAGCCATACAAGGCTTTACGCAACTTGCATACAAACTCAAGGTGACCGATGATCACAATGCAAGAATGGATTCTTAACATCCATTTGTTTGTAAAACCCATCCTTTTGATGCAGGCACCACAATAACAGCTCTCACAGTTGCCATCTTGGCAACGGAGCTGAATGTCTCCTCATAATCAATGCCATAAGTGTGAGCATAACCTTTGGCAACCAATCTTTCTTTATACCTACTAATACTTCCATCTGAGTTGTGCTTTATTTTGTACACCCACTTGCATCCAATAGCCTTCTTGTCCTCCGGTAATGGCACCAATTCCCAAGTCTCATTTGCATCCAATACAGCCATTTCTTCATCCATGGATTTCTCCCAATCTAAATCCCAAAAGCTTCTTCAAAACATGTGGATTCAACATTTTGCACAACTTTATCCATATATGCATAATGATAAGCGACATAACCATCATATGTCAACCTATCAACAAGTTTTCTGAATCTCCACCTGCATTGTCCATGATCACTACCTAGCATTTTTGCAATTTCTCTTGCCTTTCTTACACCAGGTGTTCTAATAGCTGGAATCCCAACCTCATCAACATCAAGGCTATGCTCCAAGCCACTAGACTTTCCATCAACATAAGAATGCCTTGCAGAAATGTCGAGCATACCAAGAGGCTCACCAACCTTCTCTTTGCCTTTTCATGATGTATTAACTAAATTTTCAAGATTGGTATAGCCTGCCACTCCATGGTCTATCATCAGACCCAACACAAGAGGACTCCCGAGGTCCACTCAATGACTGTGAGTTCTCACTTGCATTCTGTATAATCACATTTCCAATTAGATCAACCCCAATGACATCTTTCTTAGCAGCATACTAGCTACTCATTTCATCAAACACGACATCTTTCTCAGCAGCATACTAGCTACTCATTTCATCAACTCACAACATCTTTGATTACCCTCAACTCACATGTAGTAGGGTTATAGCATCTAAATCCCTTTTTCTCAAGACAATATCCAATAAACACACATTTTTCTACCTTTGGATCCAGCTTCATACGCAATTCATCTAGCACATACACATAGGCAATACATCTAAAAACTTTTAAGTGAGACAAATCAGGTTTCTTGCCATTGAACTTCTCCCCTAGCATTGCATCATGTATGGCTATCATAGGAGTCATGTTCATGATATAAACTGCTATAGAAACAACTTCAGCCCAATAGCTATGCAGCATATTCTTCTCTATCATCAATGCTCATGCTATCTCTGCAATGTGCTTGCTTTTCTGCTCAGCAACTCCATTTTGTTACGGAGTGTATCTACATGTAAATTGTCTCTGAATGCCATTATTCCACAAGAAATTAGAGGACTCATTAGAGAAGTACTCTCCCCCTCCATCTGACCTTAGGCACTTCACATGCTTTCATGTCTACTTTTCAGCCATCACTCTAAAATTTTAAAAATGAGTGAAAACTTCACTCTTCTTCTTCATGAAATGAAGAAATACACCCACACTTTCCTTGTGTGATCATCAGTGAATGTTACATAATACATGCCACCCATAGACGTAGTAGTTTTTGCAGAACCTCATACATCTGAATGCACAACATCTAGTACATTCTTGCTCACATTTCTGTCATGTGGTGTCTGCTTTCCAAATTGGCATGCTTCACATACTTTCTACATACCATCAACCTTAAACTTAGGCAACCCTATCACAATTTCTTTAGTCTACATAGACTTCATTCTTTGTACATTTACATGCCCAATTCTCTTATGCCAAATGTCAGTGTATCTGCCGCAACTCTAAAACCCTATGCAAACATTGCAACTTTCACTTCAAGCATATTTACATTTCCACTCTGTTGCCTTTTACAATCAACCTGCACTTGTCTTTAAAGTCTTCATCATAACAACCATCATGGTTAAAGTGCACTTGCAAACCCTACTCAATCATCTAGCCAACAAAAACCAAATT
This sequence comes from Cibotium barometz, assembly GCF_041138505.1. NCBI lineage: Eukaryota > Viridiplantae > Streptophyta > Polypodiopsida > Cyatheales > Cibotiaceae > Cibotium > Cibotium barometz. Next base: position 49,234,000 of record NC_141061.1, on the reverse strand, counting down.
CTTTGTGATATTTAAAAGGTGAAGTACATCTACAAGATACTTCACCTTACCATTCTATATAGACAATGGCACATTTCCAACATGGGCAATTAGATGAGTAGTAGCATCCCCTGTTTCAACAAAACATGGATTTTCAGGATTTTTCATATCCTTGAACCACTCGCCACCCATGACTGGTCATGTGGTTCGAAGCACCTGAATCCACATATCATACATCATCATTGTATGCGGATACATCATTTTCTAACACACCATTAAGTACATGTCACATAACAAACTTTGATTGTCCTCGTTACTTCAGCTAGAGGATGCATAATTATTTTCTTGCACTTTCCCACTTCTCATGTCATTTTGCTTCTTATAGAAATCTGCTTGCACATGCCCAGATTTGCCATGGTAAAAACAACCTCGTCTATCATTTTGCTGCCTTTGCCAATTTCCACAACCTCTTTGACTCCCCCTACCTCTGAACTGGCCTCTTCCACCTGTGTGTTGTTGTTGTGATTCTCATGGGACTATTGTAACCATAATTTTGATTACATGTTCGGCCACCACCTTGGCCACGGCCTCGGCCTCAACCTCGTCCCCTACATACACTTGTGTAGAAGGCCTGTTGCTCTGAATTGCCTTTGTTTTGTGAAGACTAGTCGTCACACCCAAACTCTTTTCTTCATTGATCAGCATTGATACCAAATTTATAAAGTTGGGAATGTTCTCTCGAGTTTGAATAGAAACATTGAATGCCTTGTGTTGTGGCCCGAGACCACGTAGACATAATTTCGCCTCATCATCATCCATAGAAACACTAATAGATGCAAGGGATTCCACAATGCCCTTGATCTTCAAGGCATAATCAGTCACAAACATGTTTTTCTTTTCCATAGTATGAAGCTCATTCTTCAACTAAATCTTTTATGCCTTGGTGTTAGATTCATACAGCTTTACCAAGGTGTCCCATGCCTCCTTGGGTGACTTGGCATCCTGTATATGCCCAATCATGGTGTCTTGTATGCTAATAGAAAGCCAATACATGACTTTCCTTGCTCCTTGATTCCAATCCTTGTATTCTTTTACATCTACACAGCAGTTGGATTAATTTCTAGTATCTCTGGTGCCTCCTCATGTTCACCTTCACCAATAGCCTTTTTCCCATAAGAAAATTTGTCAATCTAAACTTCCAAGCATGGAAGTTGTTCTTGTCAAGCTTCTCTACAACAATATAGTTAATTCCATCATTTGACATCTTGTCTGCAACACAAACTCACCCAAAGTAGTAGTCTTATTTGACCTGCACAAACTGTTGTACTATGCTACACCCAAATTGTCATGACCCGTGCAATATTCTTTGTTCGAGCTATGGGTGAGAAAGTGAAGTGTGAAAATGAAATGAAAAAAATGAGGCCATACCCAATAGCACCTATAAGACCTCTTTACAGTACACACAGTGTCTGCACAACCAAATTCCCTTCCTGCAGTTCCAAAAATAGAATTTTGCAAAGAATCGAAACTTACCTGCAGTGCCCGTGAATGCATGTGAATTGAAAAACGAAGGTCCAAATGCACCTAAAATGTGTTTTTGTCTGCCAAAATTGTTGTCTAAGGACATTATAGTTGCCCTATAGATCCTCTCCCGCGAAGACATCTCCTCAATCGGAGTTCGTTTGCCGGTGCCTCCCAAGAGCTCCCAACAAGGGTGTAGTAGCCAACACAAAGGGGAAAGAGTAGGTGAAGCTCTTACCCTTGTACCACTTCATGTGATTCTCTTGCTTGTTGTTGAGCTTCTTAGCATGAACTTGGCTCTGATACTATGAAAAAATAAAGGGAGAAAGAGAGCTTGAGCTCTTGCAAGTACACACACACTCACACAAACCCTGGAAGAGAACACACAAGATGAGAGGCTGAAAATTATTCTTGTTCTTTTTCTCCACAAAAGGGTTCTACAAAAAAGATAAGGTAAATACATTATAAGTATTAAAGTACTATGTACATGTGGTCCATAATGTGAACACGCTAAGTGAGAGAGCTAGCAAGATAAGTATGCCATAACTCAATGGTAGACTAGTAGTAGCTGGTGTAGTTCACCTATAGAATCACTGGCGAAGATCTATATGTCAGCATCCTTCCAAACACTCCAGTGATGTGAGTGGCAGAAACAGTCACCCAAGCATATTATAAGTGTCATCTCAAGTTGAGCTTGACATCTCAACATGACCGTCGCCCACTACTACTAGATGTGGCTTCACCCCCAGTTGTCTTCGAATCCACCTAGTGTTGAACTAAGCCTAGCAGTTGCTCTCCTATTTCTTGGCTCAAACCATAGAATTGAGGACATGTGATTTCCACCTTTTTCCCTGCCAACACTGCCTCCCAATGTAAATTACTAACCATGGGCTAAGTAGACTCATAATCTGCCTTTGAAGATGTGGTGGTTGGGGGAATGACCAAGGTAGGGGCCGCTTCCTCCTCCATGGATGGTGTTTGAGTGAATTCCTCCATGGCCTCCTTATAAGCTTGTTCCACAATGGATGGGTAGACTACACCATCAAGGGGAGAGGTTTGTGTCTTTGGGGCTCCTTGGGACGACCGGGTGACGGCCGCCACTATTGGAATGTCAGCCTTGGGAGATGGCACCATTGCTTCTACCATGTTAACCAGTGGGATTTTAGGACAATCACGGGTGTAGTGGTCTCAGCTCTTTGAACAATGTAGGCATGGGGGTGAGCCCTCTGGCACAGTGCATTGATCTTGCATGTGACCGCTCCCCCCACGACAAAAGCATATAACGGGCCGCGTGGGGTTGTTGGGAGGATGATGATTAAGGAACGTTTGGTTAGGCTGGGGCCCCATACGTGTTGTTAGCGGGGCTGGAGGTACTAGAGGAGCTTCCGCATAGACACCGAGGGTTGGTTTTAATATGCTTGGAGTGTTTGCAGGACTGGCATAGGTGGGTGGGAGGTACAGCTGATAGGTTGGGAGAGTGTTGCCTGCTTGATATCGGATTTGCATAGGCAGGGGGTTGTATGTTAGTGTTGCTCCGGGATGAGGGGTATGGGTGTATGCTACCGTGGCTACTTGAGCTCCCTACTGAGGTGATGTGGCCTGGGAGAGTTGAGGGTTTGGTACATAAGTGGCCATGGGGGAGGGAATGGTATGTGGGGAAGCTAAGTAGGAGGGGTCAGTGGTGACATGACTAATATAAGCTTGGGATTGGGGGGTAGATATTCCTACCGATTGATGGTTCAAGAAGGGTGTTGGGTTTGGTTAGTGGCTAGGGACCTGGGTAGAAGTTGAAACACTATTGGTTGGGGTCACCATGTAGTCTTTGGCGAAGGGATTAAGCGAGGTGGCACCTTGTTGCATAAGTCAAAGTCCCTTGAGGTAGTAACACTCCTTGTCCTCATGGCCCGCCTTTGAGCAAAATGAGAAATATTTCTTGGTGGGACACTCACTTGGAAGATGGCCTTGGGAACTACATACTAGGCACCATGGACTCATCTTGGGATCTTTGGCCTTGAGCTGCTTGATCTCCTTCCTCAGCGCTGATGGTCATGTCCTCTTGTTGTGACCTTTTGAAATCTTCAAGCTCCTTCTTGAGCTTGGCGAGCTCATCCATGAAAGTGGATGTAGAGGAACTATCGGGGCTAGAGGAACTGTTGGAGGAGACAAAGACATGCCAGGGATAAGTGGGGACCAAGAGGTACTACGCTCCGCCATGAGACGAGCATTCTCCAATTATGTAGCTTTGTCCTGGAAGTCTTGCATGGTGCCTTAGGGTGGAAAGATATCTATCATCTTCATCGCCATTTGAGTAGGGAGTGCGCGAAGCACCCACTATTGCAGCATGTAGTTTCCAGTATCTTGGGGTAGCTGAGCTACCAAAACTTTAGCTCTTGTCACAAGTTGCTGCCCTGCCTTCATGGATATTTGGTTAAGCTCTTAAGTAATGAGGTCAAAGTAGTTCCCAGGCCGAAAGGTAGCCAAGAACTGTAGCCTAAGGGTGGCCCAATCTGAGAAGTGGTTCCCACTGGTCTGCACTTTCTTCCAGCGTTGTCGGGAACAAGACCAAGCGTGCATCATCTCGATTGTGCCCTCTTGAGTCACACATAGTGAGGAACTGCTACATATGGTCTTTCGCATTTCAATGATGGTACCTTTGAAGGTTGGTAGTTTAACTTACATGCGGTTAAGGATAGTAGCCAATGGCTTCGGCCTTGGTGGAGCTACCATAGGGTTAGGAGAGGAAGATGCTGAGGAAAGAGTAAGGGAACAAGGAAGAACTCTATGACGACTAGTTCAAAGAGGAGAACAAAGGGGTGAATTACCTCCAGAAGCTCTAGTCTTCAGGGGCATACACAACACTCCTCTCACCATGATCAAAAATCACCAAAAAAGAAAAGAAATTTTTTTGAGACTATCCTTGACCTCTAGGAGAGCCCCACTGTGATGGCCAAATTTTGACTTAGTTGTGGATGGCTCTGGCGGTCCTCGCGCTAGGGAACTCACGGAATACCAACACAAACACTAGGGTTGGGGGAAAGGGAGCATGTATTCTCTTAGGGAAGTATACTCGCCAAGGATGAGTAGACCTCACTCGGCGCTAGACATGCAAGACTTATGCTCTACAGTGTCTACCGTGCTCTCCAACCACCACCTAGCACCTCATTATCCCTACAGACCTCTGATTCACACCACACCCACCACTAACCACTCACTCACCTCACTCACACAGAGAGATAGACTAAACACCACAAGAGCGTAACACTGTATACCAAAATGCAAAAAAGAAGGATACAAGAGAGATTGTCCTCCATCAGAGAATGTCCTACACCCCAGAATGTGCTACACTGTAGAGAGAGTGCTCCCCTTAACTCCTCCTTGGGTGTCCTCCTCCTCGAACTCCCAGCCCCTACTCATGTTGTGTAGAGAGAAGATCTTCCATCGGGAAAAGGGAGATGGTTCTCGAAGAGGATCTCGCACTGCCTTGGGAAAGGGAGAGGGGTGTTACCTCCACGAGTACCCTTGGAGTTGGCCGTGCACATCGTAAGTGCCACTGGTAGGTCGAAGGACCTGGAGATGTCGGAGGGCACTGGCGGGACGGTGCGATCGGAGGTGATTAGTGGGAGGAGTTTCTCTTGGTGGAGTGTGGAAGACTTGGCTTCCTGTCCAACCACCACAGGTAATAAAGTAGAGCTATTTTTCTACTCAAAAATCTTTTATTTTTTCCACTCTATCTTGGCCTTGGGATGTAAATACTTGGTAGATTGCTAAGGTGTTAACCACTCTGGTTAACATTAATTTTCAAGTGTGGCTATGCTTCTTGTAAGTTATCTTTTTGTAACCGCACAAAGTGCTTAATGAATAAAAGAGATATGGAATGAGCGAGCTTACAGCTTGTGCAATGCCGATCATAGGAAAGAGATGTACATAGAGCTAGGAAGCTAGTTTTGGGCCCCTACCGATTATAAATGGACGGCTGGCCATTGTAAAATGAGAGATCTTTTATATAAAGACATTTTATGGAATATGAAAAGGGACAATCCCATTAGTCTCATTTGAGTTTTGTCTTTCTCTCTCTCTCTCTCACTCTCTTGAGCTTGTGGATGCATGCATGTATTTTTAATACTTGCATGCTTGATTGTTGTGGTGTATGCATGTTAGGGATGCTGATGACCTAGCTTATCCTCTCCTCTCCCCTCTCTTGTCTCTCTACCAAGGTCCCTCTCCTCTCCCCTCTCTTGTCTCTCTACCAAGGTCCCTCTTGCATGCATGTGGCATGGAGTGAAGGTTGAGCTTTCCATAGATCCCTCCTTCCTTGCTCTTCACCTAGCTCTTGGGTGACACAAGTGGTGGTGGAGTGAGCCCCTAGTAGCCTCACAAAGGGGAGTTAACCCTCATTAGGGTTGGCGAAGTGTACATCTCTGACTCGACCCTTGCATGGTTGTTTCTCTTCTTCTTTCCCTCTCTGGTGTGCAAGGTTGTTTGTTTGGATTAACATCTTTGGCACCGCTGCTGGGGATATGACTTACCTTAGGGTCCTCCACTTATTTCATTTACTAGAGTCCTCATTTGGCCCGGTTGGAGTGCAAATCCACCGGTTTATTTTCTTTTTGTTTTAAGTTTTTTTTTTTGTTTGATGATGTTCCATGCAGCTATGGAGGTGAACTGGAGCATTGGAGCATTGAGGTCTTCACCAAGTGTGTGGGAGACACAAGTGTTCAATCTTTGCCCTTGACATTCATACAATTTTTTATTTTTTGTTCATCTTTCATTAAGTTTGCATCATAGTTTAATTATCAAATTAATCTTAATTTGTAAGGTTTCGTTACGCATTCTAGGCATCAATAGGTAGCTAGAGATTAGCTCTAGCTCCCTATCAAAACAAAAATCCCAAAAAAACATTGGGAAGATACCTGAATCTGCAAAAATCAGAGGAGGAAACTAGGCAAAAATCCCATTCTGGATGAATCTCTCTGAGAAGCGAACACCCATTCCATTCACAAAACACGGCTATGGCAAACTTGCCATGCTCGTTCCATTCCTCCTGAGCAAATCTTGGGAAATCTTCAGTCCATTAATTTGGTAGATAGCATTAAAAAGAGAATAATTATATTAATTAAGCATAAATTACATTTAACCAGGGATACAACTACACACTATCAGAGATATTGTAGGTGGCAGTCAAACCTGCAGCATTAAATTCTCTAAAAACTAGAAGTGCCACGGCGATTCCATTTGTGCACTATCACCTTAATTTTTTTCAAGTTTACACAATGTCACAATCAACAAGTGACATTTGACCAACTTTTTCCTTGTAGTGTCTATAGAACGTTATTGTCATTTAAGTCATGATGCTTATTTCAAATTGTGGCACGACACCTAGAAATGTCTAATTTAAAGTCCTATTATCGAAAAGTGAATAAGAAGTGTTACACCATTGGAATTTGTATTTATCTTGTAGGCTCCTCCAAAGGTCTAATTGCTTGAAGAAAAACACTTTTTGTGGTAAATTTGAACGTCTTGACTAATAGCTTTGTGAGGAGACCGTCACTAAATTTCTCATTAAACATCAATTATGGTTATATTGAGTAGGATGAGTACTTCTTTTGGAAGCTATACTATGTTACTTGCATACATGTATGCTACTTGTTCTCTCTTGCTAAGTTTCTCTCTTGCATACAACATATAGGTAGCACAATTTCATTCTCTCATCAAAGTAGAGCTCTATGAAACATACTCACATATGTACATAACAACACACGGGGAGAATAGCCACATTCAGAACCACATGATAATAAAATAAACTTCCCTCTCAGTTGTGGTATAATTTTGTTTTGCCTCGTTTAGTTGGTGGCTAGCAAAGCTGATGGGGAAATCCATCTTATGTTCATCGGGTTGGACCAGCACACACCCAACAACAAAGGTCGAACGTCGATGTGGACATGAAAGATGATGTCCCAGTTGGGGGACCTCAAAATAGGAGCACTTTCCAAGGCTTTCTTGAGGGTGTATACGCCTATTGGCATTCCTATGTCCACTAAAAGAGAATCAAGAGTCCGTGAAGGGGGCAAGCTATATCGGCATACATGAAAAAAAAACGCTGACACCTTGCTATCGTTAGTGGAGATTCCTTGTTTAGAGACAATGTGTCCCATGATAACTTCATGCCTAACCCAGAACTGGCATTTGAGAGGGTTTAATGAAATATAGCACAACCTGCATCTTTCTAGCACCTTCCGAGGTGTGCTTTCCACGTGGAATTGACACAGAGGTCATCCATAAAGACCTCAAGGAATTTTCAAAGATACTCCTTATAACCGTGCACAAACATCAGATGTTGAAGGGTGCCGGGGGCATTGGTTAGCCCAAAAGGCATGACGTGGTATGCATAGGTTCCCTATCCAGTAGAAAAGGCCGTTTTGTGTCGATCCTTGGGGTCGATCAATACTTGATTGTAGCCGGAGAATCCATAAAGGAAGCTATAGGATTCCTTTCCTGCGACTCGTTCGAGCACGTGCTCTGTGAAGGGTAAGGGATAGTGATCCCGTATAGTGGTGGCATTGACCTTTTTGAGGTCCACGCATACTCGTACCTTCCCATTCCTTTTGGGTACTATCAAAATGGGTGATACCCATTTTGTGTGCTCTATTTCATAGATGAATCTGGCGTCAATGAGTCAATTGATTTCTTCCCGAACCATCTTGGAGTACTTTGGATTCATAGGGTACTCTCTTTGCTTCGCCGGACTCCCTCCATCGACCATCGGAATGGTGTGTTTGCCTACTTCGGGAGGTACACCCTTCATATTTGTGTAATTTCAAGCAAAGAAATCCTGGAATTCTATGAGTAGAGCAACGAGTTCAGCAAAGAGGTCATCCCCAATATATATTGGCCTCGAGTCTTCACCTAGGCCTGCCAGGTTAATTTCCTTCACCTTGGTTGGACTACCATATGAGGTCCCTAGCTGTCCGTTATTGTGGGACTGTCAAGACAACGAAATTATCGGGAGCCTAGAAAGCTTGACCATCCAGGAAGGCACGGGCGGGGTTTAGGGGAACCAAAATGACCATGTATGGACCCAAGAGTGGCCGGACACTAGTGAGAGTGGTCGAGCACATGGGAAGAGCAACTAGACAATAAAAGAAGCTGGGTCCAATCTTAGAGGGTCATGTTTTATTTTGGCTATGGTTGGGTGGAGCAAACGTGAGAGCTCTCAGCACCTTGTGTTTAGAGAAGAACGCATGGCAGCCCTTACACTGGTATCAGAGGGGAGCGAATCGACCTCAAGTGCTGAATGCTGCGAATCTTCGAGTAAGGAAGCTTTTGGTATTGGTTAAGTGTGAAAGCGTCCGCCTGTGAATTTACGCAAAAACATGTAGAGTCCGCCATACTTGTTGCCCACAGCCACACCAGTACTGGCAAGCATGTTGATTCCCATAGCCAATGGACAAAACAGCACTCAGCGTTGCACAGTGTGGACTACCCGATTCAAAACGTCCGCGTTTGGCCATCCGTTTTGAAAAGGCGCACTGTCTACGTGTAAGAGGAGAGGAAGCACGTCGCCTAACTTCAGACCTTAACTCAGCCGACGGACCTATGGACGTCGCCTGGTTCCATCCAACGAAAGTTGAGTTGCCGTTGAGTTGTAGGCCTTTGTTGTAGCGTGGAGTTAGAAAATTTCTCTTTTTTTAAAAAAAAAGAGAAAAGAGAAAAATTTCAAAGATTTAAATTTCAAAGGCTTTAAACCTTTGGAATTTGGAGGCAGTTCCCACGCAGGATTCTTCTAAAGGAATTTTGGGCCTTTTTACGACGATCGAGAGGTGTTTTGCCACGACAACTCTCAGCTCGTAATACCACACCGGTGATTTCGCTTTGATCTAACAAATCAGTTGATTTCATAGAGGTCGGTGCTTGTGTTTATTCTCCTGCATCGCATTTCGAGGGTTCCTATAGAGTCTATAACCAACCCTAATGAGTCCGTAAGTGGAGATCCCAGTTGTTTATCGGACACCTTTGTCGAACACAGAGAAGGGAGTGGCCGATCTTGATGTCACGATGAGACCGACGATGATCTTGATAATTTGGTCAGCAGCACTAAACAGTTTAAAGCTCTAGAGTCTCGTACTTTGGGCATTGAGGCCAAGTATGATAAGATACTCCTCTTCTTCAAGAGTTAAAGGATAACATGCAAGCTTCTACCACTATAAGTGCTTCAGTGGGGAGGGATGCCAGTGCCTCCCGCCCAAGGCGACAACATGAATGTCGGTACATCTCACTCTAGAGATGTTGTTGCTATTCTAAAATTTTGATTTAAAACCTCTGACTTTTAATGGGGAGGAGAAGGAATGCAATAAGGATGCGGCCAACACTTTTTTATAAAAGTGGTAAGATTTGCATCGATTCTATCACACTCCAAAGGAGATACGCACGCTTGAGCTTAAACTCTAGGAGGTTAAGCACATAAGTGGTGGATGAGCTTGGAGTCCGGAAATCGGCCTACTACATGGGCTGGATTTGAAAGTGCATTTATGAAAGAATTTCTTTCAAAGAATGAGATGGATCGTAATTGGGAAGCATGGGACAATTGTGAGATGAGAAATCTCACATTGACTCAGTATATATCCAATTATCAAGAAATCATTCTCAAGTTGAAAGGAATGGACGACTTTCAAAAAATTTGTGGATTTATTCGTGGATTAGACTCGGAATATAAGAATCAAGTTGTGTAAGGGCTGCCATGACAGTTGCATGTTCTTCTTCTCTCTGATCACAAGGTGCTGAGAGCTCTCACATTTGCTCCACCCAACCATAGCCAAAATAAAACATGAACCTCTAAGATTGGACCCAACTTCTTTTATTAGTTGGTTGCTCTTCACATGTGCCCGGCCACTCTCACTAGATTTTGGCCACTCTTGAAGCCATACCTGGTCATTTTAGCTCCCCTAAACCCCGCTCGTGCCTTGCCCGGATGGTCGAGCTCTCTAGGCTCTCGATAATTTCATTGTCCTGATATTACTCCCCTCTTAAGAGGAGTTTTTGTCCTCGAAAAGAAAATTCGGGAACCTCTTTCTGAGTGTGCTTACCTTTTCCCAAGTGGAAGCTTCTTCTGGTCTATCCTTCCACTTGACTAAACACTCCTGTCATATAGAGTGTCGAGTTCTTTTCTCTTAGAAATCCAAGGCTTTTTCTGGTTCATGTGGTAAGGATGGGGATTCGATAAGTTCTACTAGGATCTCTTGACTGACAAGACTATCACCATCACCCAACTTCTTTTTGAGTCTACTAACATGAAAAACTGGATGAACTTTAGAGCTTTCTAGTAAAGCTAGCTTATAAGCAACACTACCTACTTTTTTAAGTATTATAAATGGACCACAATACCTTGGAGATAGCTTTGGACTTCTCCCCATTTTCAAAGATTCAAAGTGTGCGGGAACCTTTAAAAACACTTTATCACCTTCCTCAAAGATGATTTGTCTGCATAATGTTTAGCATGGTCATGTGCTCTCTTAACATTATCTTTCGCAATTTTCGTCATCTCTTGGAGATCTTAAAGAAAATCTCTAGTCCAATAGCCACTTGCGCTCGTGGTTGAAAACCATACATCAACATAAATGGACTAACTCATGTGGTTGAATGTTTGGCACTATTATAAGCAAATTTCAATATGGGCTGATATTATTCCGAATTATTTTGCTTTTTAGCTACATATGCTCGTAGCATGTCTTCTAAGACTTGGTTGACTCTCTCGGTTTGACCATCGTTTTGAGGATGATCAACCATACTCATACTTAGCATGGTGTCCAGTCTCTTGAACACACTACGCCAAAAATGACTATTAAACTTTGTATCTCTATCATTAACTATAACGACAAGTAAGCCATATAGTCGATAGATATTTTCAATGAATAGCCTTGCTAACTCAGGCGTATTCACTGTCGTTTTGGTCGAAATAAACCGACAACCTGTCTACGACCACCCAAATCGAATCGTGGCCTCTATTTGTTTTAGGTAATCCAACTATAAAGTCCATTGAGATACTCTCCCACTTGCCCTTTGGAATCTCTAGTGGACTTAGTAAATCACCTACTTTTAGGCATTTCGCATAATTCTTTTGAGTTTGAAGTTTAAGGATAATCAGTCGTACTCATACTTAGCATGGTGTCCAATCTCTTGAACACACCATGCCAAAAATGATTGTTAACCTTTGTATCTCTATTACTAACTATATCGTCAAGTAAGCCATATAGTCAATAGATATTTTCAATGAATAGCCTTGCTAACTCAGGCGTAGTCATTGTTGTTTCTATCGAAATAAACTAACACATTTTTGTCAACCTATCTCTACAACTACCCAAATCAAATCGTGGCCTGTGTTCGTTTTAGGTAATCCAACTATAAAGTTCTTTGAGATACTCTCCCACTTGCCATTTGGGATCTCTAGTGGACTTAGTAAACCACCTACTTTTAGGTGTTTTGCATAATCCTTTTGAGTTTGAAATAGATGGTAAGCAAGTGCACTTGCAAGGTGAACATGATGTACCCTCCTATCCTCTTATATGCTCTATGAAACTCAATCGCCTTGTACAAGCTAATGAAGTAGAAAACATCTTTTTATGCTACATCCTTCTTGATGATGATGTCATTTAATTTTTTGCATGTGAAAGGGATGCCATGACAACTCCACGTTCTTCTTCTCTAATCATAAGGTGCTGAGAGCTCTCACATTTGCTCCACCCAACCATAGCCAAAATAAAACATGACCCTCTAAGATTGGACCTAACTACTTTTATTAGCTAGTTGCTCTTCACATGTGCCTGGCCATTCTCACTAGTGTTCGGCCACTCTTAGGTTATACCTAATCATTTTGACTCCCCTAAACCCCGCTTGTGCCTTGCTGAGAGAAGGTCGAGCTCTCTAGCCTCCCAATAATTCCATTGTCTTGACATTACTCCCCCCTTAAGAGGAGTTTTCTACCTCGATAAGGAAATTCAGGAACCTCTTTCTGAGTGTGCTTACCTTTTCCCGGGTATTGAACTGGGTCTCCATCAATCAAATACGTTCTTGCAACATTTGCACAATAACTATTGTATCTCGCACCAATAGCACAAATAATGACACCCAATGTATCACAATATAGTGGATCTTCATTGCTGATAGGTGGTCATGTGGACCATGAGAGAGTTATTTGTGAACTCCTTTTGCCATATTTGGCTGACGTGTTCATGTGCTTCAACCGCCCCTATGTATTTTAGCCAGTGGGTGTTTGAATCAGTAGAAAAAAAAAGCGTTCATGGCGAGAGAATCCATTCGGTTTGCGAGTTCTATGTGAGCATGTTCCTTGTGATGGTTTTACCTTATTGGCCTTTTCTAGTTCATGAGTGGTGACATCAGGAAAGTTTCGCAAACCTGGTTCCCATGCACCTTGGAAGTATGTCCAAGGTAGCAAGGATATGCATCCAATTCTCAGAATCTTTTGGCTCCATAAGAGGTGCAAATTCCTTGCTATCCTTTTCATCATATATTGTTTTATGACACGTTTTTCCAAACCACTTTTGATAACTACCCAGCTATCCCCTTTGCTGATCTGGTAGGGCTTAAGGTAAGGCGCTGGCTTGAGTAGCCCTTTGTTGATAACAATTTGTGGTTTCGTGATTGCCCCGTCTTTGGTAGTATGTGCAATAGAGGGTGGGACAGGGTCACAGATGTGGACACTCCGTGCTAGTATGGCTAGCTCGACAAATTAAGCACCATACTAGCTGCCTCTTTGGGTAGAGATGGGATTGTCCAAACTCAATCCCGGCCTTGGTCGGCTCTCCAATGTTGGGTCATTTGTTGCACTAATGCAACGGCCAACTATTCGACATGTTGTCCCGAGGTGGACTCCTTACTTTTTCCTTCAGATCTGGTGTTGGTGGTCTTGAATGAGGCTTCAGATGTACCCTCGTGGAGTTCTCGAGAATGCGTTCCCTCCTTGAAGTTATCCTCGAAGTCCTCCTCTAGCATTTCTTGAAGGAGGTATAGGCCAAGGCATACAAAGAATTATGAATGGGCACGTCATCTAGGCCTTCCAAAAATCTCCCTATTAGCCTTTCATTAGAGAACTTGACTCTGGCACTACAACGGGAGTAGAGATATCTGACCCTATTGATGTAATTCCAGATGGTTTCACCATCCTTTTGTTTAACATTATGTAATTGTTCAACAAGACTACTCCATCTAGTTCCTTGACGAGAATATCCAACCTTGAAGGCCTCTTTCAAGGCTTCGAAGGTGGCCTTATCTTCTGTTTTCAAAGACCTAAACCATTGGCCGGCTTTACCATCCAAAGGCACTCACCTTAACTTGATCCTCCACATGGCCGAAGGCTTCACAGATCTGGTTAAATATCCCTAAGTGCGGTATGGGGTCTCCAGTCCCATTGAACTTAGTGATTAGTTTAGAGATGTTAGCGGGTTTATTCAGCTCTTGTCTGGGTCCTTATACAGGTTGAGCTGGTGCCGGGGGCGTGATGCCAGCAGCCACCCCCTCCCTATTTCCATGGCTATCCTTAACATTTAAAGGGTTAGCCCTACCATGGCTGGAGAGCCGGTGCTGGTGGTTGGGGAACAATAGGTGAAGGAGCTGGGCTGGGTGGATAGTAGACCATCGGGGGTCCTTGTCTCATGGGAGGATTGGCCCCATATGGTACCCTGAATATGGTCCCCCCGAGGTGGGTATTGTTGGTATGCTGATGGGGCCGAGGCTAATATGATGGGGCTGGGTAGGCCCTTTCTATGTGATACGACGCCTTGGGCCCTTGGAGAGTGGGTTCTAACCTTGGGTTTAGTATTGGTCTCTAGGCTCGATATGAATCAGCCACCCCTAAGGCAGGCATGGCCCTCCATGCTAGTGGATGAGTCTAGGTTTGATTACTCTCACTTTGCCCTATTTCCTCTCTAGGATCTAGAGGCGGCGTTGGCTCTCTTTCCTGTTGGTTTTCCATACCTCTCTCCCTCGTCTGACTGTGCATTTCCCAGGATAAAATTTCGGAGCCTCGAAGCAAGGCTTTGTCGAATGGGTAGGGGAGGTAGGGTCTTGCTCCAAGATAGGTGGTCTGTCCATACACTGAGCCTCTAGTTCTCTTGTCTCAAGGTCAAGAATAACTAGTCCTGTGCTGGGATGATCTTCACTCTCACTGGTGCTGGGATGATCTTCACTCTCACTGGTGCTGTCAAAGACTAGCACCGTTTGGCTCCAAGCTATGTTGACTGATGGGTTTGACCTTATAAGCGAGGGAGTGTCAAGAGAGTTTATATCGTCAAAAAGAGAGTTGTTTCGCACCAATTTTCCCAAGCATAGGTGCATGAATGTGCGGAATTGCAGTGTTAGACCCCTCTGTGAACAGTCTGTTTTTTTTTAAATGGCACGGTTGTATGCTTTCAAGATGGTATGGGTGTACGCTTCGATGAGGACACAGGCGTATGCTTCTTTAGAGAAGGAGCAGGCGTGGCAGAGATGACATAGGGCATACGCTTCCCGAAAAACACGGACGTGGCTACGGGAAGGAACAAACTTGCGCTTGTGAAAGATGAAGGAACGGGCGTATGCTCCAGAAGATACGAGCATGGTGAAGTTGACAGACGTGGCAAAGTAGATGGTACGGGCGTGGCAAAGTAGATGGTACGGGCGTGGCAAAGTTGACACGGGCGTATGCTTGCTGTGGTAGGGAAGAAGGAATGGGTGTGGCAAAACAAAGGGAACGGGCATGGCAAAGTTGCCACGCCCGTGGCTTCAGAGAAGGAACGGGCGTGTGCTTCAGATGGTACATGCGTACGATCTAAATGGTACAGCCGTTCGCTTTCAGTTTTCATAGATTTTTAATGGTGCAGGTTCTAACAGCCACCTACAAATATTCCCTGACATTGCAGTTGTACCCCTTGTTTAATGCAATTTATTCCTTTTTAAATGCCCTCAGCCAAATTAAATTCTAGAGATATCAAAAGATATGCATAGGAGAATGGAACGGGCGTGGCAAAGTTGCCACACGGCCGTGGCACTAAGAATGGAACATGCATACGCTTCTCAGAAACTCATCCAGAGTGCAAATTTTGCCTACTCTCCTCCTCTGATTTATGCTAATTCAAGTGTTTCCCAATTGTTTTTTTGAGTTTTTGTTGTTATGGAGGGCTAAAGCTAGTCCCTGGCTACGTATTGATACCTAGAATGCATAAGGAAACCTAATTAATTAATAATAATTAGATGATTAAGCTATTTGTGAAAACTTAACAAATGTTGAACAAAAATTAGAAATTGTACGAATCTCAAGAGCAAAATCAAGTGCCTACTTGTGTCTCCTGCATTTGATGACGACTTCGACACTCCAATGCTCCATTGATCTCCATAGCTCTGTAAACAAAATAAAAAACAAGCAACAAGCTTATACAACAACTAGTGGATTTGCACTCCAACAGGGCAATGTGAAGACTCTAGCAAATGAAATGTGTGGAGGACCCTAAGCTAAATGCTTATCCTTGGTAGCGGCGCCAAAGATGCTAACGTAAACATACTACCTTGCACAAGAGACGGAGAGAAGAAGAGAAAGGAAACATGCAAGGGTCGATTCAGAGAAATGCACTTAGCGAACCCTAATGAGGGTTAACTCCCCTATGTGAGGTCACTAGGGGCTCACTCCACCACCACTTGTGTCACCCAAGTGGAGATTCACAAGCTAGGTGAAGAGCAAAGAAGAATGCGAGCTATGGAAAGCTCTACCTTCACTCAATGCCAAAATGCATACAAGAGGGATCTTGATAGAAAGACAAGAGAAGGGAGAGGAGAAGAGAAGCTAGATTAACACCATCCCCACCATGCATACACAACAATCAAGCAAGCAAGCATATACAACACAAGCAAGTAACCATAAGCTCAAGAGAGTGAGAGAGAGAGAGAGCAAGACTCAATTGAGACAAATGGGATTGTCCTTTTTTCGTATTCCATAAAATGTCTTATATACATGAGCTCACTTTTTACAATGGCCGACTGTCCATTTACAATTGGGGGCCCGAAATTGGCTTTCTAGCTCTATGTACATCTAGCTCATTCCTACAATCGGCATTACACAAGCCATAAGCTTGGTCATCCCATATCTCTTTGATCAATAAGCGCTTTGCGCGGTTACAAAAGGATAAGTTACAAGAAGCATGACCACGCTTAAAAAATGATGTTAACTACAGTGGTTAATAATGGAACAATCTCATTCTATTTTATAGAGAGAGCTCATGAGACTAATCGACGATCTAGCAGTAAAAAACGGAGAAACATATGGAGGGCCTCATAGCTCATAGCGAAATGAGCACAACACATAGACACGTTGGTTATATTCCTCAAAGCATATCTATCACTTTACATCCATCAAAGAGAGAAAACCATAAACCTCGTATAGGATGATGACATAATGACATTGGGGGAAAACAAAACAATACCAAATTAAAAGGCATAATGACGAACAAAAACAAAACAAGTGTGATTGCCATACTATAATATATAAAAACAAATATAAGGATGGCATGTATATCATGCATAAGCAAAGAGAGAACAGTAACACCATGGAAGATGGAGAAAATGAGAACAAGGATACACAAACAACCATAGATGAATAAAAGCAACCATTGTATTAGACCTTATAAAACAACATTTCTCTCTTTGCTTATGCATGTATATCATGCATAAGCAAAGAGAGAACAGTAACACCATGGAAGATGGAGAAAATGAGAACAAGGATACACAAACAACCATAGATGAATAAAAGCAACCATTGTATTAGACCTTATAAAACAACATTTCTATTAAACCTCATTGTATTAGACCTTATAAAGCTACATTTCTATTAACCTCATGCATAAAAATGTTGTGTTGCCTTGTATTCACAAAAGGGGCTTCTATACTTGCATTAATTAAAGTGGCAATTCAATTATTTCCACTTTAAAGATTAAACACCCCCACAATTACTACCGCTTTAAAGGTTAAACACCCCCACCCCACAATTGCTACTTGCACATTTGGTCACCCAAGCCTTGCCACCAATGCTCCCCATGCCTAATACATTGTGCCTCCCCTAGTCGTGTAAGGAATTGAGCATCATTCTGCCTATGCACACGAAAAAAGAGAGAGAAGATCCTTGTAGAAGATAGAGAGAGGGAGAGAGATGAAATTACCTTAAGGTGCTAATAACCCCCTGCTAAGAACCTACGCCGAGAGAGAGAGAGAGAGAGAGAGAGAGAGAGAGAGAGAGAGAGAGAGAGAGAGAGAGAGGTGCACAACTAGATGTAGAGACTCCCCCCTCGGTCTTATCTCAAAACTAGACGTGTGTGCGAGGATCACTTGTTTGACTTGCTCGCCTCCTTGTATTGCACAAGCGGGTGGATATGCATTCTTCCTAGTGTTCGAGAAACATTTTTGGGTGAACCTAACATGAATCCTTCTCACCGAGGGTTAAAGAGGAAAAGGCAATTTTGAATAAGCATTCTCTTCATATTTTTATCCAATTACTACTATTTTTTTAAAATTAGATGAGGCATCTTTCCTTCTCCTCAACAGATGAGGCAGATTTTTAAAAAGTTGAGAAGGCTCCAGGATGAAGCGAACCTGTCTCTTCTTGAACCTGGATTCTTCCCCATATGCAGAGATAGAAAGGACAACTTTGAAGTGCACACCTCTAGAAAATACTTGGTCCTTTATAATCCATGCATCTTAGGGTGACAGATTCATGATTCGACCGAATATTCTTTTTTTCATTTTCTAAAAAAAGCAGCAAGGTGCAAGGACAATCTACTTTTGGCAAGGCTAAGACTCATATGTCCCCGTTTTGCTCACATTTTCAACTCGTCTCATTAATTAAAACGACGTGAACCTTAGGTTTGTTTGGTATAGTATGTTAAAGCTTGTTTTGGCTCCTAATATTAAGTTTTTTGAATTTTTAAATCTATGATTATTAAGGTTTTTTCTGGTTAAAAACTTTTTCTTTTTGGGGAGAGAAGGAACACACACGGGGTGGCACCGCAGTTATTTTAGCCCAACCCCAGGTTAGAGCGTTACAGAAACAGAGAATATTATTTGTTTTTTTAAATGCATAAAATAATCGTACCCTCCATAATATTATTTTGAAAGCTATGGAGGACGAAGAAGGCAATCTGTGCTTGCATCTAAATTGCCATGGCGATGACGAGATTAAAGACGATGGGCATGGGGGTTTCTCTCCAGAGGCAAGAACGATTGCCTCTAAGCAGGGCTGGCTTTTTCAGGCCACTCAGAAAAGAGAACTGCTGGGAGCGGTGGAGGACCTCTTATGGCGAGCTCTAGCCTCAGAAGGGCGCTCCGAAGCCCGTCTATGGCTCTGCACAGACATCGGATCCGTGCAGAACGTCCCTCGTCATGTCAAGGCCCCCCTTTTTCTCAACCTAATCTGGCCATCTTCCCTCAAAACAGAGTTTTCCGATGGCCATGGCGATGGGGATGATAATTTCGATGAGCTTTTATGCCGCCAGGCTCTGCGCTTGGCCTGCGAGAAGCAGCCCCAGAGAGTCATGCGATTGTTTGGCAAAGACAGCAAGTTCATCCGCCAGTTCTTCTCAGGTCTGTGCACTGGAACCCTAATCCTGTACTATTTATCTTTTAATTTAACCCTAAACTTGCACTAAACCCTAACCCTGAAAGCCTTGCTTTCATGAACTGGTGTTTATTGAATGGAAGACCGTACACAGGCTCAGGGTTTACAGAAAGGGTGTACAGAAATTCAGGGTATACAGAATGCTCTTACAGTATTTTAAGGTTGTCCGTACCCATATTTGGGGATAACAGAATGCTTACAGAGTGCGAGTGCCCTGCCGGTAGTGCCTGTGTAGTGTGGTTGATTTGTTGCGAATGGAATTATCATGTCGTGTGGTGGTCTAAATGCATGTGCATTTGTAGATGATGTCAAAGACATTAACATCAACTTTAGCTGACTGGTTTTCCTCATCTTTGAACAGGCCATCCCAAGCGGATACTAGGTTGGTTCGAGAATTTTTCTAGTTCTTGTAAAAAAGAGAACGAGCTAGGAGCCCAAGCCTTGGCTCATTTTGCATTTATCCATCGGGACAGGTACTGGAAGGAATTGGAATGGAAAGGGACACACGGGCAAGCACCTGCTACAGTAGCATCAAAGCCTCATTATTTTCTCGATCTTGACGTTCTGAGGACGGTAGAAAATTTTTTGGATTATGTGCCCGAATTCTGGAGCTCTGATGAGCTGTGGGACTCTCTCAAGGAAGGCAACATACTTTCTTTGGACATGGATTATTTTATCAACAAGCTGTTTCAGAGAATGGCAGATGGGTCCTCTCATGTGTGGCAGATGCTTGAGCACTTTCTTTCCGAGGAGGCTTTTTCTCATTTGTGTCAACGCCTTCTTTCCTTTTTGGGCGAGAAAAAGCTTCTTGAGTTTGTAAATAGCCTAAGCCTGGCTTTATCACAATCAGCAAGTAGCCACGCTTCGATTAGGGATACAACATGCAAACATAGCTGGCTAGTGGAAGTTCTTAGAATGGGAGCAGAATGCCCTTCTCTCCAGTGTGTAATGCTTTGTAATGCTTGCGTTTCTCACTCACGACAGCTTCTGCGTGTGCTCCATGACGAGGAAAACATACAGGAATACAACACCTTGAGCTCTTTATTATTAGAACTGAAGTGCAGTAAATCAATGTGTGATAGGAAGCATTGGGCTTTACGGAGGGAAGGGTTGAAGTTTAACAAGTGGGAAATGGTCAAATGGCTGGCACTTGAGTCGTGGTCCATCCAAGTTCTGATCAGGGAGGAATACATGTCGACTGCATCACTAAAAGCCTTGCTTTCTGCAAATTCGATTGAGTTTTGGCATGGTTCTCAAGGTGAAAAATTCAAGGCAAAGAAGGATAAACAGGGCATAAAGGAGAGGAGGAAGAAGAGGAAGAAGAAGAAAAGGAGGAGAAATGATGATTGGAGTGATGTGGAAGGGCTCGACAGCAGCCAAAGTGACGTTGATGATGATGGTCACAGTCTTGTGGGTGGTGAAGGAAACTGGTACCTTTCTCTTGATAATTTCAGTATGGGTATGGAAAAGGTATGTATTACTTTTCAATGAATATTTTCCACACGTTCTTTGTCTGCAGTATTGTGTGTTTGTGGGGAGAAAGCTTGCTTTTTGAATGGAGAAAGAAAGAAAGAAAGAAAGTTGTATTAATGTCTTCAAAAGGCCAAAATGACCTATGAGACCAAAAGGTTACATCATATCCATGAGGTACATAATCCTGGGTACAAAATAGTAATAAAGAAAGATAACAAAAATCTAGAACTTTAAAATCTGATCTAGGTACATGAGCAGAGAGCTCTCATATCACCCTAATACATCCCTCATGGGCCGCTGTGACATGGTGCTCAAGGTGGTAAAATTGAGCTGGTGCGAGGTCTTGCGATGATGGGAGATGATGGCTTGGATCTTCCTGTGGTGGCGTGGCCATGGGCGAGGGCCATGGGGTCTGGGGCGTCGAGCTCTGCATAACTCAGTGGCTCTGTCGAGTGTCACACCTCTCGGCCGAGCTCCTACACTAGCCTTTGGTCTGGGTATGATGGGTGGATCGGCCCTCGGAGTGCTGGTATGGAAGAAGTCAGTGAGAGCTCTCTGTCAGGGGGAATAAGAGAGAGAGAGAGAGAGAGAGAGAGAGAGAGAGAGAGAGAGAGAGAGAGAGAGAGTCTCCCTGAAACCGGCCTCTGGTAGAAACCAAAGTGCGGTAGACTAGCAGTCACCCTTCCACTTGTAGTCCAAATATAAAAACAAATTTAATTGGAGCTAGAATGCCCCAAAAACTGTAATGAAACCGACACCTGTTGGCCCCAAAGCTTGGCGCCCCTTTCGGTATTTCTTTATTCAAATTCAAAATGATGTAAAGCTGAGTACAACAAAACCAGCCAAGAGAATACACCTGTATGTCCAATCTGGCAGCCCACAAGACCTCTTAGCACAGAGGATTCACACACAGATCTGTGTCCCACAAAAGCAACACTCTGTGTTTCCCTCTGATCAGCCATGACCATTCAGCAGGGTAGCCGTGAGCACACATCTGGCATATCCCATGTACATGGTTTCACAATTCAGCACAAACATACATCCACTGTCCAATCTCTGTTTCCACCCTTTCAATCTGCCATACCCCTCCTCTCACAAGGGGCCAGATAGCACAACTCTGCAGCAGACATAAGCCAATGGAAAGAAAGAAAGATGGACAAGTTCAGAGCTTACCAAATCAGCACGTGGTTCTGCATTCGTGAGGCCAATCGTACCAGTATGTACTTGCAAGAAACTGTCTGTACTTGCCTCTTGACTGATGTACCAAATAAACTCTGGTAAAGCACTGCCTGCAAACTGCTACAGCAAGAGATGCACCACCTGCAGTCTGTTCAGGACAGAACAGCACAGAAGCCGGTACCTATCCGTACAGGTCAGCGTACTGTACCTGTTCGTACTTTCTCTGCGCCTGCAGCTGATTCCATCTGTACCTGCTGGACAGAACGGTACTTGACAGCCTGCACTTGTCCGTACAGGTCTGCGCTGTCTGTGTCAGCCTGTACCTGTCCGTACAGGTGTCTGTGCCATAGTCACAAGGGAACGCCGTTCCAAGCTCTTGGAACGGGGGAACGCGTTCCATAGAGATAGCCGTTCCCGTTCCCGTTCCAAAATGGCACCGCAGACCATGTAAGAAATATAAGTGAACTATGTATCATGTAGAACACATCTATGCATTATCATGGCCACTACTGAGATGGTTTGAGGTTCTTTCTTTACTATGCCTCTTTCCAAAGCATTTATAGATATATAAAGTAAATTTATAAACACATTTATGCAATGATGTGGCGTTCCCGATTCCGTTCCCTTTTATTCAAGCTTTTCGTTCCCGTTCCAAACAGTCATCCGTTCCCCAAAACGTTCCCGTTCCCTTGTGACTATGGTCTGTGCTGTCCTATCAGCTGCGCCTGTACCAGCAGCACAACTTGTAGCACGTACTGTACCCGCCTTCAGCTTCTGTCAGCGCTACCTGAACCTGCAGCAATCCGTACACCTGTACTTGTTGTGGTACGGCCTGTCTAAACAGCTTGCGCTTCTCACACACAGCAGCAAAACAGTCGACAGTCTTCTTCTCTTCTCTACGCATGAAGCTTGCTTGCACGTATTCCCAAAAAGCTAGAGAGAGAGAGAGAGAGATGAGAGAGGCGTGTAACTCCAAAAGTGGAGTGGCCTTTCTCCAAACTTATCCTTGGGCCCCAACTTTTATATTTATTAAAGTTCCCTAGGGGCCACTAAGGCCTAGGGGCCACCCATGAATAAAACATTAAAATTCACTAAAAATCCAACATTGTAGAGTTAGCCTCTTCCAATTGACCATCTGTTTGTGGATGAAATGAAGATGAAAACTTGAGAGTTGTACCCATGTTGTCAAACAACCCTCTCCAGAACAAACTCGTCATCCGTGGATTACGGTCACTAATGATAGAGTAGGCAAGCCATGATACTTGAAGATGTTCGCCATGAACAACTTCACCATATGATCAACTTTGATCGTCTTACGCACGGAAATGAAATGAGCCTGCTTACTGAACCTGCATATGATAGTCCAAATGCCATCATTGCCCGTTTGTGTCCGTGGAAGATCAAATATAAAATCCATGGCAATGCTCTCCCAAGGTCTATCTGGAATAGGTAAAGGCTGTAATAAACCTGGTGTCTTTTGATGGTCAAACTTTACCTTCTGACAAACGATGCATTGCCTAACAAAGGCATCAACATCTCTTCTCAAGGTTGGCCAATAAAAGAAAGTCTCCACTGCTTTTTACCGTGGCATCAATTCCTCTATGTCCTGCATACAGTGGAGCATGACTTTCAATCATAACCTTGAGGCGCAATGGCCTGGTAACATAGTCTGCCATGCATCAACAAAAACCCATCCCTGAGAGTATAGTGCTCATGCCGCTGACCCTCAGAGATCTGATCATACAACCTTTCAAAGTCCTCATCATGGGCATACTGCTCTTTCATTTCATCAAGCTCATGATGATAAGCAAGTGAAACTACTGAGACCTGTGGCTTGCGTGACAAAGCATCTGCCACTACATTCTTTTTGCCTTCCACATGCACAATCTGGAAGTGAAACATAGACAAAAAGTTTGCCCATGGCAGATGCTTCTCTGAAAGCTTAGTCTGCGTGAGAAAATAACGCAAGGTCTGATGATCTGTCTGCACAGTGAAATCAGCCCCAAGCAAATAGTGTTTCCATGTAGAAAGAGCATGAATTACAGCCAACATCCCTTTCTCATAAACCTGTAAATGCTTCTCGGCATCTTGTAATATTCTACTCTCATAGGCTATCACATGTCCCTCCTGCATGAGAACTGCCCCAATGCTGTTTCCACATGCATCACACTGGACAACAAAAGCCTTTCGGAGGTCCAGTAACACCAATACTGGATCCGAAGTAAGCTTTTCTTTGAGCTTTTTGAAGGCTGTAATTTCCTGATCAGCCCATCTAAACGGAGTTGCCTTCTTTGTTAAGGCATGAAGGGGCGAAGCAATTTCAGCAAAATACCGGATGTATCGCATGTAATAGGAACACAATCCCAAAAAGCTGCGTACATCATGCACGGTCCTCAAATCTGGCGAGTTAAGAATTGCTTCCATCTTCGATGGATCCATACGGACTCCATTCTTAGACACAATATGCCCCAAGAAATGTATCTCTTGCAAGAAGAACTCACTCTTCTTGCCATTAATAACGAGCCTATGGTTCCTGAGTTCTGCAAACACGATGGCCAAATGCCTTCTATGCTCCTCCTTAGTTTGTGAATGCACAAACATATCGTCAAAGAACGTGGCCACAAAGGCTCTATGAGGCCTGAAAATCCTGTCCATCATTCTGTTAAATGTGGCAGGTGCATTTGTCAAACCAAAGGGCATAACCAAAAACTCATACAACCCAAACGAGGTTCGAAAGGCTGTCTTATGCACATCCTCGGGTCTAATACGTATCTGATGATACCCGCTTTTCAAGTCAATACGACCAAAGACTGTGGAGCCCTGTAAGCGGTCCATAATGTCATCGATCCTCGGAATGGGGAATCGATTCTTGATGGTATTCTTGTTCAGCACCCTGTAGTACATGCGCCAAGAACCATCCTTCTTTTGAACTAAGAGTACAGGTGAGCAAAAGGGTGATGAGCTAGGTTGTATCAACCCTTTATTCAAAAGCTCCTGTACCTGACTCATAATTTCTTCTTGTTGGGATGCACTAACACGGTACGGCGGTCTATTTGGTGGAGTACTACCAGGAATTAGATCAATGGCATGATCTTCTGGCCTCTTCGGAGAAAGTTCCCCTAGCAATGACTCGGAAAAACAATCTTGGAACCCACATAAGAAATCAGTCCTGCCCTTATCTAACATAGACAAATTAGACTTAGACTCATCATCTTTTGCATCCTTTACATAAATCAAGTACGCGGAAAGATGCTTTTTCATTACTGATGAAATTGCCGAAGCTGATACAATAGGAATAGATTCCCCTTTAAGTTTTACATCCAAAACATGTTCTTTCCCTCTATGAGTCAGAGTGATCTTCCTATTGTATGTATCCACCACCGCATGTACTCTGTGGCACCATGGCATTCCCAACAAAACATCACATCCATCAAGTGGCATGATGAAAAACTCTTCGCTGTCCACATAACCCTGTAAATGAAGCTTGAGCTTCCCAATAATAGGAGTGACGGGTTCAGCATACCCTGGACAAGCCATGTTAGCCTCATATAACGGCCCTATCTCCTCTGCACGAATCCCCAATCGGCCAGCCAAATCCGGTGAAATAAAGTTGGCTCTAGCACCTGTGTCAAAGAATATCAAGGCATTTTGATCTCTCACTTTGTCCCATGCCCTGCACAACTCGGTCTCTTCACCACCTAGCTGTTCCCCAACGAGATCAGGAACTAACCCTGCAGAAGGTTTTGGTTTCTTTGACTTGGGCTCTCCTTTATTGTCAAAGTCCTTTTGGGACTTTCTCTTGGGACAATTAAAAGACATATGTCCCTCTTCTGTACAGTAAAAACATTTCCGAGCATCCCTCAAAGCCTGTCTCTCCTCGGAAGTTCTCTTGGGCATTGGCAACTTCTTATACCGCGTCTCTGTAGACCCTTTTGCATCACGCGCAGCATGCCCTGACTTTTCAGATTTCTTGCTTGAGTTCTTACTGCCTTTAAATCCAGATGAGACTCCAGTGAGTAACGCATTAGCGGTCATAGCATTCTCTATCATCTCTGACATGTTCGTTACTCGAGTCTTGATACAATAGTCACGCACCTCCTTGGGCAGCCCACAACAATACTTCTCTACCTGCTCAGACAAAGGCACTGCACGGTAAGAAGTAACTGGGAGTAGGGTATGGTATCTGTAGTTACAAGAGCAATTCACAGCCAAGAAACCCCTGTTCTAAGGAAATTTCGGCAGCATTTCGGTAAATAAACCTTCCCTGAACAAAGTCCCAAGTCCCTGGTCCTCTTCCTTGGCCTTCTACCACTCAAATAAGCCAAAACAGTCAATTACAGCGGACTGTAATTTTCTGCACAGCACTGGTTTGGGTCCTGTTCCAGCTCCTGTTCACTTTCTGTACCATCCTCTCTGTTCACTTTCTGTACCATCCTCTAACCTTTGGGCACAATTGCCCTAAATCCTGGCGTCAAGTCCCTTGCAAAACAGTCCAAAAACAGTCCCTAAACAGGGCTGAATCGGACACCTGCTTGAAGAGGTTATGACCCTCTTCTGTTCCTGCTTGGGTGTAGCAGTTAGCTACACCTGTCCCTGTTCAATTGAGGTCAGCAACCAAGCATCTGACCACATAGGCTGTACATGTCAAATGAAATAGCCTTTCTGCAGGCATAACCATATCATAAAAGAGGGATAAAGAGAGTGATTATGCAAGACAAAGCACCACTCTACATAAAACAGGGGAAAAGCTTGCATTCCTTGGCCAACCTGTGATCCACCATAGCTGAAAAATGAGAGCACAACTCCCTTTTTGTGGAAATTGGGCGCCAGCTTCTCTGTAGAAGGAAATTTTGTCAAAATTTGACACTTGGCGCTCATGCTTTGTTTTCCCGCATCGAACCTTCTCAGCTAAAAATTATCTCGGCTCGTTCACAATTTGACATCACTTCTTCAGCACTTATCATTCCTCTCATCAATCTTGACGTAATGACGCGAACAGATTCCAGATCGGGACAACTGGCCAAAAATAGCAGTTTTTCCTAAAATTTAGGAGATATGTCCAAAGCATTCCTTCAGGTCATCTGACCAACATTCTCTTTCGTGACCACATCAGAAAACGTAATGTGGTCATGATACAGTGACTTTTCATTTCATGGACATTCACAAATGTGTATCTACATTTATGGCCAGGCACACTGTCCTGCACCATTCTCAGTGGCCAAGTACACTGTCCTGGTCCATTGTTCGTCAAGTCTTCAGTGCCCAATCTTCTGGGATTTCAGGGTCCCAAGGCTCAAGTAAACCATCAGTCGCACGAAGTCCCAATGGTCCACCTTCTCTGGTCATGGAGCCATGGAGAAGCGTCCAGCTGAGCTAGTAAATGTGATGCCAAGGTAAACATAAGAGCTCACCACCTCGACCCGCCCTCCTGCTAATGTGAGAGTAGTGTGGCTCCTGACTGCGGGTGAAGTGTGGAAGATCATAACCTTGGTTTTCCCAAGGTTCACTGTGAGCCCCTGCTGTGCGCAGAAGTCATCAAGAGCCACAAGGTGTCTTTGAAGCCCAACCTGCGTGTCAGATACCAAGATGATGTCATCAGCATAAAGCATAACATGGACAGTAATACCTGATAGCTCAACCCCAGAGCCTCCTCCCTGTGTGATGTAGTCGACCACCTCATCAATATAGAGCCCAAAGAGCGTGGGGGAGAGCGGGCACCCCTGCTTCACACCAATGGTGCTAGCAACTGTGTCGGACAAGCCTCCTGGGCATCGGACTCTCCCAAAGACCTGCTCATATAGCCTGTATATGCCCCACATCATGTCTGAAGGTATGCCTAGTGTCTGTAGTCACCGAAAGAGGCGCTCTCTGGGCACAGTATCAAATGCCTTGCGGAAATCCACAAAGCAACAATAGAGCCGTTGCCTCCGTGCCTTGGCCTGATCAATCAGACACCTCAACGTAAAAATGTGGTCGATGGTCGAGAAGGCTCGACGGAAGCCTGCCTGGCCTGCTGCTCTCAATCCCCCAACCTCTGCATGAGTGCTCAGCTCTGCCTCCAAAACTGCCCCGTATAGTTTGGCCAATATATGGCCAATCATGATGGTCATGTAGTTCCCGGGGTCTAGTACATCTCCCGCTTTATGGATCGGCACAATAGTGTGCATCGTCCACTCAGCCGGAA
Source organism: Cibotium barometz (assembly GCF_041138505.1). NCBI lineage: Eukaryota > Viridiplantae > Streptophyta > Polypodiopsida > Cyatheales > Cibotiaceae > Cibotium > Cibotium barometz. Next base: position 49,206,020 of record NC_141061.1, on the reverse strand, counting down.
ACCCCTCTGACAGAGCTCTGTTGAAGAGATGAGCAAGAAATGGTGCCAATGTATCAATAGCATAGATGAGATGCTCTCCCTGTAATCCTGTATGATCTGTCGCCCGTCCATGTTGGAGTCGGCATATGGCCCTCCTAACCATAGGTGGGGTGAAGAAGGTGGAGACTGTGGGGCATGGCTCTGTGGGCTGTGGTATAGGGGGCTGTGCAGGCACATCATAAAGTCTCTCTGCATATGTCTGCCAGGTCTGAGGATCGGCAATAGGTGTGGGAGGACGGGGCTCTCTGAGTCTCCTCCAAGCAGCAGCAGCATCTCTGCTCATGAGCATGTGATGTGTGTCCCAGTACTGAGCCTCCTCATAAGCTCGCCGCTTACGGCGGGTGAGAGTATGCATCCTCCTGCCTGCCTGCCTCTGGGTGATTTCCCCGCGAGCCCTCTGCACTCGGAGACTGCAGTAAAGGTTTCTGCACTCATCATCATACCATCGGTTCTGGGGCATGCTCCCAGATGTAGGTGGCCGTCCTGTCTGTATGTGGTATGGGAAACTCCTCGCGGCTGTGGAGTGAAGTACATGTGAGAGCTGGGAGGTGAGCATTGCCATGGGTGCCGATGGATCTAAGGCAAATAGCTGATCATGAACATGATAGTCGTACACCCTCGGCTAGGTCCTGAGTGAAGTGAAAAATAGTGCGTGGTGGTTGTATGATGGGTGGGTGGGTCTCCAATAAGCTCCTGAAAGTGAGGGATAGGTATGTATGATCCGCCCCAATGGGGCATGGTGGTACGGTGAAGTGAGACACCATATCTGCTGCCTCCCGGGATCCCATCACATAATCCACTGTACTACTGCCGCCTCCCATTGGAAAGCAAGTCAACCCACCTGAATCTGGCCACCATTATAAATAACGAGATGGTGTCGGGCCCCAAGCTGCAGCAGATGTTGCCCATATCCAGTGCTGTCAGCTCCTCCATCAGCGGAGATCCGAGTGGTCCCTGTATCCTCTGTAGCTAGCGGCTCTAGTCTCAGGGGATCCTCAAAGTCATAGATCTCGCACTGTCTGCTCTGAGTCCGTGCATTGAAGTCCCCCATCAAGAAGACTTCTCCCAGTGTCGAATAGTGTAAGATCTCCTCAGATAAGACAGAGTATGGAGACTCACTAGCCTCTCCTCCACCCGGCTCCTCGGTGGTGGCAAACCGCGGTCCCTTCGGAGGAAAGTAGCAAAGGGCGATATAAATCCATCTGGTCGCCGAGAGGCGTAAGCTAATCCACATGTGCTACGACTCGAACATGCTCATGTAACCCATGCCTGAAAAGCACTGCAATACCTCTTGAACCTCGGGAGGTGGCCTGTCTCATCCCGTGTCAGTGAGCTGACTCCCACTGATAACCCTCAACTCGTGGTAAGCCCCTCTCCGGGCTCTCATGTGTCTCTGTCAGCAAGATGATATCCCGGCCCTCCTCCACCTCCTCAAGTCTCCCTGGATGTGTCCATAGGACTCCATTACAGTTCCAGATTGCTATGTGTATCTCTTTGTCCTCATGTTGTTTCCTCCGTGTCTCATAGGCAAGATGGCGCTATTCGACCCTCTTCCCATCAATGTAGATGTGACCATCCCTATAATGTGCCTTCTTCCCTTCTTTGCGTGTCGCCTTGATCTTCGGCATGCATAATCTTCTATGCTCCAGTTGCATCCATGTGAGGTCATCATCGAAGTAGATGGGGTCCCCTGGCAAGCTCCTCAAGATAGCCCGTCTTCTCATAAAGCTCATCCTACTCTCCTCGTCCGGGAACTGTAGCACTAAGGCCTTGCCTTTGGTGGAGTCCTTTGGGGTTGTCCTCCATACTCTAGTGAATGGGAGCGGCTCATCCTCCTTTAGTCCTAGCTTGGTACATAGGTTCCGCCCGTCAATCTCGGGCGTGGAGGTAGTGCTCTCTGGTATCCCTGTGACTCGGATGTTGAGGCGCCGAATCCGTCGCATCTTCTCTTCATCAAGAGTAGACTGCATCATGTGTACATCTTCTTGTACCTCCTTCTTGATGTTCTTCTTCATCACTTGTATATCTTCTTGCACCTCCTTTTTGATGTTCTTCTTCATCACTTCTACCCATCCTTCGCGGGCCGCCTCCATTTTCCCCTCGATTGTGTGGGTGAGAGTTTTGGTGATCTCTTCTTTGATCGCCTCTTTGTCCACCTCAAGAGTCTCTCCTTCCTCCCGTGGACGATCGCGTAAGGATGCCACTTCGCCCTTCAAAAGGTTGATTTCCTCCTGCATGGCGAGCTTTTCCTTCTCTCACTTCTCTTGCATGGTAAGCTTCTCTTCCTTCCATATTTTTGCTTCGGCCTCCAGCTTCCCCATGCGCGTCAATAAGTCCTTCTTGATGGCGGTGATGGTGCTGTCCAATGTCTTCTTCTGGTCCTTGATAAGATCCCTAAGGATATGATCAAGCTGGCTGATTTTGTCATCTACAGACCCTCCCATTGTAGAGGGAGGGAATGTTTGAAAGGAGCAGGCAAAGAACAGGCAGCGGGAGAGAAGAAGTGGATGAAATTCAAGTCCCCATTATGTTGCTGCCTTGGGGTACTTTCTTTGATGATATCTTAATACATTCTAATGATGAGAGAAAGTCAACCCTTGCATGTGAGTCACATCCATATAATATAGAAGTACAAAAGTTATATGGATAGAGTGTCCTTTCACACTTGATATCCAAGGGGAAAAACCACGTGGAAAAAGTGTCCTTGGTTAAGCCCTGTTCACACGTAGCACTACTATAAGTGAGCATATGTCTACAAATCCCCCTTGTAGTGGAAGTGTGAACCTGTACAAGGTAGCAGAGCTTATAAGACCTACGGGCATTGTCACGTGCATATCCGTGCCGTGGCTTAATCTTCAGCATGAACTGCCTAATCCCTAATTAGTAGTAGAAGCATCTTCATCAGCAGTAGTACATCATTATCACCAGCATGGTCATCAACATGATCATCAGCATCAGAAGTACCATCATTTGCATCATTAGCTTGGTAGCGTATGATCGCTTCCTATAGGAGGCCTACAGATCGGAAGACAATATACACATATTTAGAACACTTAACTTAATTGAAGTTAACAATGGAAACAACATCAGCAACATAAATACTGGAAAATACCAAAATACACATGACACCAGCACTGGGGTCGGACCCCCCCCCCCCCCCCCCCCCCCCCCGCGCGCGCCCCTTCAATACATTTTGTATTTCTTGGAGTATTTATAAGTACAAGTGGCACGGGCTTGATAGGCCAGATTTCTCCACGAGGGAGTGAAAACAACTCAACCAAACTAGTTCAAGTTGATGAAGATGTGTTGGTCGGAGTAGCCTCAAATGACAGGCTCATTCCCACCTTCACTGGGTGCACACCTGCCTTTCATTGGTCTTCCAAGACCGTGCACTGACAAGCATGCCCGTACTAACGCAGGCTAAGGGGTACACTGCGGAGGAAACATGGCTTGGTTCTCCCCAAGGAGCTTTGCTCCCAAATTCCTTGGTGGGTCTAGCCTTCATTGGCTCTCAGAGGCTCTGAGGGCGCGGTTAGCACCACCACACAGGGAAAAATACTAACCACACCAGGAAGAACTTCCTGGTACATGGTACAGTAAGTACAATCTGGTGTAGCAGGTACTATTCAACAAGTACAGTCCAGATTCAGCCAGCACAATCCAAATGTAACACGTGTGAAATTCAGCAGCAGGTACCATCAGATTTCAGCAAGTACAGTTTTTAGATTCAGCACACGTGTGGGTTTTCGGCAGCAGGTACAGTTCAGCAGGGCAGCAAGTACAATCTGATTTTCAGCGGGTACAATTAGGTACAATCCAGCAGGGTAGCAAGTACAATCTGATTTTCAGCAGGTGTCCACGTGGGCAGCAATTACAATCTGATATTCAGCAGGTACAGTCCACGTGGGCAGCAAGTACAACCAGATTTTCAGCACACGTGTGGGTTTTCAGCAGCAAGTACAATCCATGGGAAGCAAGCGATGAGAAAAATGCAACAAAACCAGCCCTAGAAGAGGTAGGCGATGGAGAACGAGGGGGAGAATAGCAAGCGATAGAGAAAATGAGCAACCAGCTTCCCACGTGTGATTTATTTCTATAATAACTCATGCAAGAGTTTATCCAAAGGTTTTTAAAAAGGGTACACTATATTAAAAAGGGTATTTAAAATGCTCATGGGCACCCTAACATAATAATGTCCAATCCCTACTTTAAATGTGTGTGAACACATTGGCCTATAAATATTAAAGTTGGCCATAACTTATAAATTTTACATTTTTAAAAGGGAAAAATGGTAATACTTACCACCTGTTCACACGCCACACTAACGAGTCAGCAAATAGCACTACACGGTACACTGGGGGCATCCCCGTCCAGTGTATTGGCACGGCATAACAGGCAAACACACGCAAACAAGTCATGCAAAAACAAGTTTATGCATGCAGGCATAAATGCATGTGCACATGTAATGGACGAAATCTCCCTTTCATGAAACTTGTACAAGAAGTTCTTGTCGGGCACAAAAACTAGTGCGACAGAAATATAAAAAAATGTCCTGGTCTTCGTATGGAGTGACCGTCCCATAGGTAAGACACCATCCTGGCCATACACGGGTGGCACCAATAGGCTCCCGTCCATGTGACACAACACTGGTCACACACGGGTGGCAATAATCTGGCTCTTGTGACACCAAAAGACTGGCCTTTTCACATGGGACACTGGCCTGGTCCCATGTGAACATGGCACAAAGCTGGCCGCTCTATGGAGTGACAGTCCCATAGAAGCGGCTCCAGAAATGGAGATGGACTAAATGGTGACACAGCCCATTGGGGAGTGTATGGGGCCTGTTGGCTGGCAAACAGGGCTCCATACAACAGTCGGTTGGTCAGGTAGCAGCATGGACTAAGCAACCATACAGTACAGCAGCTAAAGAATTAAAAAGGCATTTTTGTGCTTGTCTTTGCTGGCTAACAGCAGCATTTTTGGCCGATTGGAGCGTGAGCAACATATATAAGAACCACAATATGTTTAACATAGTTCAGTTCATAATTCATCATTAAGTCATAGCATAGTAGTGAATATGTAGAAGGGGCCTAGGTCAACCCCTATGGGTCTAACCGTAGGGCCACATCTTGTACAAGCAGTAAGCAATCTTTTTGTACCATAGTAATACAAGAACTTGAACACTAATCTCTCTCTTCTTCTCTCTCCTCTGTGTCTTAAATCTAAGCTAATTAGCATCAATGTTCATAAGTATGCTTGTGGATCAGTACAACAAGGCTTCTGCGCATGCAACAAGCATGGCCATGTAAACATAACTAGTCAAACCTTGTTTAGGAAGTATAGTAACGTGACAGGCTCGCGGAACATGCACTGACCTCATGTGGAGGACATGCACACATGAAAATGACCCTCTATGGTGGATCTGTGGCTGGCTTGTCCGGACAAGGGCTCACGAAGAGCCAGTTACCACTCTTAAGACTTGCACATGTTGTACAGATATGGTCACGTGACAATAAAGCTGTCCATAAACCCATATGGCTGATATATAATACCCCAAGGTAATAGCAAGTGCTTAATGGCTCAAATACATGCCCAATTGTTGCAGCAAGTACCCAGGCTGTCCATATATAACCAATTAAAAAGACAAATGCCCTATGGCTGAAAATCATAACATAATGATCAAATACCCTTGCCTTCAAGATTTCTTCGTGATGGAAGTCTTCAAAACAATCCTCAACAGTGGGTATACTCCATGGGTAGCTTGAGAGAGAGAGAGAGAAGAGAGAGAGAGAGAGAGCAACCAACATTAGGGCAGCCTATAGAGGTGGTAGAGAGCTTGCTTGATTGAAGAGAGAGGGCTCCAATTTACAGATTTGGGGCTCTCGTGAGCTAGAATGGCAAGTAAAAGCTATAATGACAAAACTTCTCACTTTGATCCACTATCTTGCGACTTGTCCCAATTTAAGAGGTGGTCCCCTTCCCCCATTATCTTCATCTCTAAAAATAATCCCAACTTGTAGATGTTTTGTGGTGCTTTAGCAAGTCCCCCCCATTTGCTTAGCTTACGTACGTAATGATGCGAACGGAATTGGCATTGGGGTTGTCCAAAAATAGGAACCCTCCTAGCTTTTAGGAGTATGTTCCTTTGTATTCCACTTTATTAGAAATGTATGTGAGCACTATGTAGAAACGTGTTTCAATCCCAAATCCTCGGGAGCTTGCCATATATGCTTTCCACTTGACACTTGAGCTCCAATGCCCATTTTTGCATTCACCAAAGCTTGTACTTTCCAAATATTTAGACGTCTCTGGGTCCACTAGAGACCTCTTTCATATTGGGAAATGTCCGGGCTGGTGATAGTGCCCAAGGCCTAGGCAAGAACACAAGCATCCCATATATATATATATATATATATATATATATATATATATATATATAATATGCACATGGCAGGTTATTGTAAGCTACATTGTGAAAATTTTCAGCTTTCTAATTCTATTTCATCTCTTTGACAGGATGAACTACCTGAACAATTGTCGAGCTATGCTTTTGGACAGTGGTTGAACTGGGTTACTGCAAAGTGGTAGTGAGTCAGGTCTTCTTCAATCATTGGATGGGCTACAACCTAGTTAGACGGCGTGCTGGACTGCCTCGCCATGGTGCACAATTCAAAAGTGGGTGAAACAGAGCAAGTGAGCAGATACTCGAAGGGCTGTCAGTGGGGGTGCCCTTACTAGCCCACATATCCTATTCAAAAAATAATCTTGGATAATCATGGTATTGGTGGGAGAGTGGATGTACTAGCCCACATACCCTATTCAAGAGATAATCTTGGATAATCATGATATTGGTGGGCGAGTGTACTCTTACTATGCCTTATTCCTTTCTAGGTTCAGCAAACATTACCATTGCCTAGTTCATATCCCTCCAAAATGATCAAAAGGTGGAAATCTTCAAGGTGGACATCCCAAAATTGGAATGTGGACATCCCAAAACTCGTAAATAGGTCAAATGCCTCAAGGTGGACATCCCAAAACTCCTAAACAGTTCAGATTCCTTTGTTATAAAGTGTTTTGCATTAGTTTACCCCCATTTGTTCTTCCAAACATGAGTTAAACGTGGGGAACCACCATTTTAAGTGCATGAAGAGTAAATTCTTTGTAATATATGCTTGGTCCATTCTTAAGTGCATGCTAAGTTAATTATTTGTTCTTCCAAACATGGATTAGACATGGGGAACCACCATGTTAAGTGCATACCCCTAGTCCATTCTTAAGTGCATGAAATTCTTTATAATAGACCCATGGTCCATTCTTGCACTAAAGAGCTGTCTAAACTTTCTAGCATTTACACAAATACATAGTCATGGGGCATATTCAAGCATCTAGCAGGGAGGGAAGGATAAGAAATTATCCATCAGTATTGCATCCTTCTAGAGTTAATTGTGATTTAGGGCTTTGTATGTATTTTAAACGTGAAGCTATTTTAGAGCTAGTTGTTGTGATTATTTTGGGATTTATATGTATTAAACATGAAGTTATTTACTTATATGTATTAAACACGAAGCTATTCAGAGCCAAGAGATCCAATAAAACATGACTACATGAGTCCATTGGTTTGCACAACCACTTGTATGATAGCTTGTTCACAAATTTCCATAAAAATCAGAAGTAGCCTTGGTTAGTGTTTCCATTAGACCAAAGGTAAGTAAAACTAAAATCAAGGCATTTAAGTGTTCTTTAAAATAATAATCCTAGCATGGAAGTTAAGTAAGAAAAAATCCTATTTTATTTAGTCTTTACTTTATTTATGACATAGCTTAACCACGAGAGTAGAGGACTCCACTCCTACAAGGCACTCCAAATGTCTTATCAGTTTCACTCTCCTAATGACTCTAATTATTATATGTATTTTTAGTAGGCAAACAAATCTTAACATTTGGATGTTACTAGATGTAAATCTCTCTATGTTTTGGCTTCTAACCCAAACATCGTGCATATCAAAGTGGGAGTAATTTTAGTCAAATAATATTACCCCTTGTAATATTCTCTCTCTATGTTCTGGCTTCTAAATATCGTGCATATTGAATTGGGAGTACGTAATTTTAGTCACATAGTATTACCCCTTATAAATTCTTCTTCCTTATAAGGGTGAGAATAGATGACAAAGAGTGTTTGGGGGTGGGGGTGTGTGCCAGTGCACTCCTTTTTAATAGATCTATGGAATTTAAAACCCCTCATTACCATGCCATTGAGCATAGGCTATTAGATGAATGGTGTCATGCAAGACTATAAATAATGTTTGAAAAGATAGTCATCTATAACTATCTTAGAAAGCTCCAATGTACCCTATCATAGTATTATCAAGATACATTACAACTTTGTTTTATAAATTCATATCTTGACAATGTATTATGTTATCATAAATGGATATCCCTTTAGTGATTCTATATTAGAGTACTGTATTTTTTATAGCAAGCCTTTGTAAAGATTTTATAAAGGTTATAAGCTTTTGATGTTGCCCAAACTTAAAAAGCAAGATGTCTTTTTTTAAGACACTATTTTGATAGAGTCCTTGCTTTATAATGTCTCCATGCAACCACTCAACGTAGCATTATTCTATATGACTAGAGTAGGAGAGGAAGCTGTTTCGTTGAGGAACTTTTTACTTTGAGTCCATCACATTGTGGGGTTTTATCGTTGCTTGTACTTTTTTTTTTCAATATCTAGACATTTCATATTTTGTAACGGTGTTTTTACACAATTTTGTAAAGGTATTTTTGTAAAGGTCTTTTTTTGCATAATTTTTATCTCCTTAATTCATGGTAACTAGGAAAAAGCACAAAGCAAGATGACCCAATGTTCTCATCTAGTGTTTTTTTTTGAAGTTTTAATTAAATGTCAACATGGTGAAAGCTACTTGAACAACCTTATCAACCCATTCTTTTTGAAAACCTTGTCATCCTCTTTCTTAAAACCTATTATTCCTCTTTTGAAGCTCTTGCCAATAAGCAAGGTATCCTTCCACTCCTCTTGTGGCATTGCCAAAGCAAAGACTAAAATTTGAATCCACACTTGATGCACTTGACCCACAGCCCACCCAAGAACTTGAAGGCTTGTTAAAATACTGGCATGTTAATCATGATTCATAATGCATATCTATCACTTGATAGTACCGGTGTATGTGAATGCATGATGAAGCCTTGTTTTGTTTGTGACATTGATGATTTAGGTTGATGATAATGAATGAAAGTTTCTCTTGGGACCATCTTCAACTCGAGGTAAAGATGGTGAAGGATTTTTGTTTTTGTTTTTGTTTTTTTGGTGGAAGACATCATAGGTGTGTTTTCTAAATAGTTCCACTAGAATGATCCACATTATTTTGATCGATTATTTATAGATTATAAATCTTTATTTTCTTCCGTCAGATTAGTGTTCATGTTTCTTTTTAAGTTGGCCACTTATATAGGGTTGTATCTTATTAGGAGGTTGCCATTTCATCCTAGCTTGCCATAACTATATGGGTGTTACCACATGGAACTTTTCTTTGATGCACTCATCCATCCTATCTAGTCAATGTACCTTGGGCAACAAACCTAAATTATTTAAAAATAGCTAAAACAACACCCATCTAATTCACTCCGAGTAAAAGTCTAAATTAAAATAATCAAGAATATCTCATTACCTTGCTATACAAAGATAGACAAGATCTTAAAGTGGGCTCAACTAGCAAGGTGATAAATGATTTATCAAAACATCAACTCCACTTCGGAACATGTATTTTTTCCTCCATAAAAAACATTTCTCTTATTAAAAATCCTTGCTCCAACGACCTATGCTCAAACCAACTCTTCATGGGGCAAAAAAAAGAGAAAACCAACCTTTCTTGAGATATGTATGTCTTCTTGGTAGCCTCTTTGAGGATGTAGACTTCAAAAATCTCATAGCATGCCTTCTTCACATTGAACATAATCTATGCTCAGACCAACTCTTCATGAGGTTAAAAAAAGAAGAAGTGAAAACCAATCTTTCTTGAGATATAAATGTCTTCTTGGTAGCAGCTTCTTTGATTCAAAAATATTCATTTTGTTGAAATTACTCTATGGTCGCTTCAAGAAACCTCCAATCCTGCCATTATACCATTGAACAAGGCAACCTCATAAATAATCTCTATCTAAGATAATGAGTGTGCTAATTTTCCAAAAATTAAAGAACAAATCCATAAATGAATAAAAATCCTAATCGAATGAATCAATGTGCAAATGTCCTCTAAACTCTACCAAATCCTAAAAACCTAGCATGTCTCTAATACTGCGTTGCGATAATCTTTACCAAATCCTAGGAACCTAGCATGGCTCTAATACCATGTTGTGATAATCTAAGGTGCTAGGGATAGGCTTGATAGTGTTACACATAATAAGATTAGATTAGGGAGGCTTAAAATAATCAAGATAATCTATGATTAAGAGATGGGGATAGGCTTGATAGAGTGTTACACATAATAAGATTAGATTAGGGAGGCTTAAAATAATCAAGATAATCTATGATTAAGAGATGTGGACACACTAATGAGCACACTTAACCAAATGCATTGCAATATTCTATCAACCATATGATGAGAGACTTCTAACATAGATAGCCTCTAGCCTCTAGCCAAGACTCTTTGCCATGTGCTTATCCTTCCAACTTTATCCAATTTATATTAAGAATTCAGAATTCCTCCAATTCTGAATTCTTAATCCTACCCATGTGCTTATCCTTCCAACTTTACCCAATTTATATTACACAAGAATTTCTCTAGCCAAGACTCTTTGCCATGTGCTTATCCTTCCAACTTTACCCAATTTATATTAAGAATTCAGAATTCCTCGAATTCTGAATTCTTAATCCTACCCATGTGCTTATCCTTCCAACTTTACCCAATTTATATTACACAAGAATTTCTCTCATGCGTTCTGAGCTTTCTGGATTCATAGACTACTGCATGACCTTCCTGCATAAGAGCACCTCCTAGGGAAAAACCACTGGCATCTGTACTATGCTTCTAGCACTCATACTCAATTACATAAATATGTGACCATAATTTCAAACAATATGGCATATAGGCTAGGAAGCTTATTCTAATATGCACTTATATTTTAAATTTATGAAAGTTTGTATGAGATTCTAAAATTGTATCAATACATCACCCAATCCAGCAGTCATCACATCATGCAAATTTATGAAGTTGGTTGTAGTTCTTATTGAGCAAAGAAAAGAAAGTTATGAAGGCTACGATCTAGAAATTATTCGCTTCAATAACATGGATAGATCCCTAATAAAAGAAGTCATGAACGCTCGTCTTTTTTTTCTTAGGGGTGTATTCTTTTTTCTTTTCTATTTCTTTTTCTTAGGGGTGTATTCATTTTTCTTTTCTTTTCTATTTCTTTGCTTTTCTCTTCTTCTTTTTTTAAATAAATATGCAATTATAAAGAAAAGGATGCTTAAACCCATGTGAACATGTGTGTGTGTGTGTGTGTGTGTGTGTGTGTTACAGAGGATAACTTTTCATCTTTTCGTAAATTTAGCTTATTAAAAATAGTAAGTTTAGCTTATTAAATATTAAGTTTGGCTACATAGATAGCTTCGTGGGTAGATAAATAAGACATAAGTCAAGTTTGACTAGTTTTTTAAGTTTAATTCATCATGTTGTGGGCTATTAGGCATCATCACATAAAGGGATGGGCACTTGGGAAGGTTTACTATGCACTATCAACATGACAGGTGGATCAGGCGTCTACAACTCAATTCTAAGATAAGTGAGCTGAATCATATAGTAAGAGAGGAAGTTGGTTTGGCCTTATTTGTCAATTAACAACAAGTGATGTCTAGAATTACAAGCTCATGATGGCACTATGGGAAGGTTTACTATGCACTATCAACATGACAGGTGGATCAGGCGTCTACAACTCAATTCTAAGATAAGTGAGCTGAATCATATAGTAAGAGAGGAAGTTGGTTTGGCCTTATTTGTCAATTAACAACAAGTGATGTCTAGAATTACAAGCTCATGATGGCACTATGGTATACCAATAATGTGCTTATGCTCAATTATTTTGTAGAAAATAAAGAGGTAGAGAGATAGAGTTAAGTATAAGTGAGTTTTGGACAAGTATGAAGCGTCGATGAGTTTTAGGCATATAGTGTCGATCACTTCTTTTATCCATTCTACTCTGTAGGTGCAGGCTTTCCCGGACCAGATGGTGGATGGCGTGCCAGATGATGGCAGCAGTTGGCAGGAACTTTCCAGTACAGTTGTTGGTAGTTCTTGTAATCGTCAATTAGAGGAAACTTTACAGGTAACCTATGCTCTGATGTCTCGTAGTATTCAGGACAAAGAAGCTCCTGTAGATGAGGAAGTTCTTTCCACAGGGACCTATTGGAAAGCGAGGCATGTGGTAGTTGATTACTTTGAAAGCCAGGCATGTGGTAGTTGATTACTTTGGAGGTGGAGGTGGATGTTGCACATTCTCCAGGCTTTGTGGTTTTGGATTCAGAGGGGGTTGGTCACAGGTTTCCGAAGGCCTTGAGTGATCTTCAGCAGGTCTCCAAGACTTGGCATCCCACCATAATAGGTGTTGATCCTTGTGAGTAGTATGATGTCTCTTTGACTCGGAAGCAGAATGGTTCATTGATTTGGTTGATGCATACCAATTGGACGGGAGCTTCCTGATGAGGCTATTGAGCTCATGTTTGCAGAGGACTCTTTGGGAGAGGCAGGATTGAGTATCTTGTGGTTTCTGCAGTATGCGAGGATCTTGGACTCTTTTACACAGGAGGGGGATTGATGGATGGAGTCAGACTCCACGGATGGAGTGACTCAGATTGGGGGAGGAGAGCCAAACACGAGGACCTTGACATCAAGCTGCAGTTTTTCCCTTGGCTTAGGAGCAGTTTTATGGAGCAGTAAGAGGCAGCCATCTATTGCCTTGTCGTCTCGACAGAGGCAGAGTACCAGGTTGCTTGTGGTGCTGCTTGCGAGGTGGTGAGGTTGCAGAGGTTACTTGGTAGGATTGGGTTTCCACTGGTGGACCCCGAGGTCATCCAGGGGCATTTTGTTCGTGAAAAGATCGTTGCTAATGACGTCTTGCTAGAGTTTTGTTCGACAGAGGACAGTGTGGTGGACCTCTTCACGAAGTCTCTATCTCAGGCTCTGCTTGGCGGCGGCTCTCTAGCTCCCTGGGATTGGTTCCACATCTAGGACCTGAGAGGGGGTGTTAGAAGTCATCTCCTGTCTGTATATTTACACCAGGGCCTCTGTTGTGGGCGTGCCCACCCGATTTAGGTGTTTTCTCATTTTTCCCCTCTCCATATTTTCCCCTATTTTTTTTCTATTTTCCTCAGGTGTGGGAGGCTGTCCTCTGGCTTTTGGCTGACCCAAACACTGGCCGACTGTTGATCTGAGTGTTCTGACATAGGCCAACTACTCCTGCTTCTCCACGATTGTCCCTGAGTGCTGGCTGTGATTGCATGTAGCTGGCCAACTGGAGATATAGTAGGTTGTCCATGCTACTGTCGACTGTCTTTTATGCTGGCCAACTGGATCATAGGGGCCATATAAAATGGCCCCTAGCCCCCACACACATTGTATTCAGTATTTTCAAGATTCCTAGTGTATATAGTAGAGTTACACGCCTCTCTCTCTCTCCCTCTCTATTGCTGTGTTTTTCTGCAGTAGTGTACTTGCTCTTGAGTTTTCAGATTTTGTCTTCATCTCCGCTGCATATTTTGACAACTATAATCCTCAAAAAGTGAGACTGTAAACCTTGAGAAAGACATTTATGCACTCATTTATTAACGATTGGGCTAACAAAATGTTTGGCATCGTTATTGGGGAGTGCGCATTATTATGTGTCTAAGTCCACTTAAGTACCAAGTTACATCATAAAGAGGAGGGAAATAACCTAATTAGAGGTAAAAATTTTCTGACATAAAGAAAAAATTCAAACAAGTAAAAAATAGCTCGTTTATTTATAGCTACACTAGTCATAACCTCCACAAGTGAAGAAGAGCAAGTTGAAACATGGAGGCCAAATTCAAAAAGTTCATAACATTAATCATAGGCCAAATTCAAAAAGTTCATAACATTAATCATAGGCCAAATTCAACAGTTCATAAGATCTTGATCATAGTAGGCCAAATTCAAAAAGTTCATAAGTGGGTGTTACTAGAATAGCTCATCAATCCTTTCCAAATAGAATTAGATTCAAAAGAGGGGATTGCAATGGCAAGAAACACAAGAACTCTTAGCCATCCTGAAGCAAAAGTGTATAAGTCACGGTGATTTGCTAAAGTACTTGTAATACTTCAAACCCACTTGTTTGGTGGTTGTAGATGGGTTCAACAATATTCTTAGTGCAAAAGAAAGGAGAGCACTTGTTTGGTGGTTCTAGATGGGTTCAACAATATTCTTAGTGCAAAGGAAAGGAGAGAACTTGTTAGAGACAACACATGTTCTCTATTCATTCATCATTATATGGGTTCCAAAGTCAAAGGGTAGCTTGTAGCTGAAGTGTGTAACTGTGTGTGAACACTCCTTATGAGTGTACTAGGATGTGTAAATGTTCTTATGTGTGTGAACCCACCCTTAGGTGGATAAGATAAGTGTGTATGACCTAAGCAGTGATGTCACACCAAGTGACATGTGTCACTTGTTTATGGTTTGTGTGAGTCAAAAGATAAGGCTCAACAACCTATTAAAGCATTGTACTTAATGAATTTCCTCACTAATCAAATCATCATTGTATCATGCAGTCTTGACTCTTGAGTTTTGTTCTCTCTCTCTCTCTCTCCCTACATATATATATCTCTCCATCTCCCGCATCTCCACACACATGATGAAGTGCTTCGGCCTTCCTTAGCTCGATCTTCCTACTATAACCAGCTAGTCAATTTCTTAGCCATACAGTTAGCTGGTTTTTATATGTGGCTCACAAACCTACTCGTATGCAATCATAGACTAGCCATATGGTGGCGCCACCATATGGCTAGTTTATGATTGCATACAAGTAGGTGTGTGAACCACATGTGGCTTACACACTTGCCAACATTCACATGTGGCTTACACACTTGCCAACATTCACATGTGGCTCACACCTACTCGTATGCAATCATACACCTACTCATATACAATCACACACTAGCCATATGATGGCGGCCATTTATTGCACCAACATACGTGCATATATACCCTACAAAAAAGGCATCCATAAATGCCTCATGATAGTGCTCTTACTAACTCTTGTCATCCATGATCCATTGAGTTTGCATTCTCAATAGGAGACTCATTGACGCTTTCAAAGAACATGATTTAGAGATTTACAAAGTAATATCAAAGAAGACTATGGAACAAGCCAAAGAAAATGAGGTCCAAGCCCTTAGAGGTAAGCTCAAAGAGTTAGAGAGGAGACAATAATATCATTAGTGCCAAGTTTGCTTCTAGAGAAAAAGATGTGAAACTCAGAGGGCACATGTATAAGATTTGCAAGGAGGTCATAAGATAAAGAGAAAGAGCTAGCATGTTAAGGAAACCCTACCCTAACGTGTTGTGGGAAGTTGCCTATCCGGCAGCCGAGCTTGAGCTAGCTTGAGCTAGGCTCAAGAGCTCCACTGTAGCCGCTCGTCATCCCCGTCCTCCCGCCTTGGTTGTCATCCTGAGGCGGTTGATCTAATCCAACGGGTGGTACAACCTCTCTCGCAAAGATCATGTGGAATCTCTGCGGGGGAAGACGATCGCGTTGGTAGCCTAATCCCTTAAGCAAGAGGGAGAGAGGAAGCCATAGGGAACAAGTGATTAGAACTAATCACTCCCAAACCCTAACTCTAAGCACACCACACATGCTAAATTAGAGTTGCAAGAGAGAGGGAGAGAGAACACTCCGCTTTTATTGCACAAATGGGAGAATGAGTTACAAATAAGAGATATTGGCTTTTATAGTTCCAAGCCTTTTCCCACTAGGCCGCTCGGGAGTAAGTGACTCAGGGCACCCAAAACATAGTTACAAGGCTATTGTCTATGGTTTTGCCAACTGACCAAGATCCTCTTGTCTGTCCTTCTTCGAAGCTCAATACTTGGGAGAGTCTTTAGAGTATTTCCCTTATCAAATGACGGGATTTACAATATAATGCGGGCACCCATTACATAAGTGTGTGGACATAGTTGTCGTAGGAATATGTTAACTGATATATGGTTAGCATACTCCCCTTTCTAAAGTCGATCACGTCCTCATGATTTTGGTAAGAGGTTGTTGAGGCAAGTTAGGAAGTGTCGCACTTGGTTGGTTCTTCTGTCTCTCCAAAAAAAATGAGAGGGGGTGGGGGAGTTAGTAAAATGGAAAGAAGTTAGAGTACTGGTATCGAGCAAGTCTGATGGGCTCTTATGAATTTACTTTCTTGTATGTGCCCATAGTACTCTTTATTTTGTTTTTGGTGTTTTTTCTTTTTTTATTGCCTCTGCGGCACAGGACATCCTCATTAGAGGAGTCAAAGGACTTGAATGAGTAGAGTAGCCCAAAATACTTAATGAGCAGTATCCAAGTGGTAGGTGGTATTATTTAAGAGGGGTTAGTAAAACAAGTGGTGAGGGGGAAATTCCAGAGGGACAAGGAGGCAACGCACATTGAAACTGCTTACGCTCCGAGATGATGTATGGTGATGGCAATGTTCATGAAGCTCTAGCATCTTTGTCAGGACAACGTGATGGGTATCTTCTATCATTGGAGCTCTGGGATCCTGTGTTGATAGGAGTGGTAGTTGATGGCGAGGATCCATAGGTGTTGAGCCACATAAGAACCTATGGGTAGGATGAATTAGGCATGAAGCACAATTATTCAAGTGAAGCGAGGGTGATTAAGACAATGCAGGTGATGGATCGCAGCATTGACTAGGGTTGCGCCCCCTTCTAGAGATGTACCTGGATGGCTGTCAACAATTGATGAAGCTTTGTGCAGTGTGTGCGCATAGGACAGAGCCCTATGAGAATTGCAGTGTGTGCGCATAGGACAGAGCCCTATGAGAATTGCAGGTGTTGTGCATGGACGAGGGCAAAAGGTGTGCCTTTGGTCCTAATCACCTAGATATTCCTAGTCACATAGAGATTCTCTTTTTTTTAAAAACATGTGTTTATTAGTCATCACACCTAAAGAGGGTTTTGTACTGATTAGCCCATGTGGCTAGATTTGTGAGCTTACCTTTGAGTTTATCTTTGAGTGGATGGATAAGCTTGGACATTTGTGGCACTGCCCCTTTGGTTTGGTGAAGAAGACGAGGGGTGGGGTGGAGAAGGTGAGGGACATTTGTAGCACTGCCCCTTGGTTTGGTGAAGAAGGCGAGGGGTGGGGTGGAGCGTTGTGGTTAAGGCTCCGTGGGTGGAAAGGGTTGGGCGAATTGAGCATTTGAGTGCCCATGGGCTGGGTGTGGGCAAGTCTGGAGGATTTAGTTAAGGAAGAGAGGACTTACTTACCTGTTAGTCGCTAAATCATCTTCATCGATTGGACAGGTACTGGCTTGGTTGGTGTGGTTTGGGCAAACTCTTGAAGGTTAAGCTATGGGAGCCAAATGATGGAGTTCTTATCGTGGAAGCCTTGGGCATTTAAGAGGAACTTGGGCACCCATTGTTGCCGAGTGATGAAGGTCCATTGTTGTGGAGGCTTCTTGGTTTTTGTCAAAACGAGGCTTTGAACTAGGTGTAGGTGGTGGAGCGTTGTGGTTGAGGATCCGTGGGTGGAAAGGGTTGGACGAATTAAGCATTTGAGTGCCCATGGGCTGGGTGTGGGCAAGTCTGGAGGATTTAGTTGAAGAAGAGGGGACTTGCCCACACCCATGGGCTGGGTGTGGGCAAGTCTGGAGGATTTAGTTGAAGAAGAGGGGACTTGCTTACCTCTTAGTCGCCAAACCATCTTTGTCGATTGGACAGGTAGTACTGGCTTGGTTGGTGTGGTTTGGGCAAACTTTTGAGGGTCAAGCTATGGGAGCCAAATGATGGAGTTCTTATCATGGAAGCCTTGGGCATTTTAAGAAGCATTGGGCACCCATTTCTTCCGAGTGATGAAGGTCCATTGTTGTCGAGGCTTCTTTGTTTTTGTCGACGAGGCTTTGAACTAGGTGTAGGTTGTCGATGCTGAGGATAGTCTTTTAATGGTGGCTTGGGGAGCCACGTGTGTGTTGCCTTCATGGAAGCCTTGAGCTTTAAGCACGTTGGTAGGAACCCACTGTTGTTGGCGTCATTGTGCTTGGTGTTGCCTAACTGGCACAACCATGGGGGCTTTTGCAGCTTCCTGGGGAGTTGGTGTGGGGGATGAGCGCAGGCAGCATGCATGGGTAGCCAGAGGAAGGCAAGTGGTGCCTTCATAGTAGCCTTATGCTCGTAAATAACAGGCAATTAGGGACTAGATAATGTTGAAACTTTGGCTTAGGGTTGGTTTTTGTTAGCTTAGTGGGCTTCTTGCAACAATTGGGTTTCAGAGAGATGGCCATTTTGGGATCCAGAGTTTGTGTAGCCATCTTAGAACCTTTGAGCTGCAAGAAGGTTCTTGGGCACCCACCATTGATTGTCATGATAAAGGTAAGAGGCTAGGGTGCTTGCGGTGTGGGCGGTCGAGGATTTAGAATTAAGGGGGAATGTTGACGAAGAGGCTTGATTGTAATTGTTGGATGATGTTGACATTGCCCGTTTGATCGACGGTGGTAAGGCATGGGTGTGGGAAGAACAGGGGAGACTGCCGGTGAGATGAGGATGGGGCATGGGGGGAAGGGCAGTCGAGGGTGAGGGTGTGTGGATGATTTTCTCTTGGGGACACAAGAGGAATGTGGCCTTTGTGCCGTTGATTTGCATGGTGGCCGTTTCTTCGCGCCAATTGATTTGGCAGTGAGTGGCATCAATCCACTCTTTTCAAATAATAATCCGGCCTTGGAGTGCACCTGCATCTATGATGTGAAATCTACACTCCAACTGGTTATTTCCTATAGAAATTTTAGGAATGAAATACCCAACACTCATTAGATGCATTTCATGTGATATTTGAATGTAAGTGTTTTATTTTGTTAGTGTGGGTTTTCCAAGAGTTTTCCATGCCTCCAAGAATATGAGATTGGTGTGGATCATAAGATATATGTGGGCTTGCCACCATTGTAGACCATGCTTGGTCGGGAGTCCAATCCATATTCTTGGTGGGTTTAGTTCTGGGGGGTAGTGGAAGACTTACCAGTTATTATGGGGGGTGTGAGAGTACCCTGGGGGTAGATGATCGGATGCAAGGCACTCCCCATCCCGAGAGGATCAATGTTAGCATGCCGTGGGGAAACTTGAGGGTAGTTGTGTTGTTAGCAGAGTTGATTGTACTTGTAGCGTTCTGTACCCAATAACTGGTAGTTCGGGGGTAGTGGAAGACTTACCAGTTATTATGGGGGGTGTGAGAGTACCCTGGGGGTAGATGATCAGATGCAAGGCACTCCCCATCCCGAGAGGATCAATGTTAGCATGCCGTGGGGAAACTTGAGGGTAGTTGTGTTGTTAGCAGAGTTGATTGTACTTGTAGCGTTCTGTACCCAGATTTCACCAAGGATAACTTCCTCTTTTGTCTCACCTGTGGGAACCACATAAAACTTACAAGCCAATGGGTTAGAGACAATATGTATAGTTTGTGTAAAAGACCCAAGGCTTTGTATGCGTTGTCCACTAGGCAATTGAATTTTGGCATAGGAAGTTTTAAGAGATGGTTTGCCTAGGGAGACCCAGGTTTCCCAAGACAAATATTGTGGCTAACTGTTGGAGACAGCAATGCACGTTTTCTTTACATATTTTTGCCAAAGGGAAAAGCTATCCAGACCCTAAGGGTGGTTGTTTCAGGTGTGGAGCTACACTTACACTCAGGGTGTTAAGCAAGACAATGGCTTTATAGGGTTCATGAAGGTTCTGGCCGTTTGGGAGCATGAAATGCGTGCCAGACTTTGTAATCTGGGAGGGTGTCAAGTGTAGCAAGGATTTTCAGCGAGTCACAGTTGACTTCATCACTATTGACAGAAGTGACCTTACATGGCACCCACGCGTCATCAAGGGCTTGATGACATGACAAGCGTCACAAAAAACAAAGAGATCTTGCTCCTGGTAGTGGTCATAGAGTCTTTAGCAAAGGGAGCTTTGGTCATGGGATGTGAGTGCGAGGTATATAAATTGACTTTGAGCATTTGTTGAGATCCTTTGTGAAGGTAGACATGCTGCGTGTCCCAGCAGTCATGGATCAGTTGTGTTTGTCGCATGAAGGGTCTACCCAAGATGTTGTCATATGCGGCATTATGAAAGTCCATGACTACAAATGTGAGGTGGAATGTCATGTCACAAACTTTTACCTTGAGGTCATGCACTAAGCCCAGGGGTTTTGCAGATTTCCCATTCGCAAGCTTGATCACCAATGTGGTGGGATCAAGACGTGGTTGGCCCCAGTTCTCCTAGCATGTTCTTGTGAGAATGCTTATGCCAGAACCTCCATCAAGGATGCCTTTGACCACATGTCCATTATAGGAAATGGGTAAGGCTGCGTTGGTGTCATCACCTTCAAAGTAGTGGCCTAGTGCATTTATGAAAATTGTTGGTGCACCTTTGGGTTGTGGGTTGTGGTGATGTAGTAGTTTAGGATGATGGGGCTCAAATTCATCCAAGGAATCTGAGTTAGCTCCCCTCTCCATTGAAGCTTATAGTTTTTGTTCCATCTAATCCTTTACGTCATTCCATAAATTTGGAGTACGTTTTAACAAGGTGCCAATGGGCATCTAGATTTGGGAGAAAAGGAAGGCGCAGAGGCCGGCCAGGTTGCGTTGATGAGGAGGAGCTTCCTGAGGTGCAAGGTTTTGATCATAAGGTGGACTAGCAATAGTATATGGAAGTTCAATTTGGTTCTTATTTGACGAGGGTGGAGGTCGAGATTTGGTTGCCTTAGGAGGGTAAAATACCTCATCAAATTGGGTGTGGGGACCTTGTGAGTCTTTGTTAGACTCTGTATAACTATTCGCATTGAGTTGTTCGATGTGAACGTGGGATTTGGGCTTTGCCACCTATGGAATAGGCACTGGAGGATTAGGAGGCACACGTGGGGAAAAATCTTTGTTTGTCAACGTCATGTTGGCGAACGGATCTTCCTTGGCCTTGAGCATAAGCGGGGGCTCCTGCCTTACATGGTGCGGAAGTTCAAGCTCTATGGGAGATAGAGCGCACTTAGGTACTATGTCAAAGGTGAAAAAAACAGGCGGCAGCTTAAGTTGAGCCTGGTATTGCTCTACCAGTTCTTGTGCCTCTTGAAGACGTTGCTTCTCGAGGATGGCATTTGGATATGTAGCCAGCCATTTTTTTCATTGGTGGGGGGCTGCATGGGGGAGTGGCATTTCAGCACGATCATCACTCCTGGAGGAGGAGGACGTGGTCTTTGTTGAGCTAGTGGGTGGGCGGATTCTCACCCGATCGTCACCTTAGCCAATGTTCTTAGAGCGTTGTTTCTTTTAGGATGTGGCCTTCTTTAGCTTGGGGCTTGCAACTGTGTGATGATATTCAATGGGATAATGGAGATTTTTCCATGTTGAACGCTCTCAACAAGTTGAGGGATGGCATGCCTTTGATTATGGAGTGAGAAAGTGATTGTAAAGGGTAATCCTTGTAGTAATGGTCGATTCCATAGCCATTAAAAAAAGTGGTGTCACTGGCAGGCACTTATTTTGAGGGCATTCAGCCACTTTATGAGGTCCTTGGTAGAGGAAACACAGAAGAGGTGGTTTCCCTGTGGGTGCACATGCACCTATAGTGTGCACAATTGGTTTAGGGTCCATGTGAGGCACTGGCAAAGGGAGATGAGGTGTTATGGGTGCCTCAGGGATGGTGGAGCGCATGGGCTCCACATATTTAGCAATGGACCTGGTTTGAATCTTTCCATGAGCAATAGGGTTTGCCTGGAGAGGCAACGGTTGGAATGGAGAGATTGGCACTAGAGAAGGTCATGGGTGGCACTTTGTGTGAGTAGTTAGTTTGGGGTGGTGGCACCAGTAAGGCTTGGGGCCTAGGAGGAGAGGAAGGTAATGTTACAAATGAGCTTTGGGTTGTCATTGGTGCGGTGGCCAATTGCATGGAATAGCTTTCTTGCATGTTGTCATTGAGAAAGATCGCCCATTTGCAGGTGTGATCAAAGGTGGAGGGGTCCTTGACCAACATGTGGTCATGTATGTAGTCTTGGGTTGTGCAAGCCCAAGAGGAAATGGTCCATTAAGTGCTTCTCACTCAATTCTTCCCTCTCTTTGCAATGTGAATCAAGGTACTTGATGTGTGCGATGTAATCGTGTAAGGTCTCCTCTGGTTTTTGTTTCAGTTGGAACAGTTGGATGATGGGGCTTCATTTGGGCCCATAGGGTGCAAAGCTAAGAATGAAGGTCTCTCTCACTACTTTGAAAGCGTCTTCATATCGAGGGTCTAAGGATTGGAACCATTGCGCTGCCTTGCCTTCAAGGTTGACTCCAAGGAGATGGAGTTTGATTGCATCATCAAAAATTTCAAATGCCTAATAGATTTGGTTAAAGACCTCTATGTGGAATACATGGTCTCCAAGTCCGTGGAATTTTGGCAAAAGTTTGAAAATTTTCACCCACATAGGTTTTGTATGTGATGTTTGTGGGTGCAAGTGTTGTGACACTCCCCTTCCTAGAGCTTGTGCTAAGCTTGGAATGTTAAACTGTGGTGCAAGGGGGAGGTGGTACAAAGGCGAAGGGGGGGGGGATTAGATCTGTGGATAGAGAAGAAAATACTTGAGTGTGCTCGGGGCGTCCATCCATGTTGGGGTGCACACTAGATGAGGGCTCTTCAAAAATTGTTTCACTCTCATGGCCAATTATGTGTGGCGTAGTGACCACATGTGAATGTGCAATTGGGGTCGTGGTGCTGCCGAATGGACTGGAGGCACTGGGGGCATTTAACCATGACCGAAAGGTGTCCATGGTGTGCGGGGAAGCTTAGAAAAGTTTCAATAGTGCACGCGCAGTCCCGAAATATGAGTTTTTGGCTCTCTTTGGCCTCGTGCAACGCACCCCCTAAGGTAAAAAAGGTCTTTTAAGGGGTTTTATGCATGTAAAAACGACGCTAGTAGTGAATCGGGGAGGTAGACCATAAGAACCTCTAAAGATTTAGAAATTTTACCTTTTTTTTTGACAAATTGTTTTTAGGGAAGGTACGCCCATACGCTTAGGTTGGTACGGCCATACGCTTAGGAAGGTATGGCCGTGGTAAAAATTTAAAATTTTTTTTGGACAGTACGTCTATATGCTTAGGTTAACATAGCGTACGCTTAGGTTGGTAGTACGGCCATACGCTTAGGAAGGTACGACCATGTAAAATTTTTTTTTGAAAAAAAGGTTTTTTCGAGACAGTACATCTATACGCTTAGGTTGGTATGATCGCACGCTTAGGAACGTATGGCCATGGCAAAAAAAAATTAATTTATTTTATTTTTTTAGAAAAAAAAGTTTTTTGGGTTGGTAGTATGGCCATATGCTTAGGTTGGTAACGGCCATACGCTTAGGTTGGTATGCCTGTACGCTTAGGTTTGTATGGCCGTACCCTTAGGAAGGTACGCCCGTGTCAAATTTTTTTCAAAAAAAAGTTTTTTTGGGATGGTATGTTTGTACGCTTAGGTTGGTATGGTCGTACGCTTAGGAAGGTATGGCCGTGGTTTAAAAAATTTACATTTATTTATTTTTCAAAAATAAGTTTTTTGGGACGATACGTCCGTACGCTTAGATTGGTATGGTTGTACGCTTAGGAAGGTACTAATGCAACAAAAGAAAATTTGATTTTTTTCGAAAAAGAGTTTTTTGGGGACATTACGTGCGTACACTTAGGCTGGTACGGACGTGGCAAAAAAAATAAAAATAGCTTTTTCTAGACAATACGTTCGTACGCTTTAGGAAGGTACGGTCGTGGTAAATTAATTTAATTTAATTTAATATTTTATTCTCAAAGTTTTTTGGGACTGTACATCTGTACGCTTAGGTTAGTATGCCCGTACAGTTAGGTTGGTATGCCTGCACGCCTAGGAAGGTACAGTTGTGGTAAAATTAAAGCTTTTTGGGGACGGTACATCCGTACGCTCAGGTTGGTGTGGTCATACGCTTAGCAAGGTACATCTGTACGCTTATTTAATTTATTTAAAAAAAGGTTTTTTGGGGATGGAGGCTGCGCGGGAGTAAGTGATACGAGGTGTCCAAAACATAGTTACAAGGCTTTTCTCTATGGTTTGGCCAACTGACCAAGATCCTCTTGTGTCCTTCAAAGATCACTACTTGGGAGCATTTTTAGGGTGTTTCCCTCATCAAATGACGGAATTTATAATATAATGTGAGCGCCCATTACATGAGTGTGCGGACATAGTTGTTGTAGGAATGTGTAACCGATGTGTGGTTAACATAGCAAAAGCCTAAATAAAGTTCAAAGATGAACTCAAACTTGAACATATCAAGCTGGAAATTATGCAAGTAACTTGACATAGGCATAAAGCAAGGTAGATGTCTATAAGAAAAGATTCTTAGAGCTAGAAACACAAATCAAAAGCCTCCCTCAAACAAGTGATGGAATAGAGTAAAGGGAACTACTATAAATGGAAAGCCATGCTCAAGCTATAATGAAATTTCTTGGTAAGTTGGCATAAGCCCAAGCAGAAAAAGAGGTTATGCTAAAATGCCACAAGGATGTGGTAACCCATTTCCAGGAAAGAAATGCAGGACGCACATGCAGATGTAATAAAAGATCAAGATGAGCTAGCAAGGGGGCCAAGGTAGAAATGTAAACCTTTGTGAATAAAGCCAAGGAGGATGACATATGCCAAGCTCCAAGAAGCAAGGGTAACTAGAGAGGCTAAAATCAAAAGATGATGCAAAATCATTTAGCAGTAGCAAAAACAACAAGTAAACCTTTGTGAACAAAGCTAAGGAGGTTGACATATGCCAAGCTCTACGAAGCAAGGGTAACTAGAGAGGCTAAAATCAAAAGATGATGCAAAATCATTTAGCAATAGCAAAAACAACAACAAGTGGCTTAGGAACTCGGCCACATTAGTAAGCAAATACCACGGAGTAAATAGACAAGTTTTCTGAGAGAGCCTCAACATTGGCTACTTTGTCGATAACTCCAAGGGCCCCACATCAAACCTTCTCCCTATACTTTGCTACACTATCCTTTGTGTACTTCAATTTAACACAAATATTGTTGAAGACTTAACACCATATGATATGGCAATTGATAGATATATAGACCCTACATTAATAATGTCTATACTTCATGCCTATCATTTTACTTTACATCTAATAGTCCTGAACTTCAAACCTTGGTGTAGAGTATTGCAGAACTCCACCATTTTGAATGATAAAGTTGATTGTTTGGCACTATCCATCCTAGATAGCCTTCCCTCCATCCCTAAATCCTACTCGATAATATGTAAGATAACTAATATAAGTTTATGTAGATTGATGTAAGAAAACCAAAACATTCTACAACTATACTTCACTTTTATGATTTCCCCACATTTTATATAGTTAAACCAATCCCTAAAGTTTGGAAACATTCATCATATCTCTAAATATTTTCTCCCCATAACTTGGAATATAATTGCAAAGATCACATATTTGAAATTATAGTGATCATGATGGTGGTCAATTTTGGCTCCTTACATAGCACCATACACCATGGATTTAGGTAAACTAATTTTATACATTGGATTCAATACTCAATATTGAACAATGGCTAACCAAGTTTACACATTGGGCTCAATACTCAATAATGGCTAGCCAAACCTTAACTAGAGATTTAGTATCTTGTGCCTACTCTTAAAAAGCAAGGGGTGTTTCATAGCACTTTGAGATTTTAATAAGAATCTTGAGAGATGTGGAACCTAGCTTAGACTTTTGGCACATGGCAAACTTTTCAATAGCGTGCTAAAAATAAAGGCAATCAACCACATACAATGTGCCACAACTAGGAAAATTATTATATTTACTTTATATAAAATATATTATTTATAATATGTTATAAGGACTAAATTATTATGTTAATAATTTATTATATGAAGAGAGAGAGAGAGAGAGAGAGAGAGAGAGAGAGAGAGAGAGAGAGAGAGAGAGAGAGAGAGAGAGAGAGAGAGAGAGAGAGAGAGAGACTCTACATGTACGCACATATGTATATATGTATGCATGTATGTGTGCATACATGAGAGAGATAGTGTCACATGTATGTAAAAATTTATATATGCATGCATTCATTAATGAATGCATGTATGTATCTATGCATACGTGTGTGTGTGTGTGTGTGTGTGTGTGTGTGTGTGTGTGTAGAGAGAGAGAGAGAGAGAGATAATCGATCTCATCGAAAGTGCTTGCCAAAAAAATTCCCCCCTTCAATGGCCAAAGGGAAATAGGAAAGGGAATAGTGAAGCTTGAAACATGATGATTAGGCAGGAGCTTTAAAAGGTCAAAAGGTCAAAAAGGAAGGGCATCCACTTTGAAAGGTTAAAAAGGACATCCACTTGGAAAAGTCTAAAGGTCAAAAAGCACATCCACTTTAAATGATTCAATTCTTGGTGATAGGGTTCAAGCATCTCTCATCTATATCGACATGTTAGTGTTGTAAAACACATAACAATTTGATGGCTCTTCGATAGCATTTTACATAGTATTGATAGATCACCTTACAACTCTTTGTGTTAATATGATCTCAAATGATAGATCACCATTACAACTCTTCGTATCAATATGATCTCAAATGATATATCACCCTTACAACTCTTTGTATCAATATGATCTCAAATGATGTAATACCTTGATGTGTTTTTAAAATGGATTCTTTCATTTGAGGGATCAAGATGCATCTGCCCAATCTCTTAATTTGGCCATTTTTGTTCTATTGCCAATGTTATTTAAATATTGTATGTAAGGATATTTATGACTTTGGATAAAATATTTTCTTCTTCTTTATGAGCCCACCACCCTGTTGTATGTTGCATCATTCCATGAAATCAATGGATTATCTAACAATGACCTTCAAGAACTCCTCGTGTCATTGCCATTGTAGTAGATGTGACATTAACCAAGATGTCAAGGATTGCATATCTAGTTGGTTCTCATTTGATAGCCGCCATCTATGCATAATCTTGTGATGAGTAGCTACCACAATTACTCAATGATATTGAAATTTCCAAGTACTCACACAAGCTTTTATGAGGGCAACGGTCTCAAGTGCACAACACCAATAGGTCAACAATGTACTCTTGATGTTTCTACAAGGAACATAGATGACTTGGAACGACATAAGACTATAATAAGAAAATTGCTTATCAACACAAAAACAAGGATGCTATTTGAAGTGCACTTATTCAAAATTTGAGATTGAGTATCGAGAATGAGGTGGAAGCTACAATTGTCAAACATAAACAAAGCCTCTCAAAAAATCCTTGCACATGGACATATTTATCAACATATGTGGTTGATGAAGTTAATTGCTGTGTCTATGGCAATTCTTCTTTTGTGCATGTGTGTGAGTGGGAAAAAAGGAGGACAAAAGCCATACAAAAGGTATGATGGAAGGTGGCACAAGTCTCCCCTTAAAACTAGAATCATAGGTGAAAATGCCATTCCCCCATAAGTGGAGGATAGCAAATTGTTATAGATATAGTGTATCAAACTCACATTGTTTAAAGTGTTTTCCTTGCTTGTTTTGAGTATAGCAATGAAAACTGTGAAAATCTCACCACTACCCAAAATCAATGCCAATTGATGCCTTATCTCTCCAATTATTCAAAATTGGAGAATGGGCCCTTTTGTTTATTTCAACATTGATTTTGAGAGGAGCCACTTGAGCACAAGGCTTACAAACATGGCCAAGTGTTGTGATTACATATGAGTAGGTGTGTAAGCCACATGTGAATACGGGCTTGTAGTCAAGTGTGCTTAGAGAAAAAATAGGATCTAGAAGATAGATAACATTTTTGATTATGGAGCTAATTAGAAGAGGCATACATACTAAAATGAAGAAAAGCTTCATGCGCCATTGTGTTCTCCATATATTTGCTAAGTGATTTTGAAAAGGTGTGTGTGTGTGTGTGTGTGTGTGTGTGTGTGTGAGAGAGAGAGAGAGAGAGAGAGAGAGAGAGAGAGAGAGAGAGAGAGAGAGAGAGAGAGAGAGAGATGTTAAGCCTTGGCCTTATGGTCAAAGCTACCAAGTCTACGTGAGATACATAAATATTAGCATTGCCGCACATCCTCTAAGTTGGCCTAATTTCACACTACACAGTAGCAATTTAGTACACATGCATACACACTTGAGGACAAAAGGCGATGATTGAAATGGCTAGAGGTGAGAACAACAGTGTAATAGATGCACCCATCGAGTCACCAAGCAAAACAACTGGCTTGTAATCTTTCAATGCTTCCTGCAATAGCATGAGCTAAGTTCTTTTGATTCCATCACCCATATTTTTCTATGCAAACTCTTGCCCCCTCCAGTGCAAGTTTGGTCCAAGTTGGAGGATCTCTATGCTTGAGATTCCTTGATGAGGGCAGTTACTTTGTAAGGGCAACTCTATAGTCTGGTATTTCCTACTGGTGGTTTGATACATTCGTTTTTAATGAAGACCAAGGTTATCCATAACATGGTGGTTTGATACATTCGTATTTCCTACTGGTGGTTTGATACATTCGTTTTTAATGAAGACCAAGGTTATCCATAACATGGTGCTACCTTATCCTCTACTTAGTTGGCTGCGCTTATTCTCACCAAGCTTCCTCTGGAGTACGATGTGGTTTCTCGAGATTTGCGATGCCAGGTCACAGAAATAAAGTTGGATTTTAACGACCTCAACTCCCTTCTCTTTGAAGAAGAGTTCATTCTTGTTTCAAAGGGTAAGGCCAAGATATTTCTCATTGGTCAGGCAACCACTTTATATAGTGCATAAGAAAGGTCGAAATCATTGCTACTCATGGGGGAAGAAAGCATTACTTGTAAAAGAAGAAGGGCAAGGGACATGGCAAGTCTTCATCCCAAAATAAGGGAAAAGACAAGAAACAAGACAATGATTCAGCTGCTTCTAGTGATTCATCTAGGGCTCCTAGGGCACTTCCGGCTTGAAAGGACAAGGATGGTGTTCTTCTCTAGTTATATAGATTGTTCCCCCCCATGTCCTTCCAACCAGGGTGGGCTTATGGGCAGGAGAGAGGGCTATTAGCAAAACCATTATTTGGTGTATGTGAACTGTGAGTTGGAGTTTCAAGCTTGGAAAATCTAGTAGGACAAGTTCAGCTTTGGTAGTTATGGATTAAATGTGTTTTAAATTCATTGCTTGGTGTAGCACAGATGATGAGCTAGATGTGTTCCAAGTTCATTGCTCGAGGTTTTCTTTGGATGTGATGTGATGTGTTCACAGTTAACTATTGGGGGATTATGGGCATGGTTGTTTGACAGCTCATCATTTTATATACTTGGAGTTCACTGCACATTGGTGTGGAAATTTGGAGCTAATAAATTTTTTTTTTTGCTGTTTAGGGTGGCATGTTGTTTCGAGGAGTTGACACATGCTCTTTTCGAAGTGTATTCAATATACTGCACAATACTGGAGAGTCCATGGTTGCACCTTCATCAGCATATCTTCTTCAGACTTTTGCACACTATGAGCTACAAGAGGGGGTGTTAGAATATTATGCATCCCTTTGTCTAGGATTTGGCCTTTTATTGGTGCACATGTATCTTTCATGTTTTATGGGTTGTGGGGTGATTTATCCCTATCAACCAGCTTCATGATGTAATCACCCAACCAGCTACATGGCCTCCTTTATAAAGGCCTTCTCTCAACACTTGTTTATCATCCAATCCTCAAGCACATTATAATGCCCATTTGTTGGCTGTCACCATTGTAAGGATCTTACTAATCAATCAAGTGACCTTGTCTGGCAATCTCTATCTTTTCTTCTCTCTCTCTCTCTCTCTCTCTCTCTCTCTCTCTCTCTCTCTCTCTCTCTCTCTCTCTCTCTCTCTGTGCTTTAGCCTGTGCATACTTCAACACTATGATGTTGGACTCATGAGTCAGTTTATGAAGGCCCCTAGGAAGCTACACTTGGATTGTGGTCCACAATATGGAGGTAATCCTTTACCTCCATATTGGGGCCCAAACCAAAGAGTAATAGAAGGTAGCCAATGCTCTATTCTTTACTACACTACAAGTTTCCTACCTACTTTTGACAAAATGAAGGGGGATGAGGCCCTTAATTTTATTAATGAGCTGGGAAAGCAGGATTACCTAGACAAGCACGATGGAAAGTCAGGAGGGTCTCAGGCCTGGCAAGACCTAGTGAAGGTGCTAACAAGGATGCATAGGAGGGGTACCCCTCAACAAAGATGCTAAAGAAGGGGACAAAGAGCCGCCCTCTGGCACTATTAATGAATAACCAACAGATGTTAAAGCCTATTGGCACAAAGAAGGAAGAAAAGTCCAAAGGGATGGATTTCCTAGATGTAAATGTTGAAGCTTATGAGGGACCATCACAGCCAGAGGAAGATAGTAAGCCATAAAAAGGAGGTGAGGTCCTGCCAGAAATAGATAAGAGAACCACCATAGGGCACGTGACCCTGTGCATGGAAATTTTAATCCCACCAACTTATTTTTTGAAGTAGGAGAAAGATTGCCAAAGGAGATTCCCAAGAATCTCTCCCACCTACTAGCAATCCATAACTATGACAAAGCTATTTACTGGCTTGCAAAAATCCCCCTCGTACAGCAATCTCTCCCGCCTATACCAACAATCCATAACTATGATGAAGCTATTTATTGGCTCGCAAAAATCCCTGCCGATTCATGGTATTATCCATGGGCTCAAGGTCCCACTCATGCAGCTCTACCTCAAGCAACCTTTTAGGCCGCAATGGTCACAAAACAAGCTACTAAAAGACCGTGGAATATAAGAATACAGGAGGTCAGTGGATGAGAAAGCATTTAACAACATCAAGACAAAGAACCAAACCAAGTGGTGGCTCCGCTACCCACACTGCTAGTCTACATACTATGATGTGCCAGTTAATCAATGTATAAATCCAATGTATATGCCACTGCATAGGTGATACAGTGGATGACAAAGCATTTAACAACATCAAGACAAAGAACCAAACCAAGTGGTGGCTCCGCTACCCACACTGCTAGTCTACATACTATGATGTGCCAGTTAATCAATGTATAAATCCAATGTACATGCCACTGCATAGGTGATACAGTGAAAGGAGTATGAGGCCAAGAAGAAGATTAGCCCTCTCCTCCTCAACTACCCTGAATTTGAATCTCTGCCATTTGATATAATCCCAATAGAAGAATAGATGTGTTGTATAATTGTCCAATTCATTACTTCATATTAAGATGCCCTATATGTCGCCATCCACACTACCATCAACAAGTTCCTCGACACCATTCACATTTGCTTATAGAACTTCAAAAGAAGAGAAGGGCCTACCATGTAGTAATGGCACAAATATGAGGAATCATGTATGTAGGGCCTCACCTTCGTCGACATCAACCTCATGCACACACTTCGTCGACATCAACCTCATGCACACACTTCGTCAAATCTATGGGTCATTCATGCACATCCAATTTACGAAAGCATTTAGGAAGCGAGCATTTGAAGGGATATCTCATTTGAAGGGATATCTCATTTGAAGGGATGCAAGCATTTGAAGGGATGTCTCATCTGAGTTCTTTAGAGCTACAATTTTTTGTTCACATACAATAATGGGAAAACCATTTGAAGGGATGCAAGCATTTGAAGGGATGTCTCATCTGAGTTCTTTCTTTAGAGCTACAATTTTTTGTTCACATACAATAATGGGAAAACCACTCCAATGTTTAAACATGGTGCAACATTTTCATATAATGAGGTCATCACAAAGATAATCTGAAGATCCTTTTATCAACATGCCCATCATTCACAACTTTCGAGGACAGAAGCATGTCTAGAGGAAGGGGGGTGTTACCTCCTTTTTGTACATTCATTTTTTTTTGCCTCTAGCCTAGGATTAGTTCACATTATGCTGCATGGCCCCACAAGCCCAATGATGTATCAATAACCAGCCCCCATAAGCCTTGTATATATGGGTAGAGATAAGCAATGGGCACCCACTTAAGTTTGGCAATCGAGCAAAGCCCACTTGTATATAGACAATTTTTGATAATGTAAATGGGGGAATTCAATCATTTCTCAAGTGCAAAGCTTTCTTCTTCTCTTGAGCTCTTACCTTCTTGCTTGCTTGATTATATAATGCGTGTTTGTGTGTGTAGATGGAGTGTGTTGAGTGTGCATGCATATTAGCTTGAGTGAGAGTGTGATTGAGCATGAGAGGAGAAGAAGGTGCTTTAAGCTTTCTAGCTTGACCATTGCCTTTTGGAAGGATTACTTAGTTGATTTGAGAGTAGAGATTCAAATAAGAGAGATTGACACACCTCTTAGCCTCTCCAATAGGGACTTCCATGACCCAAGATAAGCGGTCTAACCACTAGCACTATGGTTCTTTGCTAGAGAGCAAGAAGGTTCTTGACATAAACACATATAATTACTGAAGATGGAAGAAAGACATATAGTTACTGAAGATAGAAGAAAGAGCATCCCGTGTATATAAAGTGCCTATTTGAGGATAGAGACAGATGATGCCAACCCAAAAATCAAAGATTTTGGCAGCATTTGGTCCAAGTGGAGAAAATAGTTTTTTACAATTCAAGAGTATGGACAAAATTATATATGGGCTTTATCAACACAACTGGTGGACCCTCTCTTCATGCCAATGAAAAGAAGTTTCACCCCACCTGAATTCGTAGGCTAAACAAAGAGTGTTATCTCATGCATGTTATAACTTTCCATCGTTTGATCTAGCTCATTTTCGATAGCATAGAGAGTCAACGATAAGGTCTCCTTTTGTGGATAAGAGCTCAGCATAGAATAGTAGAGGCAACAATTGTTGCATCATGCCATTTTATAAAGATGATCGTAGTATTTCTTGACCAGAAGAAGCACTTAAAAAATTTGACAAGGAGGGTCTATGTTTTGATGTGAATAGGGGTCCAGAGGAGCATTAGAATTTATACTAATATCATCGTCTTAGATGCTTGTCTAGATATATACACATCACATTTGAGGACATGATTGATACATCTTTATGGACACCCCATCCATACTTCAAGAGAACATTGTGCGCAAGTTGCAATCACAAAGAAATCACTACAAATTCAAAGCTTGGTAACTAGGCATTCAAGCCATGAAGAAGTTCCAAGGATGGAACTTACATTAGGTAGGGGAGGATGTGAACCCCATTTTGGGCTTAACAATCGAACTCTCTAATATTGACAAGAGTAACACAATAAGTGTCATGAAAAGGCACTATAAACATTGTACATATTATGAGAAAAGTTGGAAATGACCACGCTTAGTAGTTTAGGGTTTAAGTTTGGGTGCCCAAGTGTGAATAAGGACTAGTTATATATAAGTCAATTTCTCATAATACAATGACACAATCCACCATTGTGCTAAGTAAGTTTTCTTACTCTTTGCTCTATTGTGTGGCGAGCGAGAGAGAGAGAGAGAGAGAGAGAGAGAGAGAGAGAGAGAGAGAGAGAGAGAGAGAGAGAGAGAGAGCGGAATCACTACCATCCCTACTCTTTTGATGACAAATTTCTTTCTCCACAAGCATGACACTAAATTCACCTAAGTGTTCAATGAGGTGACCAAGCTATCATACTCTCTAGGATAAGATCCTGATGCTCCATTATGTGAGATCTTTACTTGATTTAATGATTCCAACTCCCTTCACTTGATCTTTCCACACATCCTTGATCCACATAATGAACTACTTGGCTACTTCTCCATCATGCCTCTCTATTACTATACCTAATTCTCAAGATTTTGTTTCCTTATCTAATTCATTGTTTCATAATGGTTTTGTATCCTTATTTGATTGCCAAGGTTTTACATCCTTATCTAATTCATCATTTTATATTGGTTTTATAGAACCATCCAAGCATGTGTTGTAGTAGCGTGTATGCATAGATCACTAACACTATTGATAATGGTTTTATAGAACCATCTAAGCCTGTGTTGTAGTAGCGTGTATGCATAGAATCACTGACACTAGTGACAATGGCTCACATAGTATCTATGTTCCTCCTCCCCCCCATGCCAAAGCAAGCGTGGAATTTGATGGTATTGTTTGTAGTGGTTTGGATCTATCGGATCCGCATTTGGACATTGCTTCACATTAATCCTAGTAGTAGCTATCTCAGTAGTGGCTATCTCCTACAACTCATAAGCATTCAAAGAATGGAACTTATCTCAAACTTCCAGTGTGTATAGTTAGCTCCATTGCTTCCAGTGTGTATAGTTAGCTCCATTGCTTCACATCAATCCCAATAGTAGCTATCTCCCACAACTCATAAGCATCCAAAGAATGGACCTTATCTTGAACTTCCAATGTATATAGTTAGTTCCATCTAATCCAATTGCCCATGTGTGGTGGTTGAGCCCTTATAGTTTGTGCAAGTTGTGCATTTCTACTATTAAAGAAACACTTTCCCCTAATCTTATCTAGAGCTTAAGCTCTGATACCACGTAAGAAAATACAATAAGTGGGACTTGATTACAAGAGAAAGTAATTGAATTAAGAGATATGGAGAATAATGTTGAATTAAGAGATATGCAAACCAAAGTTACAACCTAATGGCATCTAGCCACCCATGCACTCCGTCGGCTAGGAGTTTTAATGGTGATCTAGGTAGACTTTTGATAGAGCATGTCTTGCACATACAAGGGTGGTGTACTATTGCAACAATGATGGTGGTGATCCAGATTCTCCTTATGGCTTGGCAACAGGAATTAGTTTTATCCATGATGATTTCTCACCTTCAAGACGCAAGCGAGTCTTTGAAGAAGGATTTTATAGAACTGTATGAGTGCTCACTTTTTCCTCACCTAGAAACTTCTATAGCTCAGACCAAATGGCGGACCTATCAAGACATAACTAGGGTAACACCCTGGGGTCAGCAGCACTTTCGTAACAATGTCCGCTGGCCATGGTTATTAAAGCTTTGGGTTTGGGTCCCCGATACTACTGCGTCATGAGATCAAGGCATCTTGGGTTTTCTGAGCGGGTCTTCTTACTGGCGTGTTTTCTTCCTCATCAGAAGATATGCCTTTACCCCGTTTTTGGCTTGCCTCTTAGAGGTCCTTTTGTAAGCTATCCTCCTCTATCAGAGTCTGGATCACCACCATCATTGCAACAATGATGGTGGTGATCCAGACTCTGATAGAGGAGGATAGCTTACATATACAAGGATAGTTCACTATTGCAATGGTAGATCTTGAAATGAAATGAGGACTGTAGGACCTCAATTGCAACAATGATGGTGGTGATCCAGACTCTGATAGAGGAGGATAGCTTACATATACAAGGATAGTTCACTATTGCAATGGTATATCTTGAAATGAAATGAGGACTGTAGGACCTCAATTTGAAATAAGGACTGTGGAACTAATATATATAGTGTCCAATTTTAGTTGCATCATAGGTCGGCCACCTTACGATTAGTACAAATGAATCAAATCAACTACAACATCTACTGAATCAAACCACATTAGACTATAATAGAGACATACGGTTGTAGCACAACTTCCAAACCCATATGAGGTCATCTAGGTGCCTAAAAGAGGCCTCGTAATCGAAGGACAAGGTGTTCCGGGGAGGTCTTCTTCTACCCAAGAGGGCAGCCAATTGCTTACACAGTACCATGCATCCTTCCTGGAATGGTGCCAAGTGGAATGGTGCCAAGTCTACATAAGTTGTCTCTCCTACATGCCACACATGGCCAACATCCAATGTCTAAAATTGGGGGGACTAATGGGCGCTCGAGTGCTTAACACAATGACTATTGCTCATACATGGAGCCTTACAAAATAGATCAACCCATCATCCAACACTAAGAGTGATGACTGTGGAGCATTAGTTTCCAATAAAACCCTACTTTGTAAGTTATCACAAGGGTGGACATGGTTCCTCAACCTACTTGGCGATTTTCGTTTCTTAATATTCCTAAGTGACAGAGAACATATTGTAGGGCCCCATAATTCTTGAAAATAAATTCTACTTTTTGTCTCATTCCCCATGCCATTAACCTTAGAATACAAAAGATAATTTAACTGGCCATGCCTATATAACCCTCAAGAGAAGAACCTCACCTCCGTGAGTAGTCCACCCATCATTGAGGCCCTAGTCCATTTTGAGGACACATATTATGATGTTCCATATCATATTATGTGAAAGATGGTCCGAAATTATATCAACTGCTCCATGCCATCTATAATTTCTCAAATTCTTTAGACACTGAGGTGTATGGCCGCTTAATTGTCAATCCCAATTATAGTAAACATTGTGGTGATGTTACTTCCATGAGTTTGCAAATGATATTATGTTTATGGGTGGATCAACTTCATTTAGAATATTTGTGAATTTTCTAGAAAAATAGTGAATTTAGCTTAAGAAACAACACTATGGCAGTGTATGTGTGAGGTCGAATGCATAGAATGAGTCTTAAGTGAAGAAGCAACACTATGTTAGTCTATATGTGAGGTCGATTGCATAGAATGAGTCTTGAGTGAAGAAACCTTATTCTTATGCAATACAATCCAAGCTTGAGAGAAGTGGCATAGATATAAGAAAAGCAATGGAATTTGTGAGCATGGGAGGTGAGCTATATGAAGCTAGGAGGCAAGAGGTAAGGGGAGAGATTTAGAGTGACACGGATCCATTTCTGGGAAAATAGGAACTTGTAAGAAAATAGATTATTCATCCCAATAAACTCATGAAAGACCACAAATTCAACATATTCAAGAATTGATAGAATACTTAGCTCAAGATAACGACTCAACATTAGGTGCAATCATCCCCCCTCATGTGTGTGGCCTCTCCCCACACATGAGTATTTACGTAATTCTTTATTCCAAAATAGTCCATAGCCTCCAAAAGTACAAAAAGGTGCTTTTACTTGCACGGAACTCTCTTATGCTCAACATAGAGTGTCCATAAATTGAGGCTAGGGTTAAACCCATATCATGCTTTACAAAAATATTAAAGTTCAAGTCTAAGCTTGATAAATCAAAGCCTTCCAAAATAAATCAAAATGTGCACAAGCTAGCATATGTATATACAAAGTTTGTTTACAAAAATGTGTGCCAACAAATAATATTGTGCGAATTCTCCTCAATCTTATGAATGCTCTTCACCTATAAAATAACCAACAACAAATTGGTAAACAAATACTTCATAAGTATACAACCATTCACCATACACATGTTTGTCACGCGTAAGTATCCTAGGAATCACTCTTTTATACAAAAACCAAATGTAACAAACAGTGTATGCCAAACATATTAATAATTAATAATGGCATCACCCATGATATTAACATGATTTGGCATGACGTAAAGATAATCCAAGCATCCCCAATTTATCTGAGAGGGTAGAATAATATTTTTAATGAGAGCTTAAAATATTTTTAATGAGAGCTTAAAATATATTCTCATAAAGGATGATTTTCAAAAGTTACTAATATTTGATATATTAATTTCCAGTACAAGTTGATGTAATCTGATGATCGATGATAGAATCTAGAGTCAAAACTTCTTCCTAACCCTCAATAAGAGGTGGCTCCTCATACACATGATGAGTGCGAAGTGATCCCCTAAAAGGTTTTAACAAACTTACATGAAATGAGTTATGAATCTGCCAATAAGAAGGCAATTCAAGTTTTTAAAGCAACATCATTGATTTTGTGAATCATCTTAAAGGGTTCATAAAATCTTGGGGTGAGCTTAATAGCTGGGAATTTTTCAACACTTTTAAGTCTACGCTTCTCAATTATCAAAAGTAAATTTTCAAAACATATAACTTTACATTTACAGTTTGCTTTTTTATCATATTGTTCTTGAGCATGTGCAATAGAATGTTTTACATCATTCAAAATGCTACTAAAATCGATAGAGAATTGATTAAAAGCTTTGATTTTGTGGGAAAATCTAGTAGCCGGAATAGGGAAAGGTTTTTCGTACACAATTTTGAAAGGTACTCGACCAATAGTAAAATGAGCAGTATTATTGTAAGCAAATTCAAGAAGATGAATATACTTATCCCATGAATTAGGTTGTTGGGCAACATGGGCTCTGAGTAGATCCAAGATAGTGCTATTAGTAACCTCAGTTTGTCCATTTGTTTTTGGATGGAAAGCAATCTTACTGCCTAAGTTAGAGAAAAGAATGATCCAAAAGTTACTGCATAATCTAGAGTCTCTGTCAAAAACAATGACTTTGGCAATCCGTGATGTACAAATATTTGCTTGATAAACATAATCGCAGCTTGTTTGTCCATTTGTTTCTAGATGGAAAGCAATCTTACTGCCTAAGTTGGAGAAAAGAATGATCCAAAAGTTAATGCATAATCTAGAGTCTCTGTCAGAAACAATGACTTTGGCAATCTGTGATGTACAAAGATTTTCTTGATAAACATAATCACAGCTTGCTAAGAAGTCAATGTTTTCTTACAAGGTAAGAGATAAGCTTGCTACTTAAACATAATCACAGCTTGCTTACTTAAACATAATCACAGCTTGCTAAGAAGTCAATGTTTTCTTACAAGGTAAGAGATAAGCTTGCTTACTTAAACGGTCAACTATAGTCCAAATCATGTCATTATGATTGGATGTAGTAGGCAAACCTGTAATGAAGTCCATAGATATTTGTTCCCAATTTTAATGTTTAAAGAATATTATATTCATCATTCGATTGAAAGTAGCCGGAGCATTAGTCAAACCGAATGGCATAACTAAAAACTCATAATGACTGATTTAGGTTCTAAAAGCAGTCTTGAAGATATCCCCTTCATCCATTCGGATTTGATGACAATCGGACTTGAGGTCAATCTTGCTAAAGTCTTATGCTCCCTTGAGATTATTTAGCAAGTCCGCTGCTCGTGGTATCGGATATTGGTTCTTGAAAGTAATCTTGTTTAAAATATGATAATCGATACAAATTCGATATATCCCATTCTTCTTTTTAACGAGAAGAACTAGAGCACCAAATGTAGAGTTGTTGGGTGTAATAAATTCTTTCTCTCACAGTTCTTCAACTTGTCTTTGAATCTCTTTTTGCTCATGCATGTTAACTCAATATGGAGCTTTACATGGCAGAGAGCTACCAGGGATTATTTCAATTTTATGGTCTTTTAGATGAGATTTGGTAAGCCAGGAGGTAGGTCGTCCATAAAGTAGTTAGAGAACAAAGAGATGAAAGGATCATGAGATACATTTGGTTTAGAGTTAGCCTAAGGTATGAGTCAAAAGTAAACCTAAGTCACCCTTGATTTGACATTGGAGATAAATTTCTTTGTAACATTCCATTAACCACATTGTATGGGTTTCATAATCAATCTAGGGATTATGTTCATGTCTCCATGACCTTCCTAAGATAACATTAACACTTTGTAAAGGACCAACTAGGAATGTTCTCTTTTCTTTCAGTGAATTCATTTCCACTTCTAGATTCTTAACCTCTTTAATGCAATTCTACTTAGTACTTACTTAGCACGATGCATCTAGGTTCAATACTTTCAATGCCTTTTTAGAAATGAAGTCATGTGAGCTACAATCATCATGCAAAAATAGAAATTGATTTTCCTTTAATTTCCCCATGAATTCTTAATAAAGCATGAATTGAAACCTTACCTTCATTTGAATAGTCAGGGTCAGCATTACCCTCTTTCTTAAAAGAATCATCGTCATCCTCTTTAATAACGTTGAGACGAGCCACCCGTGTAGAGTTCTTTCTGAGCATCTCCTTTGGCCACATCTCTTACCCTTGTGCATCTTGGATTTATCAAAAGTAATTGAGGAAAAAATTGGTTTAGAAGACTTTGTAAAATACTTTTCTTGCATTCTAGAATCTCTAGAAATAGATGTTTTACGTTCAGAATTTAAAGTAAGATCTATAGCAGAACTAAGATTAAGAGGATGAAACATATTGACATCAGCCCTAATGGTAGGCTTAAGACTAGCAATGAATTTTCTTTATTGCTCTCTTTCTTTGAGTTTCTCAATCACTTGAACCTGTAATAGAATGTCCCAGAATTTGTTGATGGAGACATTGACATTCTCTTTTCTCAACCTGGTGTAAAGTATCCCATCGCATTAACGAGCTTTAGCCTTGTATTGAGAAGGTAGAAAGTGATTCTTTAAGAGTTTTTGGATCTCCTTCCTTGTCATAGGTCGATGTTTACGCTGCTTGATCACATTCCACCACAAAGTAGCACTTTCAATCAAGTGATTACAAGTACACTTAATCTTGTCCTTTTTCGAGAAACAGTCATCCACTTGATTAAGCCATGCAATAAGTACATGTGCATATTTCTTGCCATCGTAGTTCTGGAAAGTGAACACCTTTCGACTAATCTGTGAATCTTTCCAGGAACTGTGAGCATGCAAAGTAGCATTGACAGTGTACCTAACATGATCACTTTTCTCCTTGTCAGAGTCAGAAGAGTCACACTTGCCGTGTCACTCTAGCTTGCATCGGAGTTCACACTTGCTTGCAATTTTCTCTTGAAGTGCATAAATTTCCTCTTGCATAGTGGGTTGTGCAAGTAGATTCGCCATTACAAATAAATAAATAAAGAAAGTGCAATTTTATGTGTGGATAAAGAAATAAAGACGAGAAACTTAGCTCTTGAACCATGTTGAATTTGGATGGGTTGATCTTAGCATTGTCCTTTTACTCCAATTCCGAATGACTCCCGAGCATGGTTAAGAAGCTTGAGTTTTGGTCGACTTTGGCAAGATTTTTAAAGCCACTTCAAATTCGTTGAGTATTCAAAAATCCTTCCAAAGCTTGATGTGTTGAAGAAACCGAAATCAAAGATATCACCTCAAAAACTTTCGATTTTTGATCCCCTTTGATGATACCCAAAATTTTGGTTGAAAGAAGCCTTCCAATTTTTTGAAAAATGAGATAAAAGCTTTTCTGTAATTTCCAGCAAATTCAATAAGCCTGAAATTCCCTTTTATTGAGCTCCCTTTCTTCTTCTTCTTCTTTTGAATATAAGGGGTTTTTAAGCTTTAAAGAGATTTAAGCTTTTTCAATCAAAGCTTTGCTAAAAGTAATAATTATAAGCCTTTTAAAACTTATACCATCAAGCCCCCCTTTTTTTGGAAGATTGAAGTTGTTACACTTTCTAAAGCTTACAAAGCCTTTAACAAAACGATGGTCCCTCACTGTAAAAACCTGCGTAGTGCAACTGAGGAAAGCAAGCAAATCCACCAACAATTCACAATCCGTCTGCCGCTTATGAATTGGAAGAATTAAGAAAAAATCAATTTCTTGATTTTCCTTACATAAATTTGAGCTTCCCCCTTTGATTAAGCTCTTTTTTTTAAAGATCCAAAAATTATTTAAATATGTAATGAGCGATTAACGCTTCTTTCACCAAATTGATTTGTGGAAAATTGTCTACTCTCTATAATGGATTTCCATCAATAGAGCAGTGGTTTAACATTCTGTTAATTGGGTTTAAGCCTCATTCAATTTGTTGAATTCATCCATACAGTCATCATGGAGAGGCTAAGAATTTGGAAACGCCACTTTTCCAAGAAAAGGGTGGTTTGGTGGTTTTTGCAAAGTGGTTTGTGGTGCTCCTTTGTCTCTTGGTTCTTGCCCTTTGGTTAAAAGTCTACAACTCTTGAAACCTTTGATTTAACCTTCAAGCTTTTAAATCTTGCCTCCATCTTAATTGACCCATAGCTCTCATACCACTGACACGGATCCAT
The DNA here is from genome assembly GCF_041138505.1 of Cibotium barometz. Taxonomy (NCBI): domain Eukaryota; kingdom Viridiplantae; phylum Streptophyta; class Polypodiopsida; order Cyatheales; family Cibotiaceae; genus Cibotium; species Cibotium barometz. The sequence goes on along the minus strand of NC_141061.1, from coordinate 49,164,042 downwards.
TTCTAGGAAAATAGAGAAAATAGGAACTTGCAAGAAAATAGATTATTCAACCCAAGAAAATAGCTCTCATACCAGTGACACGGATCCATTTCTAGGAAAATAGAGAAAATAGGAACTTGCAAAGAGGGCATGTGCAGTAAATCAAATGGCTCTTCAAGCCATGAAAAAAGCCCCAAAGCTATCACAAGAAGCATGAACTTCTTGGATTGCTTCGTGCACGCCTCAATTTGATGCTCCTTTTGCATGCAAGGTTGCAAATACACAGCTTTTGTGTGTATGTGTGTGCGCGCGTGCATGTGTGTCGAAGAGAGAGAGAGAGAGAGAGAGAGAGAGAGAGAGAGAGAGAGAGAGACCATGCACTAACATGGAGTGCAAATGAACACATGTTGTGAAAAGCTGGAGAAAATCTCCATTGTCTAATTTAGGAAGATTTATAAGACATTTGAATATCAAAAATTTAAGGTGAGAAAAAAAGGGTAACGCTGAAGGAAAAAGTGGCTGGAATAAGCTTTCCAAATTAATTAATGTGCATCGAAAAAGTCCAGCCAAGGAAGTTTGGTGGTGAGTGCAGTGTAGACGTAGCGTTAATATGTGCGCTTGTCATTTTTTACGACCGATGTGAATTGGTCCTGCAGCCAAGGACGCTTTCTCCATTTGCGTTCTCTCTCTCATTGTTTGGTTGAAGCTAAACTAATTAAGCTGTTTAGTGCTGGATTAGCACTACGCAATCTTCTTGTGCTTAGTGTGTGCAATTGAGTTTCTTAAGCAAGGGTTAGCTTTTGCTATGCCAATACGAGCAAAGAGATTGTGCTTTTGATCCGGAGAATGAGTTGGGAAGGCAACGGAGAATCAGATTATCCTGGTTTTGACAAATTAAGCGAATATCGGAAGGTAAGTGCACTCTGCTTTCATGTAAGTAACGTGATTAATCTCATTCAGACCCTGTGTATTTCGCTTCCGATCAAGCAACACTAGAGTCGTCTACAAGAGATTAGGCAGACCCATACCCATTTTTTGGGATCATCTGATTAAGAAGCCTTCCATATGCCAGAGATCCTTTCTTTGCTTTCTAGTTATAATGTATCAGTGTCTTTTTTAAAGTGAGAGAATTGACAGATCCTTGCTGCTTTGCCCTGCATTTTTCTTTTCAAGGAACGTAGTCTCACACACCCAATGAGGCGGTGCACTTACACACCTGAATACCTCAAGGCAGTGAACAAGCCGGATAGATGACTGAGCTGCTCTGCCAGTTGGAGTGCACACCCTGCACACTTGTTGGGAGAATCATGGACATGAGCAAAGTCGTGATCTTTGATGCCAAGGTCCTTATGCCAGAGACGATGAAGCTTTGAGGAGCTGAAATGCATGCTCATATCATCACATGTGTCAAAGATGAAGGTGAAGTGCGCCCGGCAAGTTGTTGACGAAGGCCAAATTCCAGTATGTGGGTGTGGCGACCACCGCTCACTTGCATGGTACACACATTAACATAAGAACCCTCTTGCAAGAGGAATGCTCTCCAAGAGGTTTTGAACCCACGGCGTCGCAATTAAGAGTTGTGTTCTCTAAACACTAAGTGATTGTCTGGAGGGGCTTTTTTGCCCTGCATTAATTTTATGCAGACCTATGTCCATGTGTTCTGGTTTCAAACCCATGATCATTCTGAAGTTCAAAGTCCCTTAAAGTGTAATGTGATTAACATGAACAGAAGTGGAGGAAGCTTTTGAGGGCTGCAACCATACTCTTTCTCTGCCATTGACATGCCATTAAATTGCTGTTGGATCAGAAGCTCCAAATGCCACAGCACTTTTACAAGATTGGATCCCAGCTCATTTATTTCAAGCTAATTGTAAACATTGAGCCCACACAGTGATAATTTGTATGCCACAAAGCTGTTTAGGTGTTTGGAGCTTTTTGGCTTGGGAGACTCTAAAGATGACGAGGAACACAGTGGTGACTTTTTTTTTTGAAAAAAGTTTTTCTGAAAAATAGGAGCTACAATGGCAGTGCCGGTGGCGGGCGGCAAGTGGCTCAATTGGGCTGAGCCACCTCTGTTCGAGCCGTGGAGGTGGAAATCCCCAAATGAAAAAATTGAAAAGGGGGATATGGAAGATGGTTGGGCTGACCTGTAGAGTGGCGGCTATTTTTCTTGCTTCTCCTAGCTCCAATAGAGCTTTGCCTCCTTGCAAATGAAGGCCTATATGACCTTTAGGCACCCCAAGCCTCAAGGGGTCTTCTGAAGAGACCAAGGTAGGGAGAGAAGGTGGTTGAAGCTGAGGTAAAAAAGGGCTGCTCTAGCTGCTCCACGTAAGTTGCTACTGCAGATGTGAGTCCCCAGAATCACAAATCCTTATGCTTTGATACCAAATGTTGGAGAGATGTCGTAGCCAAGCACAAAAATCCACACACACACTCTCAAAGAAGCACAGTCATGAGAGTACAAGGAGAGTCACAGAAAGCAATGTTAAAGATTATGTGCAAAAGTACTACAATATGTGAACCCCATAAGTGAAATTAGGGCCGGTTCACATGTACAAGAGCTCGGGGAAAAAACCCTCTCCTAAAGTGAGTAAAAAGTGCACCGACTGGTCCTTAGTGTTCACACACGACTCCCCATATGACATAGGCGTCAACAATGTCTTCCATGTTTCTTGGTTAAAGCCCTATGTTGGACCAGCATTACAGGTCGTTCGGATGAGCAATAGCTTGAGATGGTTGATGAGATGAGCAATAGCTTGAGATGGTTGATGAAGTTGAAGTCATCTAGGCCCGAGCAGATTCTCCTCCACAGATGGAAGCATGGTTCCGGTTGTAGACAAAGACAATTTTGCATGAAGTTCAAGAACCAAGGCACTCATGAAGCCATATGGCTAGATGGAGAATTCTCCCAGGAGTACCCATAGATATTGTCGGACTACGTGGAAGCCTTGAACCTGCCGCCAAGCTATGCAGGAGGGAATGTCACATGCACCTTGCATTGTGATGCTATGTGACACATTGGCTCAGCATTTTATGTAATATCATACAATATATTAATACTCTTTTTAGGATTGTCATATGCTGTGGCCCCATTGTGAGCCCCTGTTTGGGACATGTCCATTTTGTCAAGCACTCTCTTTCTCTCTCTCTTGCTGCTTATGAAGAATACCGGCTGTTGGGGATTGTTTTGGAGGCTTCCATCGCGAAGAAATACTGAAGGCAAGGGTATTTAATCATTTATTATGATTTCTATCCATTGTACTTGATGTACTAGCCCTTGTATCGGTTGTACCAGCTTCTGTACTTGCTGTACCACCCATTGTACCGGTTGTATCAGCTTCTGTACTTGTTGTACCACCCATTGTACCGGTTGTACCAGCTTTTGTACTTGCTATACCAACCACTATACCTACTGTACTAGTCACTGTACATGTTGTACCAGCTTTTGTACTTGTTGTACCTACTGTACCGGTTATACCAGCCATTGTACCTATTGTACCAGCCACACTGTACCTGCTATACCAGCAATTGTATGTAATATGCGGAAGCTCTGGAGAAGAATCGGTAACTTCAATACTCAGAATTCAGCACTCTTTTCGCGATGGAAATTAACGCACAAACTGAAAGGAGAAGTGCATAAAATAGAGAAAGAGAGAGAGGGAGAGATGGAGAGGACACAGTATTGGGTCCCAACTACCCTCTGTAGGGCCCCCACCATGGATGGTGTATTTGTTTTATTAGAATGATGTGAATCTAAAAAGAAAATACAGAATTCTTGACCTTTCTTGGCTGGAAAATCCCTGCCCTTGACCTTCAGTTCTCCACTCCTTTGCTTGGCAACTCCCTTGGCTTGTCTAGCCCTTGATTTTCTTGAGCTCTTGGTGAATAATGAGATGAATGAATGGGATTGTGGGCTCTCCCTTTTATACTAGCCCAACTACAGCAGTCGGCCAGTACTACTGCTGTCGGCGAGTACTACTGCTGTCGGCCAGTACTACTGCTGTCGGCGAGCATTAAATGCTCCCACGACCAGAAAATACAGCAATAAATACTATAAAATGTTGTGCATCACTTTGATACTTGGCTGGGCACTTGCGCACATGGGAAATAGGACTGGGCACTTAGGCACTTGCTGCCTAGGAGGCTGGGCACTGAATGCCCCTTGTTTTGGAGGCTGGGCAGCCTGTATGGGTTTCCCCAAACTTGCCTTAAACCTCTCCCAGGGCTGGATAACCAGTCGGCTACCCTTGGCCTGCCCCTGGGGCTGTCCTACAGCCCTCCCATGGCCTACCAATGGCTGGTGGGGCCTTCCTGGCCCTCATGGGTGCGGTTTCACACCATCCCCATGCCCACACGACAACTTGGGGTAGCCCTATGGGCTGGCCCCTTGTCCTAAACACTAACTACTCAGTGATCTGGCATCCGGTACCATACCAGATACACAGAGTCCCTTACATCATTCTAGAGGGAGACTCACAGCGCAGACTAGCACTGTTTCATGTGCAGGACAGTGCACATCTGACCTTAGACTCATGTGCAGGACAATGCACACGTGACCTCGGACGACTGAGATGGATCCTTGGCTGACTCGTCCCGGACTGGGCTCACATGGGACCAGTTCACCATCCCAAGTCCTGCACCTTCTGTACAGAAATGTCTACGTAGCATCCAAGTGCGGGATGCACGTGACATTCCCTTCTGCTTAACTTGACGGAAGCTGCATAGCCTCCAAATAATCCGTCAATAACTCCGGATAGTCTTCGAAAAACTCTTTGTCGAGCCATACCGCTTCATGAGTTCCTCGGTCCTGAAACTTCGTGAGGAACTGTCGTAGTCTTTGGCCGGAGCCATGCTTGAAATGGTGCAGAAGGATCTATTCTGGAACCATAACTTCTGCTTCATCCACAATGTCTGTTTCCGCTTCGTCTTTGACCTCTGAAGGGGGTGGACCTGCATATGGCTTTAACCAACTGACATGAAATACATCGTGCATAGTCCAACTCGGAGGTAGCTTTAATTGCATAGACACCTCATTAATCTTTTTCCTGATGGGAAAAGGTCCGAAGCTCCTGAAAGACAACTTTGGGCATCGCTTGCCCACCTGCTTCAATCTTTGCTTCATAATCCGAAGATAAACCCATTCCCCTTCCGAAAACTTCATATCCCTTTGGTCTTTATTGGCCTGTCGAGTGTAGGCCTCTTGCGTTTTAGCCAATCTGTCTTTTACTGACTCCAAGATCTCCTGGTAAGACTCCGTCACTCTGTTTGCCTCCAGTATTGAAGACGAAGTCCTGGTTAACGGACGACTGGAAAGGTCTTCCAACCGCTGCCTCATATGGAGTCATAAAATCGGGCTATGGACACATAACACAATAATTCTTTCAATTAAATACATGGACTTTATGACACACACACAAACAGAATCCTCGCTCCCTCGCTCAACAACACATTGGCCCCGAAGTCCGGCGCCCCTTGTGGTATTTCTTTATTGTTAAAAAGTTGGCAAATACAAAGCACGAGTGCAACAGAGCACTCTACTTGCACCAGCTGAGTTTTACAAATTCTGGGAGAAATTTGCCAGCATAACTGCACTAAAACTGTTCCATAACATCTCAGAATGAGTCCCAACTGATGGCTCACTTCCATAGACATCAGACTACCCAATGGAGTCCAAAACATCACAATTCAGCTTGCTGTAATTTTCTGCACAGACCTATTTTCAGCTCTGTTTTCAGCCCAAATTAACCCTTGTACTGTCCTGGAGGACTTTAGCAAAGTCCTACTGCATTCTGGCATCAACCGGGCAACATAACAGCCCAAAAACAGCACCTAAACAGTGCTGAAACAGCATTGTATTGAAGAGGTTATTACCCTCTTCCGTCCCTGCTTTGGTGTAGGAACTAACTACACCGGTTCCTGTTCAAGGAGGCAACTAGCCTCTGCATATAAGCATGAAATTCACACAACTGTACCTGATTTTATCTGATGAGAGCATTACCATAGTCTGCAAGAGAGAGAGAGAGAGAGAGACTGTGGGGAGCAAGCTCAACCCTCAATACATGAGTTGCAGGGCAAGGGAGTGCACCACAATAGCTCTTAACCTGCAACAATCCACCATAATGGCTGCAAATGAGCCTCATTCAGCCCAAAATCCCACGCTTCCCCCTTCCCAATGTGGAAAATGCACATAAATTTGACACTTGGCACATTTTTAAGCCTTTTCCACATGCAATCTTCCAAGCTAAAAATCTCATGACTGGTTCACACTCTCACAACAGTCCTTTGCCAGCTTTTGGTCCCCTTGACATTCCGCACAAACTGACGCGAACACTTTTCAATTCCGACACTGCCCAAAATAGCAGTTCCCTAGATTTTAGGGATGATGTCATCTGCATTCCTTCTGGTCTCGTGACCATCTTTGACCACTATGGTCACTTCAGAATTTGCTTAGAATTCAAGATACATTCACATTTCGGTGGCGGCCACTTACTAGTGTAAACCGGCCTATGCCCTCATCCAGTGGCCATGTCCTGGACACTGTCATTCATCTTTCAGTGCAGTGCTCAGGCTTAGCCAAGCACTGGTCCAAAGTCCCACTGGCTGACCCATTCTGACATTGCAACGGCCCAAGCCCTTCCAAGAGATCTCGGGGGAAAACAACAGCAACCAAAGAGAAAGAAAAGAAAAATATATATTTATAAAGAAATGTAAATAAAGAAAACAACTGCAAAAAGTTTCACCTCCTGGTGACATACCCCCCTCTTGAAAGAAGCAAGCGACCTCGATTGCAAGTCCACATGAAAACGGATGACACAGGACGATCACAAGATTCCCCAGGTGATTAGTGTCATCGCATGTATCTCCTGCCAACGGATGACACGGGGCGATGATAGGAATTCCCCACTACCATTTGTGCCATCGCAGGTTCAAGCCTTTCAAATACATGTTTCCGGATGCAACACAGGGCGATAGCATATATCTTGTACTATTAGTGTCACAACATGTAAATCATTCATTTGAAGCGTAACAGATACAACTTCAAAGCACTGAAAGTTCATTCATTGATTAAGTCATTGACAACAAATGTCAAAACTGTACATTGCCAAACATATGATACAAGTGTACAGGTCATTCAAAATTCAGGTTCAAAAAGCAGAAATAACTGGGACAGACTCTCCTTTCAGCTTCACATCCAGAACATGAGTCTTGTCCCTATGTACAATTGTGATTTTCCTGTTGAAAGCATCCAACACTGCATGTTTCCTATGACACCATGGAATTCCCAACAAGACATCACATCCTTCCAAGGGCATGATAAGAAACTCCTTTGTGTCGACATAACTCTGTATATGCATGCGAAGTTTGCCAAGTATAGGAGTGACAGGAACTGAATGCCCAGGGCATGCCAAATCAGCCTGTCCAACTGGTCCCATCTCTTCAGCACGAATTCCCAACTTGGCTGCCAATGCCGGTGAAATAAAGTTGGCTCGAGCACCAGAGTCAAAGAAAATCAGCACTGTAGCATCTCTGATTTTACCCCATGCTCTGCACAATTCTGTCGCATCATCACATGGCTGGTCACCAACCATGTCAGGTATCAATCCTGCACTCGGCATTGTCTTCTTCTTGGGTGGCCCTTGTTTATCCTCCGCATCTTTTGCTGGCTGTTGTGGACATTTTGCAGCCATATGCCCTTTCTGTTCACAGATGAAACATTTCCCAGCTTGCATCAATGCCTTTCTCTCTTCAAATGACTTGCCATACAGTGGCCTCTTCTATCCTTTGCCTTGAGGTTCCTTCTTCACTGTGCTCTTGAAACCACCTAAACCTCCTTGAAGCAGTGCATTAGCCATGTTTGCATTCTCAATTAGTTGAGTCATGTTGGAAACATTGGTCTTAATACAGTAATCCCTGATCTCTTTGGGCAAACCACAGCAGTACTTCTCTATTTGCTCTGACAATGGCACTGTCCTGTAGGAAGTTACTGGCAAGAGTGCATCCCAAAACTTCTTATTATACTCTTCCAAATTTACACAGTTGGCTGCATCAAGTTTGTGCCATGCTGTCATAACATCCACTTCAAAAGTATTTGTAAGCCAGGCAAAAGAGAACTGCTGCTTAAACTAAACCCATGTAGCAGGTGCTTGTCCTTGCATCAACAGTGAGGTCCACCACTGCAATGCATTACCTTTCAAGAAAGTAGCAGCCTTCCGCACCTTAGAAGACTATGTAAAGTTACCCCCAGTGTATGCTGCATCAAACTGCTGAATAAAAGTCAGCGCTTTCAATTTGTCCTGCATCCCACTGAAAGTCTCAAACTTCACTGCTTGACCACCTTCTTTGTAATCCTTTTGCTTACTGCTCTTGGGGGTCAAGTAATCATAGACTGGCGGCTGTAAGAATGGTAAATCCTTCTGCACTTTCTCTGCACCAGTCCTTGCTGCTCTTTGTCCACTAGGCTGAGAAAATTCAGCCACATTAACAGGTGCTGCAGGCATCAAAACTGGACTGAAATGTGTCTGAAGTCCAGGCTGCACACCTATGTTGGCATAAAGAGGGTTCACAAATTCTGTAGGCATCAGTCTTGGTGACCCTCTTGGCATCAAACCTAGCAAAGCTGTGGGTGGTCTAGCCATGGCCTGGAAAATAGACCCACCACCAAAATAACCAGGTTGGGCAGCAACCAAAGGAGGAATGGTCGGCAGAACCATTTGTGCATTACTGCCCTCATTAACTACCTGATTCTGCACCTGTGTAACATGCTGCACTGGATCAGCTGCCACTGCTGGTGTCTGCTCTACATGCTGTGGCATCCTTGGCACTTGTTCCTGTGCCCTCTCGACTGCATGCTGAGATGATTCAGCCTCGGAATCCCCTGTCCTTGACTGCAAATATCTCTTCATCCTGGGATTCTTCACCAGCTGTTCAAAGGTACCAACGATGCTCAGGAGCTGCGCATGAAATAAATCCTCTTGTTCCTGTTCTTCTACTGACATGGTTGGCTGTGACAATGGCTGTATCCGCTCAGATGCTGACACCCTGGCACCTGTCATCTCTCTACGGTGTTGGCGGGTAGAAGAGGAACTCTCTTCTGCCGGGAGCTTTCCTTTTTCCTTATCTGCCATGCTGTCTACTGAGCCCTCAAAGGAATCATGTATCCAAAGAAAGATCTCGTAATCTTTCTCACCTATAATCAGCTGTACCTCTCTGTGTGTGTCTCTTGTTCACCCAATGCAATCCGTGTCCGGGCTCTTGCAGAAAAGAGCTATCCCGGCAATACCGGGCTATGGACACATAACGCAGTAATTCTTTCAATTAAATACGTGGACTTTATGACACACACACAAACAAAATCCTCGCTCCCTCGCTCAACAACACATTGGCCCCGAAGTCCAGCGCCCCTTGTGGTATTTCTTTATTGTTAAAAAGTTGGAAAATACAAAGCACGAGTGCAACAGAGCACTCTACTTGCACCAGCTGAGTTTTACAAATTCTGGGAGAAATTTGCCAGCATAACTGCACTAAAACTGTTCCATAACATCTCAGAATGAGTCCCAACTGACAGGCTCGCTTCCATAGACATCAGACTACCCAATGGAGTCCAAAACATCACAATGCAGCTTGCTGTAATTTTCTGCACAGACCTATTTTCAGCTCTGTTTTCAGCCCAAATTAACCTTTGTACTGTCCTGGAGGACTTTAGCAAAGTCCTACTGCATTCTGGCATCAACCGGGCAACATAACAGCCCAAAAACAGCACCTAAACAGTGCTGAAACAGCATTGTATTGAAGAGGTTATTACCCTCTTCCGTCCCTGCTTTGGTGTAGGAACTAACTACACCGGTTCCTGTTCAAGGAGGCAACTAGCCTCTGCATATAAGCATGAAATTCACACAACTGTACCTGATTTTATCTGATGAGAGCATTACCATAGTCTGCAAGAGAGAGAGAGAGAGAGAGACTGTGGGGAGCAAGCTCAACCCTCAATACATGAGTTGCAGGGCAAGGGAGTGCACCACAATAGCTCTTAACCTGCAACAATCCACCATAATGGCTGCAAATGAGCCTCATTCAGCCCAAAATCCCACGCTTCCCCCTTCCCAATGTGGAAAATGCACATAAATTTGACACTTGGCACATTTTTAAGCCTTTTCCACATGCAATCTTCCAAGCTAAAAATCTCATGACTGGTTCACACTCTCACAACAGTCCTTTGCCAGCTTTTGGTCCCCTTGACATTCCGCACAAACTGACGCGAACACTTTTCAATTCCGACACTGCCCAAAATAGCAGTTTCCTAGATTTTAGGGATGATGTCATCTGCATTCCTTCTGGTCTCGTGACCATCTTTGACCACTATGGTCACTTCAGAATTTGCTTAGAATTCAAGATACATTCACATTTCGGTGGCGGCCACTTACTAGTGTAAACCAGCCTATGCCCTCATCCAGTGGCCATGTCCTGGACACTGTCATTCATCTTTCAGTGCAGTGCTCAGGCTTAGCCAAGCACTGGTCCAAAGTCCCACTGGCTGACCCATTCTGACATTGCAATGGCCCAAGCCCTTCCAAGAGATCCCGGGGGAAAACAACAGCAACCAAAGAGAAAGAAAAGAAAAATATATATTTATAAAGAAATGTAAATAAAGAAAACAACTGCAAAAAGTTTCACGTCCTGGTGACAGTCCTGCCAATAGCTGAAGAAAAAGAACGATTCAAAACAGCTTGAACTAAAAGCAAATACGCTTCCCACTTACCTTGCTGATCGTGGACATAACACTTCAGCACATCAAAGGCCAACTGGTTGTATATCTCTGTCTGGCCATCTGTCTGTGGGTGGAATGCACTGGAAAAATTCAACTTAGTACCAAAATTATCAAACAATGCCCTCCAAAAATGACTGGTAAACTTGGCATCTCGGTCTGACACTATGGTTTTAGGAATCCCACCAATCGGGTACCAATGCTGAATGAACAAGTGGGCAACATCCTCGGCGGTCACATTGGCCCTGCAAGGAATAAGCATAACAAATTTGCTAAACCTATCAACAATAGTTAAGCACTGCGTATTATGCTTACTTGGACTGGGAGGCAGATTCGTGACAAAGTCCATGGAAATGTCTTGGAAAGGACCCTCAGGAATTGGCAAGGGCTGTAACAACCCTATCTTCTTTCCACGAGGAGCTTTCACCTTTTGACAAATGTCACAACGTTGTACATATGTAAACACATCACGCCTCATCTTTGGTCAATAGTATTGCCGTTCTAATTTCTCCAGAGTCGAATTCAGGCCCCTAAGACCACTTGTAATGGCGTCATGGGCATCATGGAGAAGAGCTGCCCTGAATGACTTCATGACACATAGTCGGCCTTTGTAGAAAAGCCAACCATCGCGTATCAGAAAATGGCATGGTCCTGCGGCATCCAATGCTTGTTCCCACTGTGTACTGAATTCCTCGGAATCCGCGCACGTGTGCTTCATGTCCTCTAGTCCTGTACCAACAAGATCAAGTCTAGTGGTCTGAATCGTAGACACTTGTCCCTTCCTGCTCAAAGCGTCGGCCACTGGATTGGCCTTTCCTGAAAGGTACTCAATCATACCACCAAACTGCTGGAATATCTGACTCCAGCGGTGTTGTCGATCACTCCACTGTGCACTTGGCATTGTCTGAATCCAGCGTAATCCCTGATGGTCAGTGCGAACCTCGAAGTCACGGCCATATAGGAAATGTTTCTAATGTTTCAAGGCCTGTATCACTGCTAGGAGTTCACGATCATAAACTGAGTAGTTCTTCTCAGCGGGCAGTAACTTACGAGACATGTAAGCTACTGGATGACCATTTTGTTGTAAAACACCTCCAATTGCAATGTTACTCGCATCGGTGATCACTTGAAATGGGTCGTCCCACGAGGCAAGTGCTAAACAAGGCGCTTCTGACAAAGCCACCTTGAGGTTGTGGAATGCCTCCAACGCTCGTGGAGTCATTCGAATCTTTTGTCTTCTTATCTTCACTCCCTTTAGCAGATCGGTGAGATCTGCTGAGAGGTTAGAAAACTTGTTGATGTGAGTGGAGTATGCCTGGCATATACCCACAAAAGATCTAATGTCATAGGCTGTCTGAGGTACTTCCCAGTTGACAATCTCGGCCACTTTAGCCGGATCAAGTCGAATGCCTTTAGCACTAATTATATATCCCAAGTAATGCACCTGGAACAGATAAAATTCCGACTTCTTTTCATTGACGTAGAGCTCGTTGCTTTCCAGCAACTTAAGGACTTTCTCCACATCAACGTCATGCTGCTCAACCGTAGCTGAAAATATGAGTGTCGTCCAAAAATATGAACACACACTTTCCAATCAAATCCCGGAAAACACGCATCATCATGCGGTTAAATGTAGCTGGGGCGTTCATCAAGCCAAATGGCATGACCACAAATTCATAGTGGGCTCGTTCCGTATGGAAGGCTGTCTTGGGGATGTCCCCCTCCACAATCCGTACCTGGTGGTACCCACTCTTTAAATCCAGTTTTGAGAACACCTTTGCTCCATTCAGCCTCTCGAGGATATAGTCAATTCGAGGCATCGAGAATCTGCTCTTGATAGTCAGCTTGTTGAGTGCACGATAATCGACACACAAACGGAAAGACCCATCTTTCTTCTTGACAAACAAGATCGGTGCTGCAAATGGCGACACGCTGGGGCGGATGAAGCCAGATTGCAACAATTCTTGGAGTTGGCGGTCCAACTCCGATTCCATTGCCTTAGAAAGGCGATACGGAAACTTGCTCGGGGGTTCCGAGCTTGGGAGGAGGTCTATCTTGTGGTCCTCCGGTCTGGACGGGGGGAGCTGGGGAGGGAGGCTGTCCCGAATAAAAATCTTTTGGAACTTTTCATGGAGAATCGAGTACTTCTCGGAAGCACTGGCCATCGTCTGGGCTGTCTGGATGTAAATCATCGCACACTATGCGCCTTTCCTGACTGCTCGCTTAGCCTGCAGGCTTATGAGCGGAAAGTTCGGAATTCCTGGCTCACACTTAATGGTCACTGGGGCGTTTGACACATTCCGATTGATCTGGAACGTGTGCTTGTCCCACTTGACATCAGGAAGAAACTTGTGAAACCACTGAATACCCAAAATTATGTCTGCTCCTACAAGAGGGGCAACCATAAAATCACGCACAAACTCTATGCCCTGAATCACTAACTTAGCACCTAGAGCTTCATACTTGACGCTCGTTGTCATGCCTGTGCTAAAACCCTCAACCTGTTTGTCCACTAAAGTCAGCTCGAAACGGGCACGCCTAGCGGCTTGTTCCGTAACCACATCCTTCGTGTTGCCGCTGTCAAACAAGACGACTCTCTGGCCACCTATGTAGCCAAATGACTTGAGCAATTATTTGCGCTTATACTCTTGGTCATGGGCGCCCTTCTGCTTATCTTCGAGCTCCCGGCTAATAATTGCTCCAACTGAAGCACCGGGGTTTGAAGAACTAGGGGTAGCCGTTGGGGTCTGTGTGGGAGCTGAACTCACCACGGAAGCTGTGGAGGCGGCGGCGGCGGCGGGCTTTGGAGGCTTCTTAGGACAATCCCGAGAAGTATGTCCTTTTGTATGACGAAAGAAACATCTACCCTCCTTCTTGTACTAAGAAAGTTTCTCAGCACTTAACTTGTCACCTGTCTTGCTTGCCTCCGCTTTCTGGTCTGGAGTAAGCTTAGATGCATTGTTCGAGTTCTTGGAGCCAGAGGCTCCCGGGCTCTGTCCTGGGGAATTATGTTTCATTTCTGCACTCCGCGCAAGCGAGAGTGCGTCCTCAAAGGTGGCTGGCCTAAACATACGCACCTCCCATTGGATTTGTGTGTCCAGGCCATACAAAAACTGCCCTTTCTTGTCCGTATCAGATAAGCCTAATTGCAGACATAACGTCAAAATTTTATTGGTAAACTGAAGGATTGGTTGCGCGTTCTGACGCGCTCCGCGGAACTCGTCTTCGAGTCGCTCAAGGTAGTGAGGTGGTAGAAACCGCTGCTTAAGGTCGCGGACAAACTCGTCCCACACATAGGCTGCCATACCTGCTCTGGTGTGGGCATGAGCCCACTGAGTCCACCAAGGAATGGTCTCACCTTTCAAGTACCAACTGGTTGAGATCACTATGTCAGTATCTGTTTTCCTAGGTGCGGCAAAGTAAGCTTCAAATTGATGTAACCATGAATAAAGAGTTGTGGGATCGAGTTTACCATTATACTTACTAAAGTTCATTTTCTTGGGAAAATGATTCGAGGGCGCCGCCGGTGTCAATCTGGCGTCTAAGGCTCTGAGGTAACGCTCGTGTTCCACGCGTCGCATGGCTTCGTCTTCTCGTTGTCGGATCTCCAATGCACGCATTTGCAACTCAAGCAAAGAGCTTTGGCTGCGGCTGTGACCCCGCGAGAGGGTCCCTGTGTCGAGGATCTGGTATTTGGGATACGGAAGGAGAGGGAGGAGGAGATGGAAAACGCGACGCTGGAGAGCGGGTACACTCCTCCAGAGCCAAGATCTGCGTCTTCTGCTCATCCAACTTGGCTGTCTGTTTTGCGATTGCTCGCATCATCTGCTGGAACATGTCTGTGACACTCAAGCCTAGTGCCCTAGCTGGGCTGCCTGGTGCACTCTGGTCCCATGGTTCTTGGTCTTTCTCGTCGTCGAAGCTCGCCATAGCAGGAAAATGCATTTCCTTTCTGGGACGCAATCTGACCATCCACTATCTGTGTGGGAGACGTCCGGAGGCTTCCGGAGGCTAAAAACCAACCGTCCTTCGAGGGACAGGAGTCACTCCGAAAGCGGTAGCCCACCGGCGTCTAAAAACCAACCACACGAGCGAGAAAAAAATTTCTAGCTTCTTTGCTGAATCTTTGTACTTGAAGTAGGCTCTACCACTGTAATATGCGGAAGCTTCGGAGAAGAATCAGTAACTTCAACACTCAGAATTCAGCACTCTTTTCGCGACGGAAATTAACGCACAAACTGAAAGGAGAAGTGCAAAAAACAGAGAGAGAGAGGGAGAGATGGAGAGGACACAGTATTGGGTCCCCATTACCCTCTGTAGGGCCCCCACCACGGATGGTGTATTTGCTTTATTAGAATGATGTGAATCTGAAAAGAAAATACAGAATTCTTGACCTTTCTTGGCTGGAAAATCCCTGCCCTTGGCCTTCAGTTCTCCACCCCTTTGCTTGGCAACTCAAGACCAGAAAATACAGCAATAAATACTATAAAATGCTGCGCATCACTTTGATACTTGGCTGGGCACTTGCGCACATGGGAAATAGGGCTGGGCACTTAGGCGCCTGCTGCTTAGGAGGCTGGGCATTGAATGCCCGCTGTTTTGGAGGCTGGGCAGCCTGTATGGGCTGCCCCAAACTTGCCTTAAACCTCTCCCAGGGCTGGATAACCAGTCGGCTACCCCTGGCCTGCCCCTGGGGCTGTCCTATAGCCCCTCCATGGCCTACCCATGGCTGGTGGGTACAGCCAGGGCCTTCCTGGCCCTCATGGGTGTGGTTTCACACCATCCCCATGCCCACACTACAACTTGGGGTAGCCCTATGGGTTGGCCCCTTGTCCTAAACACTAACTACTCAGTGATCTGGCATCCGGTACCATACCAGATACACAGTCACTGACATCATTCTAGAGGGAGACTCACAACGCAGACTGGCACTGTTTCATGTGTAGGACAGTGCACACCTGACCTTAGATTCATGTGCAGGACAATGCACACCTGACCTCGGACGACTGAGATGGATCCCTGGCTAACTTGCCCGGACTGGGCTCACATGGAACCAGTTCACCATCCCAGGTCCTGCACCTTCTGTACAGAAATGTCTACGTGGCATCCAAGTGCGGGATGCACGCGACATTGTACCTGCTGCACCGACTGAATGGAGAGTTGTACTTGCTGTACCAGCTCTATTGCATGAAGACCCGTGGTTTTTGGGGAAGAATCAGTACCCACACGGAGGTATATGGATTATGTTGTTGGCTCGGCATTTCTACAGCCTATGTTCCGGCTTGGTTGGCTCGTGTTGGGCTGTGTTATGGCATTTGTATATGGATAATCCGGCATCTCCCGTCGGGAGAGTAAGGCCCTCAAAGCTTGTACATGATATTATTCTCCTTGGGTAATAAAATACTCCAAGGGGGGGGGTCGGCCCATTCCGGCCTCTATTTGGTGTCACACATGCAAGCTCCACTTTCAGCATTTGTGGATGTTTTGTCTAGCTTTTATGTTTCATGCAAAGTGATGATGATGGATATATGTTAAGGCTGTGGCCATGTTTAAATGTTTTAATATGCATTGATGGTATCAACAAGTGTGTCAAAGGCCCTAGTCCCCCGGGCACCCGCCGCAAGTTACACCTTGAGAAGATAAACGCAATTCTTGATTGGGACATTCTGAAGATAGCTCGAGAGATACGATCCTTCGTGGGCCTTTGCCAAGTGTATAGCTTGCATATGGATTGGTTTTCTAACCTTGTAGCACCATTGACAGATTTGCTCAAGGGAGTGCAAACTAGAAGACAAAAGGTTTCCGTCACAAGAAAGGCTTTAGAGGCGTTCTTTGCTCTGCAAAAGGCGGCTTCCGAAGCACCAATCCTCAAACTCGCATCATGGGATGATCCCTTTGAGGTGATTACAGATGCTAGTAAAATCTCGCCATTGGAGCAATATAACAACAAGAAGGAAGACCCGTGGCATATTATAGCAGGAAGCTGAATGATGCAGAAAAGAACTATTCTGTCTACGACAGAGTTGCTAGGGGTTATCACAGCCTTGAAATAGTGAAAGCCTTTTCTTTATGAAAGGGAATTTACTGTGAAGACAGACCACCAAGCCTTGAAGTGGTTACAGACTATGCCGAGGGTCCTTTTCACGACATTTTGATGGATTTAGTTGGACCACTTCCCGCATCTACTGGATCTCGAATACTCAGTGTATGACGATAGTTGAAGCTTTGTATGCTTATACCATGCAAACAGATGACCACAGTAGAAGATATAGTCCGACTGTTTATCCGACATTGGTATCCAGTATGTGGTTTGCGACGGACCATTACTTCAGATTGGGATCCGAAGTTTACATCTCACTTCTGGCGAACTCTGTTTGACAACGTTGGTACCAAATTGCAATTGTCCAGTGCATTCCATTCCCAGACCGATGGCCAAACAGAGATTTACAATCAGTTAGCTTTTGATGTGCTTAAAGCATACTGCCATGATCAGCAGTCAAAGTGGGAGCTTCATCTCCCATTGGTGCAGGCGATTCTCAATGACATACACTCATTAAGTGTTGGTAGAACTCCTTATGAGGCAGCCTTTGTTCGAAGATTTTCATCCCTTCTCACTTGGATGATATCTCCTTCCTTGGAAGCCAACAAGACATCAGAAGCATTTTCAGCCATCATTGAGTCAGTCAAAGAGCGTCTTACCAAAGCTCAGGAGGCTTATGCTAGACAAGCAAATAAGTCAAAAAGAGATGTCAACTTCAAAGAGGGCGATTGGGTATACGTAAGGATCATGAAGCAAAGACGCAAGCAAGTGGGCAAGTGCTGTCCAAAGTTATCATTTAGGAGTTAGTGATATCGCCATGCAACTCAGATTGCCAGATAGTTGGACGATGCACAACACCTTCCGCATCTCTTGGTTAAAGCCTTATATCAGACCTTCATTGCAGAATGTCCTAGAAGAGTAGCAACCAGAAATGGTTGATGAAGCAGAAGTGATAGAGCTTGAGTAGAGATCCTTCTACATCGTTGGAAGCATAGTTCCGGACGACAACTTCACCAATTTTATACCAAGTTCAAAGATCGAGGGACCCATGAAGCCGTTTGGCTAGATGAAGAATTCTTCCTCGAGTATCCGTAGTCATTAGCGGACTACCTCGAAGCCATGAACTTGCCGCCAAGCTAAGCAAGAGGGAACACGTGCATCCATGCACTGTGGTACACAGTGACACACTGGCTCATCAACAATGCAAGAAACATGTATAGAAGTAGTACCTTGATAGAATATTTTGTCGTATGTCGTGACCCCTTTGTGAGCCCCAGTCTGGGACATGTCTGGCATGAGCTACGTAGGTCAACCTCCTAGCCATAGAGGTCTGTAGGTCAATTCTCTTAACCCACTTTGGAGAATTCAGCAAGTAGTCCTCATGTAGGTACATGTAGATGTTAACCTTAGGTTAGAATGCATTAGAGCATGATAGTTGCATCCATGTAGTAGGGGCCAGCCCCAAGGCTAACCCTAGGTGACAAATACCCTCAGCCAACAGTAAGTCTTAGTCGGCAGCCTCTTAGGTGGCTTGGACAGCAGTCGACAACCATGTGGCTGTGCATGCAGTCGGCCAGGTCTGATGGTTGTCGGCGAGTAACCAGAAGCCCCACGACTAAAACCAACATATAATGCTTGTTAACCCAATCGTGGCAGATTTAAATAGGCCTACAGTAGTAGAAAATAGCCGACCTGCATCCCTTGGACATATTTAAAGGTAAGCTTGCCATAGTCCAAAAATCATGAGATAAAAGCTCAAGTTTACGTTCTCAAGTCAAGCATGTGTGCTTAGGCAGCGTGCCTTTGCATACTTTCAGCATGACACTTGGCAGTGATCCAGGTATACACAGGATTTTTCCCAACCCGTATGGTTTTTTCCCAGTCGGCTAGTTTAGTTCTCTAGTCGGCCAGCTTCAATGTCTCCAGTCGGCCAGTACTACTCAGTCTAGTATCTTGCCTAGTCTATCTTTTGCTCCCTCACTTATGGGATTGCTTGTGTCTCTTGCTTGGGACTGTATTGCTTCAATATATTCAGCATAGGTGCTCCATATCTCTCTCTCTTGCACTCTCTATTCAGCACACTCTCGTGCTCTTTTGCTTCCGCTCTGTGCACTCTCACTCAGCACACCATCCCTCAGTCTCAGACCGGTGTATTCTCTTCGAAGATAGTTTCATAGTCGCCTACAACTTATGCACAGTTCTACCCAACGTTTGGCGGCAGTCAGTCAGTCAGTTTGTCCACTCAGTCTTGTGGGCACAGTTCAACTTGTATTCAGTTCTCCAGAAGAAATAAAGCAAATACTCCTGCTTGCAGGGGGAGCCCTTCAGTGGTGGGTAATCGGGACCCCATCTGGTGTCGTCTCGACTATATCTTTCAGTTCATGTATGCTGTTTGAAGGATTGCTAAAGACTCACTAAACTCAGGTATAAAGAGGGCCTCGTTCACACGGTCCTAGCTTGGTGTATGCTACAACATGACTTTTAATTCAAGAGGCACACCCTTACACTAAGGGATGTGCCTCTTCATTTGTACCTATTCAAGCCCTATTTAACAAGGCCTTGTGTCTCGATGCAACACAACACAGCTTTCCGTTCTAAGTGTCTTTACTTTTTGAGTCTCTAGTCATGCCTCCTAAAAAACTAATAGACTAAGAAGTCCTCACAATGTATCAGAGCAAACAAACTCCAACCCGTAGGATGCCCACAGCCAAACCCTAACCCTAAAAATCAGTGAGCCTTCACCGTAAAATTAGCCTTAGCATGGTTTGTATGGAAGAGCGGGTGAGGATGCCCCATTCAATTTTGGCCCCTTTGCCCAATTTTGCCTGATTTATGATTTCCTCCAAAATTTTGTAAAAATATCTTTTACACAAAAGAAGATGGAATGTTGAATTGTTACCTAGGTCCTTGTGGCCTCGTTAGAACCCTTCCTAGCATCCTCTAAGCGTCTCTATGTGCTGATAGCTTATTTGTGGGCTGAATTGTCATTTTCAACGGCCGCCTCCTTTCGAAGTGAAGAGCCACGACTGGTGACAAATAAAATAATAATTCTTTTTAAGACTTTAAAGGCTTTAAGCCTAAGGCCTTTTAAACCTTATACTTTAAAGGCCTTTAAAAGCCCTCCAAACCACACAAGGCAGCCACCAATGGCTAGCTCGACCAGCCATGCACGCCACCTGGCCTCAACATAAAAGAGAGGAAGAAGAAAGATCATCATAAAATGGCCTGCTAGCACTCGACAACAACGCCATGAGAGCAAAACCGGCGCATGCAACATTTTTTAAAAAAAAGGGAGATACATACACGATGAAGAGACACTTGTTCAGTAGCCCGCCTTTTGTCTACAAATCCTCATGAAGACTCAAATCTTCTCGCAAGATATTGTAAAGAAGATATATATCAAGTGTGTTCGTTTTAGCATTTTGTGCCTGTAAAATCCCCACTCAGCAACATAACACAAAAGCACACACAATAATGTGGCATTGCTATATCTTAGAAACCCGCCACTTCATAGTTTTTCAGACATAGCACATTTCGGGCGCCAACATTACGATGTACGGCAAAACAAGTCCCAGCATTACTTGGACCCACTTGTCCACATTGCCCAATAAATAGGTTTAGGCTTCATTTTCCAACCCATACCTTCTTATGGACGAGGCACCCTATGACCTAAGTTATCTTCAAGACACTCCTCCTCGGGCACCCTCCCTTACTCCCGTACTTGTTCCTGTTTCCCAACATTTTTCCGCATTCAGATAGCCACACCTACTTCTTGTGAATATGATTTGTGGATATTTGGGGTTCAAACCTAGATCCGGGAACAGGATTCGTCGGATTATACCTTTACATCTCACAGTTCACTAGTTTGACACTAGAGATCTCTTCAATAATCCTTGAAGATAGGCTACATGCCTTTGTCGAGGGTCTTAATCCCAATCTTTGTGTAGACGTGCGAAAGTACAACCTCACTGACCTTACCTCGGCAATTGCATATGCGGAACACATAACAAACCTTACCAACACCTCTCGGGGACCACCTCAGCTAGGTCGTCCACCCTTTTCAATTGTAGGAAAAAGTCCTCGCTCCTATAACAATAGTGGCAATACCTCTTCCTCTGGTGGCGCTTCAAATTGATTCAATTCTTAGACAAGTTCCCAGAAACCTCACCGTCAAGATGATGGCTCCTCCTCCGATTGTTCATGGTGACGATAGTCCTCTCAACTACAAGGATCAGATTGTGGACGTGACTCTAGATGTGACCAATCTCGCCATTCTAAGCTAGACTATAAAAAATTCTCCTCAAGGTCAACAAAAATTGGGATTACATACTATCTGGTCAGGAAACCATCGTTGGTTTGAGTGCCTTCAATAATCGACAAAACTCCAATGTGGAACCTTCCACCTTAGGTTCAATGTTCGGAAAATTCCAAAGGCAAGCGTGCTATGACCCTGGCTTAGCATGAATAGGCATGTGTAATTATCTCAGTGACAAGCACAATCTTCCTCTACAATTCCAACCTCGGTGTCCACACATGTATTGACACTTATTGGCTCAATTTTTACCTGCCCTGTCAAGTCAGTGTCCTGATCGACAACGGATGTTCTCACAACTTTGTGGTCACGACGAGGGTTTAGGGTTTGAAGATATGCACCACTCACAGTCCCCACACTTGTGAGATAGAGTTGGCAGATGGGTCTGGATTCAAGTGCTATTATACCATGGCTCCTTGACTTTCCTTTTGCATTCACTTCACTAATATCGTGTTAAGATGGAATTTGAGGTTATGCCCCTATCCAGGTACAACACGATCTTGGGTCAGCAATGGTTGTATCAGAACGACCCTCTCATCAGTTTTTGCAGCCACACCTTATAGTTTGTCAAAAATGCCCATGGACATCAATTGCCAAGGCGTTCATGATCAACCCTCCACTCCGACCTAGTCCACACTTCAAGCAAAGTGGTGGGTTTAAAAGGCAGGTTGTTTTTTTTTTTCCGAGAAAAGATCCTTTCATTAGTTATGTAAAAAGAACGCCCGTAGGGCTACAAAAGAGATCTCTCCTGCTCCTAACATAGAGAAGAGCAGTGAATACATCATGGCAGCCCGGGAGACTCTCCCTAGGTGCTAAAAAGGCAGGTTGTTCTTTGACACTCTTAATGATTTATTCCATGAAGGAGATGGTGCCTAACCATAATTCCAAGGTGCCATATTTGGCTCAACCCTTCTTTGCCCCACATTTGGATCTTTTTCTTGCGGAATTACCCCCAATTTTGCCTTATCGTGGATCATCCAATTGATCTACTTTTTGGCAATTTGCTTGTTGCATGCGCGGAAGCCTTGCTATATTGATCCACAGCCCGAAGCCTAATTAAGAACATTGATGCTGAATTAAGATGATTAAGACAAAGGAGAGAGAAGAAGAGAGAGATTGGGTGTAAGGATTTTCTTTATTCATATGGTACAAAAAGATTACATGACTGCTTGTACATGACTTAGGCCTATGGTCAGCCCTATAGGGGTGACCCTGGCCCTCTTCTACATGACTTATGCTGACTACTGAATGAAGGAACTTCTGAAAATGACTTGATGAACGCTGAATTGAGGACTGCTTATATATGCTTGAGGTTGCTGGTCGGCCAACTACAGAAGCTGTCGGCCAGGTTTGGACAAATAAAATGCATACTTTATATGTAATAAATTCCTGCGCTGACTTTATGATCTGTCAACATTGCTGGACCATCTTCTGGATGCTGCCGACTGGCTTCTTGGACCCACATGAAGGCTGCCGACTGCTGTTTTAACAGCCTGCCTGGCTGCCGATTGGTCATCCAGACCCTCCATGATGCTGCTGATGATGACGATGATGATTTGATGCGAATGAAGATGCTGTAGACAATGCTACTACATTGATGACTGATGATTAGACAGGGATTATGCCGTTCATTCTGAAGATTAAGCCATGGCACGGCGTGCACATGAAATTCCCTTCTGCTAAACTTGATGATGGGGTGGACACTCTATCATCCTTCCTCCTTGTACTTCTACTGACCTTGAACTGCTACTGACTTTCTACGGACTTTGAATTTACTGTCTGATATTTTTTTGTTTGAACACCTTCACTCTTGATCTCCACCTATACTTGAGGTTGCTGGTCGGCCAGCTTTGGACAAATAAAATGCGTACTTTATGTAATAAATTCTTGCACTGACTTCATGATCTGCCCACACTGTTGGACCATCACCTGAAAGCTGCCGACAGCTGTATAACAGCATGGCTGGCTGCTGACTCGTCATACAGACCCTCCATGATGTTGCTAATGACGACGACAATGCTTATGATTATCTGATGCTGATGAAGATGCTGTAGACAATGCTACTGATGATTAGACATGGATTATGCTGTTTATGCTGAAGATTAAGCCATGGCACGGGCATGCACGTGACATTGCTACCTACTTATGCTCCATATCGAGTCTCTCATACTGAATCCCAAGAAATTCAACGCCAGTTAACGGAGCTCTTGGACAAAGGTCATATTCATCCCAGTAAGAGTCGTTTTGGTGCACCCGTCCTACTCATGAAAAAGAAAGATAAGTCAATGCGCCTTTGCATTGATTATCGTGCCCTCAACAAACTCACTTCAAGAATAAATACCCTCTTCGGATTTAGCACCTTCATGGGGAAAAATTCATCCGACTTTTCACATATCATGGATCAAGAAATTTGTACCAGAGATTCTACTGTACCGGATTCACATATCATGGTAGAGGTGGTGGTTTCTCTTGGCATATTCTTGATAGGAGAGAGAGAGAGAGAGAGAGAGAGAGAGAGAGAGGATCTTTGCCTTCCATATTGATGCGTTGGGGAGGAAGGAAGTCGATATGCCTGTAAGAGGAAGTGGGCGCTTTTCCTCCGTTGCTTTCATAGCGTTGCTTTCTCCATTAGCTTTTCCCTTGAAACATTAATGTTGCCAATACTAGCTATAATAATAACATTAGTTATCAGTTATCTCTTGCACATATAGAAATGCCCAATGCATTATTGGTGAGAGTGAACTATGATGTTACTGCTCTTTCACACGATGGTCCTTGTGTGTTTCATGTCTCTCAGAAGCCCAACATATGTAGAGATCATTTTCAAGCAACAAGCAATATAACATAGATTCATGGAAAACAATTTATTAAAAAAAAGAGAATTTTCATTGCCAATGAGGTGATAGCCCAAGTGGTGAAGGTGTTTGCTTAGGACCAAGAGGGCCTGGGTTCAAAACCCCACAAGGTGCTTCCTAGGCAGCATCACCTACAGGTGGTTAAAATGGACCTATGGGTGGTGAAGAATGGGAACTACGGGAGCATCTTGGGCCTAAGGCTAGTCGGGAAAAAAAATCCCCGTCTTATAGAGCTTTGTATGTAGCATGCAATAGGTTGATTTTCGTAACGCGTGTGGCGCAACAAAGCCTTATTTATACCTGTTTATTTATGCAATTCCACTTTGAGAGAGAAGATATGATAGAGAGAGAAAATAGATAGTCGATACATTATTGGGTCCCAATTACCCACTGAAGCCCCCCTGGCAAGTAGGAGTATTTGCTTATATTTCTTTAGAGAACTTTGTACAATGAATATGAATGATGATTGAGGACTGTAAAGGACGAAGTAGACCGAACGCAGGCTGATCCAAATGCTGTCCAAGCTCCTTTGAATAGCTCTTCAATACCACTATGCAAACCTCAAAACTGAGGGATGCACAGATGTTGGCTAAATGCTGAAGAATCTCTTTGCAGAGGCCTTGGGAACTTTAGCACAATAAAGTGCTGAATGCTGAGTGTAAGTGGAAGGAGCTTGAGGCTTTAGGCACACATAACTGCTTGAGAACTGCTGTAGACTGATTTGATGATTGATGATTTATGTTGAATACTAGGCGCCTGCTTTTATATGGACATATGTTGTTGGTCCGCCACTGGTGTCGGCCTGTTTTTATGGACAAAAAAAGCCTTTTTTCGCAGCATTAAATGCTGTGCGAGATTACGTTATTGTCCCTTATGCTTGGCCGATTGGCAGGTGCTGGCCGACTTGATGTTTGTAGACATCTTTTGTTGTTAGCCTGTTGAAGGCTGCCGACTATACACCCAGTCATCCTATGGGTTATACATTTCATTCTTCATGAGCTACATGAGGTACACTTGCAGGGCGTGAAGGCACTGATGGTTCCTCTCTATGCTTTATCCTCTTTAGGCATGTGGCCTTGCTCAACCATTAGTGGAGTTACCTGGACATTTGGGATACCTGCATTTTCTTCATAGGCATCCCCATTACAAGCCAAATATGCACGTGCTGCATCCCTCAGTTGCATATGTAACTCTCGAGCTACGACTCCCAGAGTCCCATGACATAATCCATAAATGATTCAACTTTCTTGGCCAATGGATCTTGCATTAACAAGAGCTTGCATATGAGTAAGTTCAGCCCATAATGATGTGGATTCTCCTTCTTGGAATTTTTCTTTACCACGGGACAGTTGTCCCACATGCATGGGCTGGCCTTTGGCTGGCCCATAGGCATACTTCACATACAACTACTTGTCTACACTTCTATATGCTTGCTAATGCAAAGGCTAAACTGTGATTGACCTCTACATGAATCTATTTGATGGATTCTCCAAGTGGGTAAGAGGACTGACACATGTAGACTCTCTATGGCTGTGGAGACTGACTTACGTAGCTCGTGCCTAACATGTCCCGGACTGAGGATCACAATGGGGTCACGGCATACGACAAATATTCCTAAAAAGGTAAATCCTATTGTATACATGCTGCACTGATGTAGAGCCAGTGTGTCACATAGCACTCCCGTGCAGGGTGCATGTAACATTTCCTCTTGCTTCGCTTGGCGGCAGGTTCGGTCTGCCAAGAGTTGGGGATACTTTGGAAAGAACTCTTCGTCGAGCCAGACTGCTTCATGGATACCTTGGTTCTTGAACTTTGTGTAGAATTGTCTTTGTCTTCAATCCATGCTTCCATCTATGGAGGAGAATCTGTTCAGGCTCATTTACTTCGGCTTCGTCTACGACATTTGGTTGTTGCTCATTTGCAATATCTTGCAAAGCTGAACCAAACCAAGAAACATTGAAAACATTATGCATAGTCCAACTATCTGGAAGCTTAAGCTTCATAGAGACATCATTTATCTTTTGAATGATAGGAAAGGGTCGGAAGCTGTGAAAGGAGAGTTTTGGACAATGTTTGCCCACTTGCTTCAATCTCTGCTTCATTATCCTGAGATATACCCAATCTCCTTTTTTAAAGTTGACATCTCATCTTGATTTGTTGGCTTGCCTGGTGTATGCCTCCTATGCTTTGGCAAGGCGCTCCTTGATAGACTCAATGATCTCTGAAAAAGTTTCGGTGGTCTTGTTGGCTTTCAAGGAAGGTGACACCATTCTCATAAGAAGTGATGAGAAATAGCGGCCAAATTCTACCTCGTACGGAGTCCGACCAATGCTAGATGAATGAGTGTCGTTATGGATGGCTTGGACCAAAGGAAGATTGTGAAATCTCTCCAGCAATGCTTAAGCGCTATCATCACCCCCAATAGCTCTTTGTCATACATAGAATAATTCTTTTTTGCATCCTTTGATTTCCGGCTATAATAAGCCATTGGACACCCTTCTTGTTGGAGGACAGCTCCTATGGCTAAATTACTGGCATCGGTAATCACCTCGAAAGGATCATCCCACGAAGCCGATTTGAGAATTGGAGACTCAGAGGCAACTTTTTCATTGCATGAAATGCCGTAAGTGCTTTGCTCAACGGAGACCTTGTGTCGACGCGTCTTCATGCCCTTGAGCAGATCTGTAAGAGGTGCTGCAAGGGCGGAAAATTTGTCCATATGGGAACTGTATGCTTGGCAGAGACCTACAAAAGAGCGGATCTCTTGAGCATTTTTGGGAACATCCCACTTGAGAATTGCCCTTACCTTTTCAGGACCGAGGCTAATCCTGTCTGCATTGATAGCATATCATATATAATGAATTTCTTCTACTCCAAATTCACTCTCTTTTGCATTGATACAGTAGCAGAAAAGATGAGTATATCATCTAAAAAGATGAACACACACTTTCGTATGAGCTTGTTTGTTAGCGGTAAAGATCCAAACCTAATGATAGTCACTGTTGGGGTCTATCTTCGAAAAGAACTTTGCAGTATTGATTCGCTTAAGGATATACTCAATCTTGGGCATTGGGAACGTGCTCTTCACTGAGCTTATTAAGAGCCTTGTAGTCCACGCATAATCGTGCAGACTTATCTTTCTTCTGCACAAATAAGACAAGTGGAGTAAAGGGCGAGGATGAAGGTTGGATAAATCCTGCTCGAAGTAACTGGGAAAGCTGCTGCTCCAGTTCGCCCTCCAGTGCCTTAGAAAGACGATAGGGGAACTTACTGGGTGGTTCTATCTCGGGGCTCAACTCAATGCGATGATCCTCAGGACGACTGGGTGGGAGCTACGGCGGGAGATCATCCTTTAGCATGATGTCTTGAAACTGTGCTAGGAGACCATCCGGCTTTAGCTTTAAAGGGATTGCTGATTGAACAACAGACTTATTGCTACGGACATAAATCAATGCGCACTTGGTTCCTTTTCTGATAGCTCATTGGGCTTGAATTTGTGAGATGAGTGGAATACCTGGAATGCTCATATCCCCACGAATTAGGACAGGCTTAGGAACCATAACGGGAACGGGAACGGGAACGGGAACGGGAATGGAACGAAAGCACCACTAGGGGAACAGGAATGGGAAAAAGGGGGAACGGGAACGAGGGGGAACGGAAACAGGGAACGACCTAGATAATTCCTAGAAATGACAATAAATCTTAACATACAATGCTCATTTATATAACCAAATCAGAGACACACTAAAGTCTAGTGCACCACAATTTGCATGGCTAGATACTAACACTAAACAGATCTCACAAGTCAAAATAAATTAGCCCACATCATACATGACATAAGTGACAAAAAGCACAAAATGTGGCCCACAGCCTAGATAAAAGAAACAATCCAAGTCCAAAGTCTAAGCCTCAAGGTGACATGCAAACAGTAAGGAGATATCATGCATGGCTACTGCTAGTGATGCCATCAAGGAGACTATCATCTATGTCATCCAAGAAAGCCATATCATCAAGACCAACATCTGCAGCATCCAAATCTTCAATCCCATCGTGACCAGGATCTGCAAGTCCATGTGTCTCCTCATCATCCGAGGACTCCTCATCAAGCAATATAAACTTCTCTGGTTTGGGAGAAGCCATATCACCAAGCAAGCGCAAATTAGCACTTACAAAAATCAAGTCATTGACTTGTTTTGTCCCAAATTTGTTCCTCTTCTTGGATGCAACATGGCCGAACACACTCCATAGTTGCTCAATCGGAGAGGAGCTTGCACCTTGAGACAAGATCCTTACTGCCAATGATTGAAGCTGTGGTGTACGAGCCCCATAATCCTCCCACCATAAAGCAGCCCCTATCTTAAACCTATCTCTCTGTGCATCAGCCGATCCAAACCTTCCCAACTTGCTGCGATAAAATCCAAGTTGGTCTTTCACCAACCTTCGTTTATCTGCATCACGAACTTGCCTAGAAAGCATTGTCTCCCAACCATCCATCACCTCATCATCGGCCTCTTGTCCACATCCTTGGAACTCGGGATCCAAGACATAGGCAGCAGCATGCATAGGAGAATGATAACCATTCCATCGTGCTTCACATAATTCTCGAACCTCTGCATATTTCTCATCAGATAAGCCCATTTCCCCTATTTTCTCGATCATTCGGTCAGCCCCCTCATAAACCTTGCCAATGCATGGCTCCCGTCCATCTGCAATCCGCATCAAGCGCATGATCGGCTTCATCATAGCATATTGATAGTGTTGACTTCATCCCAAAATGTGAAGTCTTGTATGGTTCTTGCAATCTCTATGCCGGCTCTTGACCGAGAAAGAGCCCATCCCATCCACTCATTGCATACAACCAACTGCTTCAAAGGCAAGTGCACTTTGGATAACCTCTTCATCATGAGAAAGTTATAACCAAAGCGTGTCTCTGATTACTTCAAGAGATCCTTTTTGGGCGATCTCTTGCGGAATTCATTCAAAATAAACTGATGGTTTTAAATGAAGCTTATTATCTCCTTGCCTTTTTGAATGTGTGGATCAACCCATGGCAAGCTGCCAACATCCTTCAATAAGTTGCTCAAACAATGAGCAAAGCATGGACTAAATGTGATATGCGGATACCTGTCTTCAAGCTTAAGACCAGCTGCTCTATTTGTTGCCTCACCATCAGCTAAGAACTAAATAACATTCTTTGGTCCAACTTTCTCAATACCTTTGGCCCACTCTTCCACAAGCTGATCTGCAGTTTTTCCAGTCCCAGAAGCATCATGTGAGGAAATGAATTGCATTCTTCCTCGAGAATAAGCAACCATGCCATGAATGGACCTTTTTCGAGTGTCACTCCAGCCATCTGCAATAAGTGACACACCATTCTTTGCCCAACTTTCATGCACAGACTCTAAAGCACATTCAATTGCAGCTTTCTCCTTTTGCAACAAGGTGGTGCGTAGTGTCTCATACGAAGGAGGCTTGTATGTTGGGCCATACCATGCAATCTCGTGGACCATTTCAATGAAATATGGAGACCTGGCAACATTGAATGCTACATGATCATGATAAAAGAACCTTGCAACAGCTGCATCTACCCTCTCTATCTTGCGGAGATCCCAAGCTGCTCCCAAGGTTTGCTGCTTGCCGGAGCTTGCACCCATAGACTGCGAATCTTGGGAAAATACAAAGCTCCCAAGTCCTCCATACTGTTGTTCATCTCCCAAGTGTACATCTTTCCCATGTCTACTGAAGTAAGATGCATCAATTGCCGGTTTCTTTCGTGCACATGCTTTCTCCTCTTCACTTGGGTACTTTGCCAAAAGCTCTCTATGCATTTCAGGTGTTGTCCCTGGGCATTTGTTCACTTGTGCTTTTTCATTGTTTACATGGCATAGATGTGCTCTCACACGGTTTGGTCCTCCTGACTTCTCTTTGTTACATTGCTTGCATTTCCATCATGTTGCACCTCCCTTAGATGAATACCTTTCTAGCCTTTCAACCTCGTCCCACCAAGTAGCATTCGAAGCCGATCGCTTTGAACCCGAGTAAGCCATGATTTCTGCAAATTCGGGCAAAAAGTTGAATAGACTTTCAAAGTTAACCATTATAGAGAAATGAGTTCTTTTTCTGTCTAGGCGTCAAGCTTCTATTAAAAAAAAAAAAATCCACGTCATGGTTCCCACGTGGGGAACGGCAGCCCAACGTTCCATCTCGCGTTCCACGGCCGTTCCCTTGTGCTCCACGGACGTTCCACCACCTCGTCGTTCCTGACCCCCGTTTCCATCGTTCCCTTCATGCTAGCCATGGGGGAACGCATTCCACCGTTCCCCATGGGGGAAAACGGGGTTCCCCTGCTACTATGTTAGGAACACCATCAACAATAGTGAAAGTGTACTGCCTCCAATTAGGAATTGGTGCATAATCCCTAAACCATTGAATGTCGAGAATCATATCACACCTCAAAAGAGGTGATGTAACTCGCCCGAAAAGCGTTGGTGGGCATACAACACTTATTGACTATCAACACGATGAAACATTTATAAATAGCACCATAGCCATAAAACATATCCACAATGATGAAAATGAAAATTGTGCACATGACACCACGTTGGGGTTGGAATGCTCCCCTCCCTTTAGGAGTATTTTATTCTTGAGAGAAAGACCATCATGTACAAGCTTTGAGGGTCTTCTTTCTCCTTTTTGCGGAAACGACCAGATCCATCCAAGTATTGAGCAAGATAGAATGCCCATAAAACCATGTAATATACAAAAGGCAGCTTCTACCGGATCTTCCCACTAACAAGCCTCCATCATGCCTTCATCATGCATAAAATGAAAAGATTATACCTTTCCAATAGCCAATAACCAGTCCAAAACATTTCAGCCCTGAAAATAAGAGATTTTGTCGTGCCATAGAAGAGGAGATGCGTCAAACACAATCCCCATGCCAAGGTCTTCAAGCTGTCCACTTCTAACGCGTTTTGGAGAGGATATGTATGTAAAAACAGCCCATGAGGTGATAGCTCAAGTGGTGAAGGTGTTTGCCTAGGACCAAGAGGTCCTAGGTTCAAAACCCGAGTGTCTCCATAAACAAGAATGAGAGAAGCAAAGTACCATGGACAGCTAGTATGCAGCCATGGAACACCCAAGAAGCCTCCTAAAATGAAAAGAGAGTGCTCCAATTTATAGTTTTGAGGTTTCAATGTCTAGAATGGAAACAATAAGCTCCAAATGACAAGTGTAAGGTGAAATGACAAGTGTAGAGACACTTGTCGTGTTCCAGATGCCACATGTCCCATTGTAGATGCCACATGTTCTTATTTGAGTGTAGAGACACTTGTCCTGTTCCAGATGCCACATGTCCCATTGTAGATGCCACATGTTCTTATTTGTAAGGTGATTCTTCCATAACCTTCTATGCTAAAAATATCCCAATTGGTGAAGAATTTGACTAAGGTGCATTAGTAAGTCTTGATCCTTGCCAAAATTTGAAGGTTTTGATTTGAACGGAATTCACGTCACAGTGCCAAAAATGGCAAGTGTCCTAGATTCTAGGAATCCACCAATATATGTGCATAAAAGTACTGGATGATCCCCCATTCTCAAAACTTGTACAGAACTATTGAGCCGTATTAGAGATATGAGTGCAAAGACCGGGTGTGAGCCCGCCTACTTCCAGATGATGGGGTGCAAGTGTAGAACTCGTCTTCTTAGCCAACTGAGGAGAAACGGCATCCTCAGAGCTGCCCATATCAAAGAGAACAATGAATAGTTGTCCCTTTGCTATGTAAGCATGAACGAGGGCTTTTTTTTGCTCGCCAACCTCACCCTCCAGCTTATCGTCAAATATCATTGTGGGTACTGCGTTTAAGGTGGGTAAGAGTTGGAGAGCGTTGGTGGCTGATGTAGGAGGTGTAGATGCAGTTGTGTCGGTCTTGGATGCTTGTACAACGTGCCACTTGGTACAGTCTTTCTTTCCATGCTCCACTGTGTGGTAGAAGAAACATCTGTTCTTCCCCTTATACCGCGTTTGCTCTTCTGGTTGGAGATATCCACTAGTGATGCCCTCCTTGGTCTTTTCCTCCGGTGTTTTCTTAGGCGTGAAGTTTTTATCCTTCTTGCCTCTTGAGGTGCTTTGGGATTCTTTCTTATTGCCTTTGCTATTCTGAGCTCTCTCTCCCCTGAGATGATGACTGTTGGGTGGTGGATGACTATTGTTGAGGTTTGGAGCTAGCCTGGATTTGCTTGGGCTTACCTTCGTTCAGCATCATTTCTTGATTTGGAGCAAGAGTGAGAGCCCTGTCATAGGACTGTGGCTCAAAATTATGTACAGTAAACCTAATGTTAGTATCTAGACCTCTAATAAACTGTTTCAACTTATCCTCCTTGGATATACCCAAATGCTGTGTTGACGTGATAACTTTATTAGAGTATGTAGCACAGGTGACCTATTTTGGGAGAGTGTAAAACTCATCCTCAAGGTTGGTCATGTACTGAGGAGGTAGAAACCGTTGCTTTAGGTCGAACACAAAGGTGTCCCATACATACTGCGAAGTCCGTGTGAGCAGGTCTACCAATGATGCCACTAGATGACTGTCAGAAAATGCAGCGGAAATGATATCCAAACTTGAGTAGACAAGAGCAAGTAGACTGCAGAAAATAATCAGCACAAGAAACACAGAGAGATGTGTGTAAACTCTTCTCTATACACAAGATCCCGGAGATAACTGAATGAGAAAGTGGAGGAGGATGGGGGGCAATATATACAAGCCCATGAGGGCAGTCGGCCAGCACTAAAAAGTGCCCACGACTAGGTAAATGTCCACGACTGCTGAAAATAGCAGTCGGCCAGCATCTGATGTCCTACGCCTGTGCAGAACCAGTCGGCCAGCACTCAGACAGCCCACGACTGATACAGATGCAGTCGGCCAGCTTCAGAGTGCTTGCAGTTCTCCATCCCAAAGGCCTCAAGCAACTCATGAACATACCGCTGCTGAGAGACGAAAAACCCCCTCTGGGTCTGCCAGATCTCCAATCCCAAGAAGAAGTGGAGTAAGCCTAAGTCGGTCATCTCAAACTCCTTTGACAAGGCAGCCTTCGTCACTCCAATGTGCTCCACATGACCGCCGGTGAGAATGAGATCATCCACATAAAGGATGATGAGTGTGACCATGACGCGTTCTCGAAAGAGATACAGGTTCGGATCTGCAACCGATCTCTGGAATCCAGTCCGAATAAAGAAGGAATCAATCTTCTGATTCCAAGCCCTCGGAGCCTGCTTAAGACCATACAAGGCCTTACGTAACCTGTAAACCATCCCTTCCGATCCTGGAACAATAAAGCCTGGAGGTTGCTCAACGTACACCTCCTCCTACAGGTCACCATTAAGGAACGCTGATTTTACATCCATCTGGTACACGGGCCACCTCTGAGAAGAAGCAAGGGCAAGAACAGTCCGAATCGTGGTCATCCGCGCTGTCGGTGCAAAGGTATCCTCATAGTCGATGCCTGGCCGCTGAGCATAACCCTTAGCCACGAGCCTGGCTTTGTGTTTGTCCACCGACCCATCAGCCGCGTACTTGGTCTTAAAGACCCATTTGACACCAATGACTGACCGCTTCGACGGCCTCGGTACCAAGTCCCAAGTGTTGTTCTTCTCGATGGCGTCAAGTTCCACCTGCATGGCTTCCCTCCAAGTATCCTGTGAAAGGGCTTCCTTTACGGAAGTGGGCTCTTTATCCCGCATGATACGAGACATAAGAGCATAGTTCACCTGAAGAAGCTCCGCCGTGTTGCTTTTATCTCGAACTCGATGTGATCTTCGAGGGCCGTCCTCTGTGGTCCACTCGGAGGGTAGCTCCGTGACACCTGACTCCCGAAGGGTGTCCATCAACCACCTAGGTACTCGAACAGATCGTGGAGCCTCCTGTGGTCGCGGGGGCTCAACTCCAGCTGCGGGCTCAACCTCCTGTGATGACTGAGGTGGATCAACTGGAGTGATAGACTGGGAATCATCATCAGACTCTGGATCTCCAAGAAGTGGCGGCTCCTCGACAGTGGATGCTGGAACATGCTCGTCAAAAACCACATCACGGCTGACAACAATCTCGTTCCTCTCTGGATCATACAACCTGTATCCCTTGGAAAGAGAGTTATACCCCACAAATACCAGCTTGCGGGACTTGGAGTCAAGCTTCCCCCTCTGCTTCTTCGGAATATGTACATACGCGTCACTCCCAAAGACACGGAAGTGTGAGACATCGGGTTTCCTGCCAAAATATGCCTCAAATGGAGTCATATGGGGTACAGAAGTCGTCGGAGAGCGGTTAATGGTATGGACAGCTGTTGCCACAGCCTCACCCCAAAGTGGACGAGGAAGATCACGATGCTCCAGCATAGTCCTCGCCATCTCCACCACAGTCCTGTTCTTACGTTCAACAACTCCATTCTCCGAAGGCGATCCGGTATTGGCCAATTCCCTCTTGATGCCATGATCTGCACAAAACCGAAAGAATACAGTCGAGGAGAATTCCCCTCCTTTGTCAGCCCTGAGAGTCTTGACCTGAAATCCAGACTCTTTCTCCACCATCACGTGCCAATCCTTGAACCGAGCAAAAGCCTGGTCCTTCTGTGAAAGAAAGTAGACCCACGTGAATCTGGTACAATCATCAACAAGCAGCATGAAGTAGAGAGATCCTCCCAAGGATGGTATCTGCTGTGGTCCACACAAGTCAGTGTGAATCAACTCCAAAGGTTTCGAAGCCCGCCTGGAAGCCTGGAAGCCTGCTTCGGAAAGGATTCCCTGTGCTGCTTACCACGTATGCAAGAACTGCAGCGTCCTTGCCTACTACCAACATCTGGCAAGGCGCGCCGCAAAGCATCCACATTTAAGTGGCCAAAACGAAAGTGCCACAAATCTCCGACCTGAGAGCCTGTCAGTGAGGAGAGTGCAGAGAGCTTGTAGATGCCGTTCTCCACACCGCCTTCCCAAACAACTTTACCTGTCTCACGGTCCCTTAGAGCAACTGAATGTTCCTCAAATTCCACCCGAAAGCCAGTCTTGCATACCTCATGCACTGACAAAAGATGAAAGCCCAGAGCAGGGACATAAAGAACACGGGAAGCATGCTTGCCCCCCTTGTCGTCGGGAATGATCTCCATCCAGCCCTCACTATGTATCGGAATAGTGGAGTTATCGCCAATAAAGATACGACTTGACTGCCGTTTCAGATCCAGGAAGAAGTCACGGGATGGAGTCATGTGCCTGGAAGCACCACTATCGAGAATCCATTCCCGAGTATCCTTTGCGGTGAAGCCAACTGCCTCCTCGCTCGAAGACGATGAATCATCGGAGTCCACCATCTCCAAGTGCACAAATGCCGGAGTCTTCGCAGCTGAGGCTGAGGAATCAGCACTCTTCCCTGTCCGCTTAGGGCACTTCCTCCAGTAGTGGCCTTTCTCGCCACAATCATTACACGATCTTTCGGCCTTCAGCTTCTCTCGTTCTGGATCAGGCTTCTTCTCGGAGGACTTATCTGGTGAAGCCTTCCCTTTGCCCTTGTTGGTATTACGGCCTTTCGACCCGTTGGCCAGTTAAGGCCTCCAAACCTCCGCCTTGAGGAGGGTTCGTGAAACGTTCCTCCTGGTCCAGGACCATTGGCACAAGCTCCTCCCACGTAATGGTGCTGAGCCTGCCACTCGTGATCAACGAGGAATAGAAAGCGGAATACTGACCAGGCAAGTGGGAAAGTAACGTGATGGCCATATCTTCGGACGATATCTCTTTCCCAGCTTGAAGGACTTCCTGCTGAAGGGCCTGCAGCTTGTTAATGTGTTCCCGCATCGTCGAAGACTTTGCAGGGTTCATAACCCGCATCTGCACTTCCAAGGATATCCGCTTCATGGGTGACACCCTGTTGTACAAAGAAGCCAAGTGCTCCCATATGCCTCTCGCCAGCGTCATGTGCTTCACATGGTTGATCACCTGTGGTGTGCAATTGAGGAATATAAACGACCGGACCCTGGCGTTGACACGGTCCCACATTTGTGCCTGTGCCTCTCTGTCCTTCCTCGTCGATAATAACTCCCCTTCCTCAGCTTCCGGCCTTGGCACCCCTTTGATAATAAAATCAGCAAGATCATATGACTCCAAAACTGACTCCATCATGACCTTCCAGATGCCATAATTGGACCCGTCCAACTGACGATCCACTGGGAACGTGGGGAGAGTCGGAATCTTCACGTGCTTCTCTGCCATCTCGAGTAAATCCGCCATCTCGGAGAGTAACCTGAAAGGGTGGGTGGGTGGGAAAAATCTGAAAATCAGAAAATATCCAAGTGGCTGTCCAGCCCCTTTGCCCGCCTTACTCTTGCACCTTCACTTCCCGTTCAGCCCGAAACAGTCCACCGATCAGCAACCTGTTGCTCCCCCTCTTGCTCAGAAAAACGCCCAAGATCTCCTAGAGCCTAGGGCTCTGATACCATGTTAGAATATGCAGCGGAAATGATATCCAAACTTGGGTAGACAAGAGCAAGTAGACTGCAGAAAATAATCAGCACAAGAAACACAGAGAGATGTGTGTAAACTCTTCTCTATACACAAGATCCCGGAGATAACTGAATGAGAAAGTGGAGGAGGATGGGGGGCAATATATACAAGCCCATGAGGGCAGTCGGCCAGCACTAAAAAGTGCCCACGACTAGGTAAATGTCCACGACTGCTGAAAATAGCAGTCGGCCAGCATCTGATGCCCTACGCCTGTGCAGAACCAGTCGGCCAGCACTCAGACAGCCCACGACTGATACAGATGCAGTCGGCCAGCTTCAGAGTGCTCCTGGCATCAACTGGCAGCCCTCCAGCCACTAGAAAAAAATGGGAAAAATAGGGAAAAAATACGGGGAGTGTGGAAAAATGATATACGGGCGGGCACACCCACAACAGAGGCCATGGTGTATACAAATAGACAGGAGATGACTTCTAACAATGACCGCTTCGCCGGAAAGGTGCGGTGTTGCTTGGTGGACTTGATCTCGAGGATTTGAAAGCTTGTCCAATGGAAAATATGCTACAAACTGGTGAATGAATTGCATTACTACATCATAATTACACTTACGGAAGTTCGGTTGAGCTCATATGATGGTGGTGGTTGGCATAGTTGTCACGGTACGAAAATACGATACCGTACGGTACGATACCGTACGGGAATATTCGGTACGATATGAAATTTTGGGATACGGTACGATAAAATACGGTTTTTTAAATTAAAGAACACCTACAAACATAGACATTTTCAATTTGGAAGGGTAGAGTCTAGAGAAGTTGTTTCAAACCAAAATATCATTAAAAACAACTAAACAAGTTTGAAGTGACAAACAAAAGTACATAAGTATAGAGGTGCGATGCGATCATGCGCGCTAGGCGCGAGTACAAAAAGAGAGGCTAGAGCCAAGGCCCAAGGAGAGACTAGACAAAGGCATCACTATCAGAGCTCTCGCTGAAATCATCCTCATGAGAAGAGGACACATCAGTGGCCTCGCCGAAGTCGCCATCGCTAAGAAGGTTGCCCTCATCATCGAACTCGGGCTCTCTAAGCTCATGTGAGAAGCCAAAGGGAGCATCCTCATCTGCAAGAGCGAGTGTGGAGCTACCCGATCCACGCCGCACATAGGTATGCACTATGTCCCTGGGAGCACCACGAACCGTGCATCCACGGCTTCCTACTTGCACTCCTCTGCCACTACCTCCACGCCCACGACGAGTGCGAGTAGGTCGTCGATCAAATGACTCGAGCTCTCGATAGATCTCTGCATAGATCCTCTCCTCCTCCTCATCCTGCACTTTGTTTACACTCTGAAGAGTGTCCCCTGTGAGCTTGAATGTATCCACATTCACCTACATTGTACAATGATCAAGTGACAAGCAATGTATTAGAATTTGGTTCCAAATTTCAATAAACATTGAAGTTTGAAAT
Organism: Cibotium barometz; assembly: GCF_041138505.1. Lineage (NCBI taxonomy): Eukaryota > Viridiplantae > Streptophyta > Polypodiopsida > Cyatheales > Cibotiaceae > Cibotium > Cibotium barometz. The sequence continues at coordinate 49,126,130 of NC_141061.1, read as the reverse complement.
TTGAATGCTTATAACTTATAACTTATAAGTTGTAACTTATACCTGTCTCGCTGATTCCATCTTTTGCATTGCGCGCAGCATGCGCAAGTTAGCGCGGCAATACACTAGCCGCTCTAACTGTTGCGTGCTCAAGCGATTACGTAACTTGAGTCTTGACTCTTGAGAGAGTGAGGCTTGAGTCTTGACTCTTGAGAGAGAGAAAGCCTAAAGGCTTGAGAGAGAGAGAGAGGCTTGAGAGAGGGCCTATGGGGGAGAGAGTGGCTTGAAAGTTGAGAGTTGAGAGAGAGAGAGAGAGAGGGGGGGGGGCTTGATGGTCACTTGAGCAAGACTCAAGAGAGGGGGGGGCTTGATGGCTTGAGTAATGAGCATTGAGAGGCTAGAGCTTTGAGAGAGGCTTAGGGGGTGGGCATTTTATAAGGGCCAAGGCCATGTAGCATGGGCCATGGCCAATGGGCACATGGGCCACAAGTGCCATGCCCAAAACGGCCAGCAAACGGCTACAAACAGCCACGAAAACGCGCAGTCGGCGGCGGCGCAACGGACAGAAACGGCCACGAAAACGCGCAGTCGGCGGCGGCGCAACGGACAGAAACGGGCAAATCTGGCATATCGTACCGTACGATATCGTACGGTATCGTACGGTATCGTACCGTACGATTCGTACGTACGATTCCAGTCGTACGCGTACGAGAAACAACCCTGGTGGTTGGGGTGGTGGAGGAACTCGCTCCTTGGCGTGCGAGTGTAGGAAGAAGAGACAGCACATTCGCATGCATAGTGGCTATTAACTGCTGGTTTTGGAGTTGCATAGTGTCACATTCAAGTCTTTTCTCGGGTAGCTTGGTCTACCCGTCTTTGGTCTTCTTTAGCCCTGCGTTTAGCGTCCTCGGCCCTTCGTTCATCCTCACATTGAGCTTCTTTGGCCCGTTGTTCTTCCACCTTTTTGGCACCTTCTTTTTGCCTTTGTTGCTTCATGAGAAGGAATAAATTATCCAATTTTGAGAGCTCTTTTTTCAGCTGTTGCTTTTGCTTTTTCAGCTGCTTCTTTGGCCTTTTCAGGCGCCGCCTCAGCTTTTTTTTTTCTTTGGCCACTTCTTCTTCTTTGGCCTCTATTTGTTGCCTTACCAATTTGTTTCGCTCCAAGAGTAATTTGATGAAGTCTTCATTGCTTTGCGGAAGTGTTTTTGTAGAGGTTGTCTTCCTTGTAGATTTCTCCTTCCATATCTTCCTTGTAGCTTTTTGACGATGTTAGTCATGAACTCTATGGTCAAGTGGAGACGCCCATGCGATCATTGCTTTCATATAGGAATGTGGGCGATGCCATTATTTCAATTCCATATGTGAAGTATGCAGATCGCGTTAGTATTTGTGTGTGGATACACCTTTTATTTATATCATTTTCCAAGATTAATATGTTTAATCAGCTATGTGCGCTGGTATGATATAATAGTTAGGATTAATGTGTTTAATTGGCTGTGTGCGTTGACTAATATTTTATTTTGGTGTAGGTGATGATTATTTTCAAGCTTTCATGGTTTATGCTATTTTGTTGAATTGTTTACGTAAGGTTTTGGTGTTCAATTTGTGCAAAGTCTACATTCTATTAATTTGTGTGTTTGAGTTTGAGTAAATCTTCTCCAAGTGTCATAAGATCCTGATAGACGATGTCTCTCCTGACATTGTGGATGCTTGGGTGGTTTTTCTTGACTGTAGTTTTACCATTCACGGAATGCTCTCACTTTAGGGTAGCCAAGTTGGGTTACAACGTGGAGCTCTGATACCAATGCAATAGGTTGATCGTGAGTTTATGCAATTTCACTTCGAGAGAGATGTGAAGAGAGAGAGAGAAAATAGACAGTCGACACAGTATTGGGTCCCAATTACCCACTGAAGTGCCCCTCCTTGCAAGCAGGAGTATTTGCTTATATTTTTTTGGAGAACTTTGTACAATGAATATGAATGATGACTGAGGACTGCCAAAGGCAATGGCAAAGTAGACCAAACGCAGGATGATCCAGATGATGTCCAAGCTCCTTTGAATAGCTCTTCAATGACCACTATGCAAACCCAAAACTGAGGGATGCACATATGCTGGCTGAATGCTGAAGAATCTCTTCACGGAGGCCTTGGGAATTGTAGCACAATAAAGTGCTAAATGCTTAGTGTAGGTGCAAGAAGCTTGAGGCTTTTGATGATTTGATTTATGTTGAATACTAGGCGCCTGCTTTTATATGGACATATGCTGCTGGTTGGCCTATTTCTACTGTTGTCAGCTTGTTTTTATGGACAAAAAATGCCTTTTCACAGCATTAAATGTAGCGCAGGATTCCATTGTTGTCCCTTATGCTTGGCTGATGTGGACAGGTGTTGGCCGACTCGATGTTTGTAGACATCTTATGTTGTCGGCCTGTTGTTGAAGGCTGCCGACTGTATCCTATGGCCATGTTGCCTACCATGCCTCATGGGCATGGGCTGGCCCATAGGCATGCTTCACATACAACTACTTGTCTACACTTCTATATGCTTGCTAATGCAAGGACTAAATTGAGGTTGACCTCTACATGAATCTAACTGATGGATTCTCCAAGTGGGTAAGAGAACTAGCACATGCAAACTCTCTATGGCTGTGGAGACTGACCTACATAGCTTGTGCTTGACATGTCCCAGACTGGGGCTCACAGTGGGGTCACGGCATACCACAAATATTCCTAAAAAGGTAAATCCTATTGTATACATGTTGCATTGATGTAGAGCTAGTGTGTCACATAGCACTCCAGTGTAGGGTGCATGTGACATTGTATGCGTTTCTTCTATTATTTCAAATGAATAAAATCAGATGACGTTGGGAAAGTTTTTAGAGCATCTGGCTGGAAATTGGGGTTCCTTGAAAAACAAAGCATTTACAATAAATAAAATTAATGTTCACTTTTAATCAAGCATTGCTACTACCTATACAAAAATGCAGCACTTTGGAATTCACTACATCTCGATGCCATTAAAAGAAACTGAATATTTCGGAAGAATAATTCTTTTCTTTTCAAGGAAAGAATGTTTCTTAATATCTACATTTTCAATGATCTACCTTGACTGTGTACTATTCTATGGCATGGCTTAATGACTTGGCGCTGGAAATGACTTGGCGCTGGCACATGTTTGTGTTCTCAAAACGCTTGAGAGGTCGCTGCAGTCATTCCGTTTGGATGTTCTGACAACTATGCTTTGAGGCGTTAACTGTTCCTTCCTTGGACATATCCGTGCCCTTTTGGTGTTGGTGTTGTGTCCCTAACTCGAAACCTTCCCAAGTCTCGAGGGTCATTGCCACACAAACTGCCTCTAAAAGACTCCAGGGGTTCTGCACGGGAACAAACATGTGTATTGGTTTCAAGTCATCCTTGAATCTATCCACCTGCTCATTTGGCTTGAGACTTTTAGAGCATGAGAGCCAGGAAGCTATCTGGTTATTGTGGGTAGCGATTTGGTTATTTGAGCCATGTAGCTATCTCGTGATGGAGCCACGCAGCTATGTGATTCTGGAGCCAGGTCGTGAGCATATCAGCCAAGGCTGCCATGTACCTGTCCATGGCCATCAAGAAATAAAGCTGAAAGTTGAAAAAAAGAAGCCAAGGGTACATAAAAGAAAACTTTTCCCAATCTTGACTTTACTGGCCTGACTCCACATGCTGATCCCTGATTGGGCAACCAATACAAATGAAATGCTAAACAAGAAAAATCATGCACAAACCCTAAACTTTTTACCAAATTTAAGACTACTGACAAGCTGTGAGTGTTTAACGTAATACTTATCTCTATATTACTTTGTGAGCAAATGCTCCACGTTACAGAAGATTGTTTCACAAATACTCCAAACCTAAGACAAAGGTGACCCATTGCAGAAAGACGCCCAAGTTGGTGAAATTCAGACGCTTCCCCCAAATTTTTGTTGGAATTAGGGTTGCAGGAATGCACACACAACTTCAAGAAGATGAGGAAGCTTGAGCACAACACAGTAGTGTATTATGAGTGCCAAAAATGAAAGATAACAAGCCCTAGAAGATAATGGGCGTATATACAATGCACGGGGGAAAAAACCTCCTAGTGAGGGAAAAAGTGCCCCGGCGGTCCTAAGTGTGTTCACACACATCACTACTATAATATGGTAACAAATCCCCCCTGGAGTGATGCGGTGAACAAGAGCTAGCACTCATGTATAGGGAAGTGTCTAGCTATGTGGACGAATCCACAAAAGGGAGTAAGCCCAAAGCTTTGCGAAAAGCTTCGAACTTCTCACGAGGCAGAGCCTTTGTGAAAAGGTCTGCAAGGTTATCCTGTGTTGGCACATAAGCCAAACTGATCTCTCCTGCAGAGAGTCTCTCCCTGACATAATGGTAGTGCACCTCAATGTGCTTCGTACGAGCATGGAACACTGGGTTCCGCGCAACTGCCAATGCGCTCTGACTGTCAGTGAAGATGGTGGTGGCAGATGGCTGCCCAACACCCAAATCAGCCATAAGGCGTCTGAGCCACACACACTCAACCGTAGCTGTGAAAGCTGCCCTGTACTCAGCTTCACAACTAGAAGTGGCCACAGTAGGCTGCTTCTTGCTCAACCATGATATGCATGAGCTTCCAAGCATGAAGCAAAAACCACTCGTGGACACGCGTGTGTCATAACAACCAGCCCAGTCAGAATCTGAAAAAGCATGTAAATCTGGCGACAATGATCCCCCCTTGGGATAAAACAACCCAAGATGCCGAGTACCACTCAAATAGCGAAAGATACGCTTCACTGCCTGCCAATGCTTAATGCCTGGGCTATGCATAAATCTGCTCACCTGTGAGACTGCAAACTGAATGTCTGGCCTCGTTATGCATACATAAATGAGGCAACCAACAGCTGTCTGATAGAGTGTGACATCAAAGTGATCTCCAGCATCATGAAGACTCAACTTCAAACCTGTCTCCATTGGAGTAGCAATAGGCTTGCAGTCTTCAAGGCCAAATCTCCGCAACAATGTTTCAATATACTTTGTCTGACACAAAGCAATACCTCCATCACACTGCTTAAATTGTATCCCCAAATAATGATGCAAATGCCCCAAATCTGACATCTCAAAAGAGGCATTCAAATCAGCCTTAAAATCAGCAATATGACTCTCATTTGGTCCTGTGAGCAGCATGTCATCGACATAGAGAGCAATGATTAGATGTACACCATCCACACGTTTAGCATACAAAGTGCTTTCTGTTGGACTATTCTGAAACCCATGTGCAGTCAAATATGCATGTATTTTTTCATACCAAGCTCGTGGAGCTTGCTTTAAACCATATAAAGCCTTTTTTAACCTGCACACTTTGTTTTCCTGCCCTCTTTGAACAAAACCACGAGGCTGCGATACATACACCTCCTCATGCAAATCTCCATTTAAGAACGCAGTCTTTATGTCCAGCTGATGTACATTCCAACCATTATGAGCTGCTAATGCACAGATGCTACGAACAGTGGTCATACGACATGTGGGAGCAAAAGTCTCATCAAAATCAATGCCCTTCTCTTGAGCATAACCTTTTGCAACAAGCCTAGCCTTATGGCGATCCACTGTGCCATCAGGCTTACGCTTCAATTTGTATACCCACTTAGTGCCAATGGCCTTCTTGCCAGGGGGCAAGTCACATAAGGACCATGTACCATTCTTCATAATAGCATCGTATTCTGCTTGCATAGCAGCCATCCAATTTTCTGAACTTTGTGCCTCATCAAATGAAACAGGCTCACTTTCATCGCACAGACTAGAAACAGCCAATGCATAACAATCTGACGCATAAGAGGCACCATGAGAGCCAGAACGAGTGCGACTAGACAAAGGGGCATCCAACTTGCTGTCACGCAAAGTCTGCACCAGCCATCTAGGCATGTTTCTAGAGCCCTCAATCTCTTGTCTCTCATCCTCAAGTGCATCATGCACATCTGCATCAGATATAGGCTGATCTGTGCCATCATTTAAAACCTGCATAGGCTGAAAAACTGCCTCATGAGGTATTGCACTTGACTGTGCACCACTGAAAAGAGGCAACAATGTATCATAGACATCACGTGAGCTGATATCTGTCTCCTTAGTACATGAAACCAAGGGCTGAACTGCATCTTCCACAAATACAACATCACGGCTAACCAAAATGCGCTTTGTCTGTGGATGATACAAACGATAGCCTTTGCTCTCAGCACTATATCCAACAAAAATACATTTGACAGCTTTGTCATCCAATTTTCTGCGATGTTGCACAGGCACTAATGCATATGCCAGGCAACCAAAAACACGTAAATGGCCAACAGATGGCTTGCGGCCATGCCAAGCCTCATATGGAGTGACAACCTGTAATGCTTTGGTGGGACACCTGTTTAGTACATAAGTGGCACACATGACAGCCTCAAGCCAAAAACCATGTGGTAGACTTTGACTCTTAACCATACATCTTGCCATTTCCATGAGAGACCTGTTTTTTCTCTCAGCCACACCATTTTGCTGTGGTGTATACGGCACTGTACATTGGTGTTTTATCCCACGCTCAGCCAGAAATGCATTAAATTCTGAAGACATATACTCCCCCCCTCGATCTGAACGGAGGGTGCCCATCTTACTTTCTGACACATTTTCAGCCATAACCAAAAACTGTTTGAAGCACAAAAACACTTCGGACTTTGCCTTCAAAGGATATACCCATGCATGCCTGGTAAAATCATCAATGAAAGTCACGAAGTAAAGGTAGTTTCCAAATGATGGAGTTTGCATGGGACCACAAACATCACTGTGAACAAGCTGCAATCTGCGTTCAGCTCTCACTGATCCATCTTTGGGAAAGGAAGCACGCTGCATTTTACCCAATATGCACCCCTCACAAACATGCTTGACAGGTGCCTCAAGCTTAGGCAAAGAAGACACCATTTCAGATTTCTGCAGGCGCAGCAAACTTGCAAAATTCAGATGACCAAAACGTGCATGCCACAGTTTTGCATTTGAAATAGCCTGCGTATCCATAATAGCACATGCTGAATCCTCTACACATTTGCCATCCATATTGAGCTTATACAGCCCTCGACATAGTGAACCAGATGCTACAATGATGTCACCACAAGAGAGATCATGAACAGTACATCTGTCATCCACAAATTTTATAACCAAACCTGTTTTGGCAAATGCGGAGACTGACAGCAGATTCTTTTTGATCCCTGGCACATACAATGCATCAAAAAGTGTAAAGGTGTTGCCATTTGCAACATTCAGCACAATCTGTCCAACTCCTTCAACGGGATAAGAGGAGTTATTGGCACAAGTGACAGTATTCCCTGTGGGAGCAGACTCAAGGAAGGTGAATAAACTGCGCTGCGAGGTGATATGCTTAGTGGCACCACTGTCAAAGTACCATACATCTGAATCTACTGCAGACATACATGTGTCATGCAAAGATGGGTCATAACTGCACTGCGCATTGAATGCCCATTCTGTATCTAGCACAACATTAGCAGATTCATTGTTAGAAGGAGAGGCATCTGCAACAACAGCCATACCAGCCTCTTTCTTCTTAGCCTCTTTCGCAGCCAGCTTAGGACACGCTTTGATGACATGATCATTTCCCTTACAGTACTTGCAAAATGTCTTCTGTTTGTCACCCTTCTTCTCATCTTTGTCTTCCTTCTTTGGTTGCGCAGCATTTGCAGATTTCTGCTTACTAGAAGAAAAGCCAGCTTTACCTTTCCCGCTTCTCTGACTAGCAACAAAAGCTTGATCTGCGACACGCATAATATTCCTGTTTTGCCTTGACTGGTCTTCTTGCAGCAAAACAGAAACTAACTCCTCAAATGATAAGGCATTGGGATTGCCTTTCATCATCAAGCGAAGAGTGGAAGCAAAACCCTGATAAGAATCTGGTAAACCATTCAAAACAGTCTGCACAAGTGAACTGTCTGACAGGATTTCATCTGCAGAAATGAGCTGCTCTTTGAAATCCTTGATCTTTGTCAAAAAGCTATCCATTGAATCACCTTCGTTCATATGCTCACTCTCCAACTGTTTTCGGAGATAAGCAACACGAGCCTCATTTCTTGCCTGATACAATGTGGCAAGTACATCCCAAGCATCCTTAGAAGTCCTGCAGGAGCGAATATGTGGGATAATGGTACGTTTGACAGACAGCGCAATCAAGGCATGAGCCTGCGCATCTCTACCATCCCAACGAATCTGCTCTGCTGAAAGTGGTGGTTCTCGAACAGCTGCTACAGCACTTGTGCCTGCACCATCATCAACAGTACCTGTTTCTGATGTGTTTGCAGCATTCCCAGCCACAATAGGACGTGCATCAATACCCTGCACAATGTTCCATAACCCCTTTGCTACCAATACATGTCGCATCATATATGCCCACAATGGATAGTTGGTGCCATCCAACTTATCCTCAGCAGCCAACATGCGGAATACATCATTGTTGTCAGCCATGGCCAATGACTGTACTAGTAGATGTAAATGCTATCTGTAAGAGGAAAACCTGTATAAAAACGACCTGTGCTATGTAGCACAGCCCAAAACAGACGAATGGGCACCTGTCCTGCAGATTTTAATCTTGACAGAAAATCTGCACAGCAGGACGATTTTGCCTGCGCAGTACTTGGAATGCAAAAACGGAGGGCGAAATGAACTCAGATCAAAATTCTGAAATGACCGAGCCCTACGGGCTCTCCCACGGCATATACTAACCTGCAGACGCTCGTGAAACCTCGTCGCAATCGGAGGAGATGAAGCGGCAGGTGCCGGTGATGCTGCCCGGGAGGAGGAAGCCTGCTCTGATACCAATTGTTGGAATTAGGGTTGCAGGAATGCACACACAACTTCAAGAAGATGAGGAAGCTTGAGCACAACACAGTAGTGTATTATGAGTGCCAAAAATGAAAGATAACAAGCCCTAGAAGATAATGGGCGTATATACAATGCACGGGGGAAAAAACCTCCTAGTGAGGGAAAAAGTGCCCCGGCGGTCCTAAGTGTGTTCACACACATCACTACTATAATATGGTAACAATTTTGGCTCAGCAGCAGGTTGACCAGCAGGTGGCCAGCAAATGGCACTATGGGGCCCTAAACATAGGACCCTCTATCCCTTGGGCAGCTTATGTTGATGGATGTCAAAAACATCAAAAAGCTGAGTTTTTTTTTAAAAAAAAGTTCCAGTGTAATTTTGTATATATATATATATTTTATTTTTTTATCTTTTGGCTTCATTAGGGACACCTTTAGCATCATGTTCTAAAGTTCTGCGAGTAGCTTGCTGTAAGATGTATGCACGTGTTTCTTATAACTAAAGGACTAGACTGTGGAAACCAATATGATCTGGTATTAATTCACATTTTACATATGTATGACCAGGACTTTTACAAGGTGCTGGAAGTTAACTATGATGCCACTGACGAATCGATAAGAACAAACTATTTGCGACTTGCACTGGTCTCTCTCTCTCTCTCTCTCTCTCTCACACACACACACACACACACACACACGCACACACACACGCACACAGCCTATGTTACCATTTGCATTCTTCCTCAAACGGAAACGTGTGTGTGCATATTCCTCTCTCTCTCTCTCTCTCCCCACGACTTATGGTGTGAGACTGGATGATGGAGTGGTGGGCCAGAGTCCCAACAAACATGCACACATTGTTCTCTTGATGTACGGGAGATGGAGCAACATGCTCTCTTGGAATGCCCAGCCTATGTTACCATTTGCACACGTTTCCGTTTGAGGAAGAATGCAAAATTCACACCTTCCTCTCACAGAAGGGGAAAAGCACTGCTTTGTCTGCCTTCATTTGAGATACTGCGCCACCGAAAGACACTTTGTCTCGAACCCTTCTTTGTATATGCATGCAATGCCTTTGCATAGGGCTCATAGGCTGTATTCAGCCTCAGTAGACGGTAGATGGTAACATGATCTCTCTCTCTCTCTCTCTCTCATGCATGTGCAAAATGTAGAAAATATTCTCATGGTTGGATGTTTATTTGTGTAATACCAGAAGTGGCATCCAGATAAACACAAGGGAGAGGATTATGCAACTGTAAGGTTTCAGGAAATTAGTGAGGCATATAGAGGTACTCTTGAGGTGAATAAATACAATATAGTTTTGTTTTAATGTTTATATGTATGCTTCCCTTTAGCTGCAACTTAGGATTTCATGGGCCTGATCTCCCTTTCTTGTTGTGAGTTCTTTAATTGAGGCATTGAGTTTTCTCTCTGTCTCGTTTATATTGCTGAGCAGTATTAAGCGATCCCATCAAGCGCTTTGACTATGATATGGGAGGAGATGTCGATGTCCAGCAGTACACAATAATCGTAAGAGCTATTTTTTCTCCTAACAAACTTTTTTTGCGAACATGCAGTTAGTTAATGTGTATGGATTTGCAGAGCTATATAGAGGTTTTTAATTGTGGCAAAGAACTTTTAATCTTAGGGCATGGAAATTTGTTAATTTTTTGTCAATGATTCAATAGGAGTACCTCAACCGATTCAAGGGACTGATATTGACTTGCAATGGACTTGGAATTGAAACTGGACCCCAATGGTAGGGGTAACACTTGTTGAGCGCCTACATAGGGCTACTGCTTGTCTGGGCACGTTGGGTGCCTATGCTATTTGGGATTTCAGCTGCCTATCTGAAGATTTACATACTCTTGCAGGGCACCTCATTCACTACAAGTAGGCTGTGATCCACAACGAGCAACCCTTGAGACTTACAGGTTATGGGCTGGGAAGTGAACAGAATTATGCATCAGGTATCTTTAATCGTTCACAGGTTTGTATCTAATGGTGGGTCATCTTTTGCTAGTCACATTGAAATATCTATTTTCTTTGCTTAGTGTAGCTACAAGAAAGCCTGGTGCGGGCGTGAGAATTGCCGACACACACCACATGATGACTGTAGGAATATCAACTTGCCAAATATGTGTTGGAGATCTAATCCTAATGATGGTAAGGGTAGTGCTTCTTCTGCCTAGCTTTATCATGGAGAAAATTTTCAGCAACACATGTAATACCTTGCGGAAGGTCTCCAGGGTGCCGTATTTGGCTTTCCAGCTTCATTAACTTAATATGATCACGGAGCATTGCCTATTGATGTTATGAGAAAGTCACAGTAGTACACACGTTTGATAGGGCGGAATGCTTGATGGGAAGGTTTGTCTCAAGCATGCAGATACCCCAGTCAATTAGGTGGAGTATGTAGTACTTTAAGACTAAGAAATGTTTGAACAAGTTTTGTATTTTGTGCGAGTGAGAGAGAGAGAGATGGTAGATTGGCAACAGATCAAAGAGAGATCAAAGAGGTACTAGACCAAAAAGCAAATTGTGTATACAATCCACGATAGAAGAAGATGCTTAAAGCATCCTCTAAATGCTACTACAACAAACAAATGATAAATTAAATGGCCTTTAAATTAGAAAGTGCTAAAGTGACTTTGTGATCTACTGGTAAGTTTTGAACATATTTTCCTTTGCCAAGCTCACAAGAGCTCTTTGTTCCCTTATGATATCCACCTCTCAACATGTCTCTATATGCAATGTATGCATGATGAAACATAGAAATATTCCATAGAAATTCTTAAAGCATGTGATAGGTGAATTTTTTCTAAGTATTTAGGCATTTCATGAAACCCCTCACATTTCAGTATGAGAAAGTGTTCTCTACATAGACTCATTCTCAATAGGAGCATGTCAATTTAAACCCATGTCATGTGGATGTAAAGCTACCAAAGCTCAATTCTAACAACTGCTTCAAAGTTGTGGTCATCTATCGTATCACATCAACAATATATTATTGTGTTGCATCTCATGCCCACAATATCAGCTTCTTGTAAACTATTTGTTTGGGCAACAAAACCAAGAAGTTGGATTTATTAAAACTACATGCTAGTCCATGCTAAATCATTTGGGTGTCTATTTTGGCACTATAACCTTTGGACAATGTCCTAGATTGTATTTTAGAAGCCTCACGTGTGGACCATTATGGAGATTATAGACTATTTAAGCATGTAGCTTATTTGAAAATGTGCCACATCTATCTAAGTTGTCCCTACACCAATTGGCCTCTTAGGCTACAATCCCATGTGGATATGGGGACGTTGGGTGCTTAGGTTGCTCGATTGTAGCTACTCTTCATGATGGGATCCATACAAACATGTTCTATCTAGTGTCAGACATTACAATATGAGGATGAAGCATTGATACATCCAACACTCCCCCCAATGGCCACTCGAAAGTAAACCTGTCCTTGTCCTTGAAAAGAGCCTTCTACATAACTATTTATTTTCTAGCAACACACCGTCTTGACCTCTTTGAATATGATGAGCTCAAGCACAAAGTGATTGTAAATCTCAATGTGTGGTGCAACTATGAAACATAGGGTTTTAAGCGATAAATATTTGGTTGTGGACGACTCCTACATCACTCCCATAACTTGTCGTATGTAATTCTCAAATGCTCCTCATTTCTAATTCTTCACATGATGGAAAGTAACTAGCAATATACTATGTCTTGCCAATGGGAGGGTTTCTTCTTGTTGATCCAAAAAAATATATCTCTTGGACCAAGATTGTTATTGATCACCTGGTTTTAAAATCACCCACCTAATTTGAGTCACAAAAGGCATTTAGGACTAAGTGTTTTGATCTAAGAAATACCTCTCTAACCAAGAAAAATCCATTACTTTGTTATTGAGCATTTGGTGTCCAAACCTCTTGCTTATCAAAGTATTGATTGCCTTGCATTTAACCATGCCAAATGCCTTACCAATATAATTATACTAAGAGTTGAAAACATTACTTGGCTTTGTTGAATCCCAACTCTCACACCATAATAAAGAAGCTCAAAATCAACCAAACTCGGGCGTCTACTATGTTCGTAAGATCTTTTTTTAGTCCTCTCTCAAGGTGACATCATCCACATAGTAAAAGATGATCATATACATGCCTTGCTTTTAAAAGATGCATAAAGTTGCATCTACAAGGCTATAATAGAGATTGATATTAAAAAAATAAGCATCAATTCATTGATAGCAATGTGTATGGGGTGGATTTTAGTGCTTCTTGCCCATTATTTACAAGCCTGAACGATGGAAAAGATGTGGAAAATGTATTTTGATAAACTTTGCACATTGGGATTCTCATCTCTCTCACGACGTTTTGGCTTGGAATACAAATGTTGAGCTTATACAAGTTGTTTCTTTAAATATCCTTGGCAATGACCTTTCCAATGCTATAATGAATGGCAATCTCATTCTTGTCAAAATGAACCTACAATATATGATCAATGATGGATGAGATAGAAAGGAGAATTCTCTTCATATCCACGATCCAAAGAATCTCTACAGAACCTTTTTTAGGCACGACGGGGATAGTATATATACCTTTGATAGGGCACTTTCGATTGTTCCCCCACTGCACCATAAGTTCATCTCCCACAAGCTTACGAGAGGAGAACCACTTCTTGAAATTGGTCATGTGCTTAGAAGCTCCACTATCAACAATGATCTAAGAACCATCTTGTACTATTACATTGGATGTTTTGCTACACACCTCAAAGGCCACAAGTAACTCTATTTTTGCAGCCTAACTAATTTATTACTTGGTTTTTTATTACCATTTTTTAAATTGCTGGCTCTTTCTTGCATGCTTTAGCTATGTGCCCTTGCCTATTGTAGTGAAGTCATTCAATTGTCTTGATTGAAGAGTTGGAATCATTATACTTTTCTTATTGGTGATAGTAGAGAAACCTTGGTTAATTTTGCATTGCTCATCTCAATCGACGGTGGCTAAAAACAAAACCTTCTTCCTTGGCTAAGCAAAAATGCAACAAGCCTAGGACTAAAGTTGAGAGAAAATCAAAACTTTAAGAAGGCAAGAGTGTAAAGGAAGAAGAAGATATTTGGCAAGTTCTTGAGTACTTCAAATCCTATGCCATTCTATATTGTCTTATTCAATTGGAAAAAAAAGAGAAGTGCTAGCAGAGAGCCACATAGGTACAAATGTTCAAATGTTCAAAGAAGAGCTCCAAAGGTCATTGGATTCATTTATGAAATTGAGTATCCTAATGGGTTTTGCTCATAGTGATCATTCAAAAACAAAGAGAGCATTGTGTACATGTCTGTCATTAGGGATATTTTGATATCTCATTTGGGAACTAAGTTTTTGAAAAAAAACCTTTAAAATTTTATCTTAATACTTGATATGGGTTTGTGCCAGGCTAGCTATGGCCAAGTAGCCCAACAACCACGTCTACCACATCTATAATAATCAGAACATGCCTCTTTTGTTGTGTGTACCATTAGGGACAAGCACACACATTGCAAGTAGGGTCCCCACCTTCTCAAGGAGCCCATTATGAAGCTTCTTCACCACCAAACTAATTTCATATTCCTCTTCGAGGAAGGAGAACATATAGAAGGGAAAAGAGCCAATGACAGTGACTACTTCAAACCTAAGAGAGACCCAAGGGATCCACAAGAGCACAATTACATCATGTCTCCGCCACATAATCCTGTAACCCCAAAGCTAGGCCAACATAAACATAGGAGGACAAGTGTGCCATCAAAACCGCACATTCTATCCAAATAGTGCAAGAAACTCCAAAGTTCCTTGAAACAAAGAGTTTTACGTAACCTTTCCCTCATGTTCCATCACATGGATGTGCATAAGACATGCTTAGGATGTCATTTGAAATGGAAAGGGGGGTTGCCACAAAAATATAGCACTTAAAGGCTCACATTTGGACAAAACAAGGCCAATTCACATATCAAGGGATGATACTAAATTTGATGGAAGTGGAGATCCCATTCAGTATTTAGAGAAGTTTGATAAAGTTTGTGAAGCCATGGGTAGGATTGATGATCCCACCAAGATCTGCTCATTTGGACTTTACCTTGAAAGCAAAGTAGGCCAGTGGTTTGGGTCACTAAACCCACTTGAAAAGGCCACAAACTTATAGATTTTTGATGAGGTCTTGAGACACACCTTCATTGTGGGATTCTCAGCCATAGTGGAGCCAAATGGATAGATGGAGCCCCATTGCTACTACACAGATCTATAAACTCAAGCAAGAAAAAAGGAGAGACCAAGTATCTCCATATAAGATGTAGCCCCCTGAAAAGACTAGATGAGTTATCCCAAATCGATCGATTCATGATAAATCTTACGATTAAGAGGCTTCATAACCATCTCTATAGGTCTAAAAACTACTACATAAGAGTCCTAGTAAATGATATGAGCATGGATGAGTTGGTAGAAAATTTAATCAACTGAATAGGCAAGTAGTGGGGCAGGGCTAGTCCCAAGGGAAAACCTTAAGGCCATCCCCAGGGAGATCCCTCATCAAGTCAGGTCGGGGACACCCACACTTATTTCCATGGAGAGACATGGTTTGGTGTGCAATTTTCCACCAAATACAAACAAGCATGGAGTGTTTGTTGCTAAGGCCAAGAGAGCCATAGTTCGTTGCACTTATTACCACCACCACTAAGGAACCATGATACAACCCATTGTTAGTAAGAAAACCTAACAAGGTGACTTGGCCATAATCCATGCTTCCGGTGCCAAAGCAACAAACACTAGCCCTACTAGCCATACCACATGCTCCTCAATTAGCACATAGTCACTACCTATTTATTAGAACCCCTTGCCGAGAGGTATGTACTGCCATCAATGCTATACCCACCTCTAGTATTACCACCCCAATCGGTTCCTCCTAATACTGTCCTTGCCCAACGGGGCTTTGAGAGTTCGGAGAGAACCTATAAGTCATATGAGCAATAATATGATTCATATGGATATCTAGAGCAACCCCCACCCGTTGAGTATGTCTCCTTATTTCGAAGCTATGGTGAGAGACTTCAATAACATGTAACGCATGCGACAAGGGCTTCCATTGTGTTGTCAAGTTTCCTTATAAAGAAATGGCACCAAGTACCCCAACTCCATCCCCAAAACAAGTTCCAAACCCCAATGTCATTCCTCATTATGAAGACACATATTACGAATGTGGATTTGAATATGCTTTCAAGGATTGCCCCAATAGAGTAATAATCACCCAGTGGTAGGAGCATTAATAACCACTTTAAGATAACTTGTTGAGTACATAAGGACTTGTTCATACAATGCCCCTTAATTCCATCACAATGCTCTAAGCCAAGACCAGGATAGTAGCCAAGCATTCAAAGGCCGCCAATAAGGCCAAGCTTCAACTTCGTAATAGCAAGCAGATAAAGGGCCTGAGGCATAAGCCCCACAAAGGCCATAGTCGCCCCTAAAAGGTTACTTAACAAGAGCCAGAGGTTTAAAAGAAGAAGATGTTGAAGAGAATGCAAAAATGTGATGCACAATCAATCGTTGAGGACAACGATATCATGACCATTAAAAGTGGTTTGGATGTGAGCTCCAAAGCTGCCTCCTTTATAGAGATAGCAAAAGCGACCTCCTTCTCAAACCGCCTCTTCCTGAAGAGAAGAAACCCACCAACTGCACCAACCTTCCAAAGGAATCTCAAAGAGTACCATAACCTTGTGTTGGAGAAAGAACAAATGAAACAAGCCCAAGAGCTTGTGAGGAAGGTACAGTTTGAGTTAGAGCCCATCCTTGAGCAAGTGGTTGAGTGTAGACCACTGACCCTACCCTGAGCATATCCTTGAATCTATCCCATATCCAATCATAGAATTAGTGAGGGAGCCTTAGAGCATGCCAAAGGCCTTGACCAAAACTATAACCATTCTTAAGAGGCTACTTCAAAGACCCAATTTTGGAGCCTCTTCCTCTATGCACAATCTAACTTGACCCCGAAACATTGCTAGATATAGTGAAGGATGATTTAGTGGGATGTGAAAGTTGTCTTTCCATGGGTCATCATAGTCACCATAACATTTTCTCCAAGGTGATGGGCGAGACTTGTTCATCAGTGCACATCCTTTAGCATCGGATTCACGTTTTGCCAACAACAACCATGGACACTCTTCCATAAAATCTTAGGACAAGGTTTGCTTGATTGGACACGGTGCTTAAATCACATCCATCTTCATGCTAGACACATTTGAAGAACTACTAGTAGGTGGAACCTACTCACCTTGAGGTTCTTAAAAAGACCACTTAACATAGAGGCTAGTTAGGACATTTTGTCTTAGGAGACATGGACCTAATTAGGCCACCCATCCCTCACACCATCTGTATCTACCATCACCACGATAAATAATTCTTAATCCATGCATGTTGGTTATTTTGAAGAAAAATTTAGCATAGCAACTAAACCTACATCTTGCAAGTTTTATGTGACCCCCACAGAGCAATGAAAGAGAGCACTATCCTCAACGAGAGCAGAGCCATTGATTATGTAATCAAGTGAGAAGAAGGACCATGGCATGCAAGCTCCCCCACGGGATGGTTACCGTACCCTTGGTGTGGATGAGGACACCCCAAACCTTTCAACATCCCAAGCCTTGCTATCTAATCACATGCCATCACCTCATGTAAAACCTAACACTTAACAATCCAGTCACCTTGCCATGTCGACCACCCCCTCAAACCATATCCAAAACCTCTCTGGTGAAAACAAAAATTACCCCCCAAATATCAACCTCAACGAGCCTTCTACCCAAGAGTACCCTAGCTAGCTCAAGAAGGTACAATGCCCAAGGAAAGACCTACCACCAATAGCCACCATTTGGCTAGAATCCTACCCATATGTAGAAAGTTGCCAAGCAAGAATCTCAAGCAAAGGAGTTTTATCCACAACTCAAGCCCTACTCAAGATATTACAAGCGCAAGGCTTCTATAATGAAAACCCTTTTGTTTGGGTCCCCAAAACCTCGAGGTCTGCACCCTAATCTCCAAAGTCAAAGAGACTCAACCAATGACCCTGAACCCCATTTTCAAGCCTAGGGTGACACTCTATTAGGTCTCAACTAAGTTGCTAGACACACAAGGCTTCTACAAAGAGAACCCCTACATTTAGGTTCAGAAGTTAAGAAAACTGCACCAAAAGCCTCTACACCTATGCCATCAAATGCTCAACCAAAAATTTCATGCCTTTCCACCGACACCAACCCCAAAGCTTAAGTAGGAATGGAGAGAAATGGCTATCACCTTGACTCATGTGTCTTCACCAACTTCAAAGAATTTCGAAGAGTAGTGAACACCAAGAAGTAAGAGGTAATACCAGGCCTGTGTGTAGTGCATTACCGAACTCCATTCTCATTAAAGAAGAGCCACACATGGTGTCAAACCCCAAAGAAATCCACACACACACACACTCCGGGATCACCACAGTCCCACAACACCCTCTTGTGCCATGCTGGAGAACCAACTCATCAGAGGACAAAACTTAAAGCAAAGCAGTGGTGATGTCAAAGCAGTGGTGATGTCAAAGCTTTTGTTGTGGATGGGCAAGCTCTTCTCCGTCTTTGCTCAATGTGTCCACATAGTAAAAAGGAAAAACCCCCCGTTGTACATATATAACATAGCACCTCCTATCAATTGTATAGGCACATATACCTAAGAATAATTAAAAACTTAAAAACCAAAACAAAAAGCAAACAAATAATAAAAAACCAAAATACACACATACGCACACTAGCACACACAATTCACACAGCAGTTAGTCAAAAAGGTAAAGGCAAAGCCTTTTCATGTGGCAACTATAAAGCAAAGGTTGAATCAACTCACTCTTCTGGCAAGGATGCCTGAGGGATGCCCATAAGGGGGGCGATAAGCCTAAGAAGAACGGAAAATGCAACTACTGTCAAAATCTAGGCCAATATATCAATGTTGTAGAAAAGGATGGATAGAGAAGAAGAAAGAGTCGAACATGGCTATGGCTGATGTATCAGCACACCAAGTACTAAAAAGAAGGAGTCAGCGAACTACACACAAGATGATTGGGAATTCATTGTCCACTATAATTATGACCCTTCTATGCATGATGTAAGCATGTCAGTAGGGTGACAGATCACATGTCTGGTATTTTGATAGTGGTACTAATAATTATGACCCTTCTATCCATGATGTATGCATGTCAATAATGTGATAGATAAACATGTCTGGTATTTTGATAGTGGTGCTAGCAAGCACGTTATTTTGATAGTGGTGCTAGCAAGCACGTTACTTCTCAATGTGATTTATTTTTTCCCTTGAGTATGCTCCTCAAGGAGATATAGTCCTCATATCTAGTGCTACACACTTAGTGGGAGAAGCACTCTGTCTCAGAAATCTTTTTTATGCTAAACATTATTGTCAGTCTTTGTCATTCCTAGGGTGGTAGACCTAGTGTTCATATTTATTGGATGACAGGTATACAATTCATGACTGTAGTGATGGAGACATCACTATGGTATTCGATACTTTTAGTCATTGGCTTTATAGGCAGGACATTTATGAGAGATTAGCACATAATGCTTGTTCAGTTATTGCCACGCATGTATGAGTGATGTAGAGTTATGGCAAGCCTGCTATGGTCAACTGAATTTTGGCAGTTTGTTGTACCTTTAAAGGCAAGAGATGGTGTCACAGTTGCCAAACTTGAGGCCCCTATTAAACAAACATGTATATGAGTGGTGAATTTTGGGCAAGATACAACGGGCATCATTCCTAAAAGATGGATCAGTAAGGACTCTCCAAAAATTGCAGCTTATATTGTAGTGATGTATGTGGTCCCATGAGGAAACCATCGATTGGGGGATATCTCTACTTTGTGCCTTTTATCAATAGCACACCTAGGTGTATTGATTAAAGCAAAGTCATAGGTTTTTACATGCTTCAGATACTTTGTTTCTAAAAATGTGTATGTATGTAAAGCTGACACCCTTTGTAAAGATTGAGGAGGGAGTATATGTCAAAGGAGTTATATATATATATATATATATATATATATATATATATATATATATATATATATATATGGTTGAAAGAGGCATAAAACATCAATGCACAATGACTTAACATAACTCAAAAAAATGGTATGGATGAGAGGAAGAACATGTCTCTCACATGTGACATTCATGTCGCATGGTTAAAGGCTAGGATTTGCCTCATGTTTTTTGGCTAGAGGTAGTTATGTGTGACGTTTATGCATGCTAAACAGATGCCCCCCACCGAGGCCTTGTGGACAATTACCCCTTATGATGCTTGGAGTGGCAAGAAACCCATTGTGTCTCATTTATGTGTTTTTGGTTATCTTGCTTGTGCTCTTGTGCTTGAGTAACAACACAATAAGCTAGATGATAAGACGATAAAATACATTTTTGTGGGATATAACTTAGAAAGAAAAGGGTATAGACTCTACCATCTAGCCATAATTTGGTGAATAGAGATGTTGTCTTTGTTGAGAACTTAATTCATTCCATGCTTTTATGAAAAAAGCAACAAAATATATGTTCATAGGACACCTTTGATACACTCCTACTATTGTACTCCTATCTTTGATACACTACTAACTTTGTACTCCTATCTTTATACAATGTTGAGGGTAGCCATATGTGGAGCAAATGAATGTTGAACATGGTGCTACAAATCAGACCATCCAGGCTAAAAATTAGCTCAAATTTCAACCCATAGATTATCATATTGATGAGGCAATTGTAGATGATATAGTGGATGAGGAAAGAGAAAGACATTGCGGCATTATTCTTTTGTGGATCATGCTCTCATGGCCAGTATATGTAATGAAAAGAAAACTATTTTCTTTGACAAAGCACACTAAACGATCATTGGATGCATGCCATATAGGGTGAGTATGACTCAATCCTAAAAAATGACACTTTGTATTTAGCAGATTTGCCTTATGGTAAAAATGCCATTAGTACATGAAAGAGCAAAAATGTGCTATACTAGTTGTCTGAATCTGTCAGTGTGAGACAGATTATATGATTGTGTATATATAGGATATAAATGCCTAAGGAGACTTGGGACACCTTAGTGAAGATATACAACACAAACACCCAAGCTCGAAAGATGTAACTAAAGTAGGAATTGCACAATGTGACCAGAGGAAAGCTAAGTATAAATGACTACTCATTGAAGGTTAAAGGTCTTGCAAATGCCCTTGCTTCTATTGGATCACCAGTAGAGATATTGATGATATAGTTACGGTGTGACCTTGAATGGTCTTGGTAAGAAATAGAGCCAGTTTTAGACTTCCATTGGAGTTTGAGAGAACTTTCTAATTTTTAGGAACTGATTGCTCTTCTTATTCGTGAGGAGATAAATATTTGGGGAGGTACATCCTCTTAAAATTCAAATGACAGGCCTTTTACTCAAACATAGGTAGAGACAAAGGTAGATCATCATCTAGAGGTTGAGGTGGAGACCATTTTGAAAACCAAAATCATGGGCATTAAAAACAATAGGAAGTAAACACACAAACAGGTGGAAGAGGCCACTCTAGAGGCAAGGGGAGCTAGAGGGGGGGCCGAGGCAGTTGGCAACAAAGAAATCAAAATTCCAATAGCATAGAGTGCTATGACTATGGCAAACCATGGCACATGGTAAAAGATGACTATAAAAGTGGAAAGTTGCAGCAAGGCAACTATGCATCATCAAGTAAACATGGTGATTACAGAAGTGAGCAATTGTTTATGATGTGGCACATGCTCATTAGTTCTACGATAGGAGATATCAGGATTATGAGATTTGGTATATGGATTCTGGCACCTCTAACTACATGATCAGTCATGGTGATGAGTGGTTTAGAGATATGTGAAAAATGAAGTTGTGTTGAAACATATGATGATGCTCTGCACCCCATTTTGCACATGTTGGCAAAGTTCCACTGTCTATATAGAGGATAGAAAAATGAAGTACTTTTGGCAAATGTACTTCATATGTTAAATATTACAAAGGACCTAGTTTTTGTTGGACATATGGTTGATCAAGGTCTACAAGTGAGGTTCAAGCAAAAGAGTGGGTAGAATATTTACTTTGAATACTTGAGGTGAAAGCGACTATGTTTGCACAAGGTACAAGTGTTGTGGCCGATATAGATATCTGGCACAAACATATTGGCCATGTGAATGATCAGTGCGACTGAAGTTTATGCAGAATTCAAAATTTTTTATAGGTGTGCCAAAGTTTAAGGTGGATAGAATGCATAAAGTATGTGAAGCATGTCAATTTGGAAAAAGCAAACAAAGAGTGTATTTCTACATGACGAACATAACTAAGAGAGCACTTGATGTGGTGCACTCGGATGTATGGGGACTGACAACGACGACATCAATGGGAGGATGTCGTTACTATGTATCTTTCATTGATGACCACATAAGGAATGTGTGGGTCTATTTCATGAAAGAAAAAAGTGAAGTGTTTATTCACTCACAGAATTTTAGAATGTTAGTTGAAAAGCTAACAGGTTTGCAAGTTAAGTGCCTAAGATCAAATGGACGGGGAGAGTAATTCTCTAATGAGTTTACTTAGTACATGAGAAAGCATGGGATTCAGAGGAGGAAATTCACGTGCAGGTACACTCTGCAACAACAAAATGGTATTGTTAAGAGGAAAAATATACACATTGTAGAGGTTTCTCGTGCATTGATGTCTGAGAAGAGCATGTCTCACCATTATTGTGCTAAAGCAGACTAACATTATGAATATGACACCCACATCAGGGCAGTAGTGTATGGTGTGACTTTAGAGGAGAAGTATACTGGCATAAAACCAAATTTGTCACACTTGAAAGTGTTTGGATGCATTGCATATATGTACACATTCCTAATGAGCTATGTAGTAAGTTGGATCCAAAGGCTAAAAAATGTGTGTTCATTGTGTACTCCCTTAAGCAAAAGGGGTACATATGTTATAACCCTACCACATGTTAGATGAGGGTGAGCATGGATGTTGTTTTTCATGCGATGCGAAGTTAGTATGCTGTTGTAAAAAGACTTGATAGGGGTTGATGCATAAGAGCAAGTGGTTGCACAGAATATACGTTAGCAATCACAATCATTGAATGGACCAAGAGATTCCTTTAGTAGTGAGTCTATTGATGGACCATGGAGTGGTAGGCATGGAGTGGCAGGCTATGTCAGAAAATTAGTCCTGCATGTTCAATAAGTTCATCTCACGTAAAGGTAAAAAGAAGGTTGATGAGTCTCTTGGTATGCTTGACATTTCAACAGGGCATTCGTAAGTTGGTGGAGAGTCTAGTGGCACTTTGATGTGAGGACTTCAGGATTCCAACTATTAGGGCACTTAGTGCAAGGAAGGCTAAGGCAACCTGCAAGGACACCAAGGGTAGATCCAGGACCATGTAGGTCGTCGGGTAAGGTCAAAAACCTTGTTCAAAGATTTATGTATTATGATTATGTAGCTCACCATTATGCATACATGTAAAAGGTTGTGCAAGAGGTTGAACCCACATGTTTTGAGGATGCTATTGGGCATGCACATTGGGAGAAATCCATGGATGAAGAAATGGTTGTGACATGGGAATTTATGCCTTTGCCTGAGGGTAAAATGGATGAAGAAATGGTTACATGGCAACATGGGAATTTGTGCCTTTGCCTGAGGGTAAAAAGACTATTGGATGTAAGTAGATCAACAAAGTAAAGCACGAATCAAATGGAAGAATTAGCAAGTATAGTGAGGTCCACAGTGGATTATGGTCTATTCATGAGTACAATTGCAAAGTGTACTAATGAAGATTAGGATGGTAGCATCTAGGATAGAAGATCTTCTAGTAGTAGCGAGTTTATGTTTTCCTTTGGGAGTGGTGTTGTTACATAGAGTAGCAAGAAGCAACAACCAATACTTGCCTTATTGAGTACAAAGGTGCTATGATGATAGCATGTGAGGTCACTTAGTTACATAAGGTACTTAGAGATTTTGGGCCGTGTATAGATAGGTAGGTTGTCATCTATTATGATAACCTTAGTAATATATAGTTGGCTAGGAACCTAATGTTTCATACATGGACCAAACACATAGAGGTCCATTATCACTTCATTAGACAGAAGGTACTGGTAGGAGATGTTAATAGCATGTATGTCAACACAGAGGAGTAGGTAGCTGATATTTTTACCAACGCCTTGAGAGCAGAGAAGCTTCACAGATTTCACACTATGCTTGGAGCCTTGGAGATGGAGTTAAGCTTGAGGCAACACGAGCTGACACACTTATAACGTACTTGCGTTACTATTCCACCTTTACACCACTGGCACATTTGGTAGCTGACACGATGGATCTTTGCCAATGATTCTATAGTTAGACTATACCTATCTATTCTAACCGAGTTATGACACACTTGTCTTGCCAATTCACCTACTTAGCGTGTTCACATTATGGACTGCTTGTACATAGTACTCTAGTACTTATGTTTATTTACACTTATCTTTTGTAGATCTATTTTGAGAGTAATAATAAGAAGAAGATTTCAGCCTTCCATCTTTGTGTGTGTCTTTTCCATTGTTGTGTGAGTGTGTGTACACGTGCTTGCAAGAGCTTAAGCTCTTTCTTCTTCCCCAATATTTTCATTGATTTAACATTGCCCATCGTTGGTGATAGTGATGCCGACATACATGAAGTCAGGATGCTTTTGAAGTAGAAGTTTGAGATGAAGGATTTGGGTGAGTTGTGGTATTTCTTGGGTATAGAGGTGGTGAGATCACCTCATAGAATTTTATTATTATAGAGGTAGTATCGCTTGGACATATTATCCAAGTATGGTATGATAGGCTATAAGCCTATTTCAATACCATTGGAACATAGCACAAAGCTTTTCATAGATACAGGTGAGCTTTTTAGATGATCCCTCTATGTACATGCACATAGTGGGTAGCTTGATCTACATAAGCATTACTAGGCTAGATTCGAGCTATCATGTTAGGACTTGTGAGTTAGTTTCTGTAGGCCCCCAAGAATCTACACTTGGATGTGTCCAGATGGATCTTAGTAGGTACATAAAGTCCGCAATTGATTATGGACTTTTCTATGAGACTGGTACATAGTTACAACTACATGGGTACACATATGTTGATTAGGATGGTAGTGTCACAGACAAGAGATGTACTAGTGGCTTTATGTTATCTTTTAGGAGTGTTATTGTTGTGAGTTGAAGAGCAAAAATAAATAGTTGACATTTGCCTTGTCCCCAATACAGAGGTAGAGTATACGGGCATTACTATGGTAGCTTATGAGGTAGAGTATACGGGCATTGCTATGGTAGCTTATGAGGTAGAGTATACGGGCATTGCTATGGTAGCTTATGAGGTAGCTTGGTTTCAAAAGCTACTTGGTGATATGGGTGAAAGGGCTATTGTCATTTATTGTGACAATGTGAGTAGCATACAGCTGGCTAGTAACCCAGTATACATGCTAGGATAAAGCACATTGAGGTGCGTTATCACTTTGTAAGGGAGAAGGTTTTAGCAGCACAAATGATGTAGATTTGGTATATGTTAGTACAAAGGAACAGGTGGCTCACATCTTCACGAAGGCATTAGGCATAAAGAAGCTCCACATGTTTAGGAGCTTACTTGGAGTGAAGTGTGTGGAGTTGAACTCGAGGGGTAATGTTGAAATATCAAGCTCATATTGATGACCCACCTGGGTGATAGCTTCTATAAATATGCCATTGGCATGGTTGGTGAGATTATGGTTGATATATGATAACAACATTTAGATTACTAGAGTATGGCACAGTTATGGTGCTGGTGGATGACAGGCTATATGATAACGACATTTAGATTACTAGAGTATGGCACAGTTATAGTGCCAACTCATATAGTCGAGTTCACAATATGGACCAACCATTATATGTTATAGTAGGAGAGTACTTTCCCTTATAGTATACACTCTTATCTCTTTAGTTTATGTTCTAGAGAAGAGAAGAAGTCTTGTGTCTTTCACTTTTTGCAAAGAACTCAAGCTCTTCCTGTCCCTAGTAGTCTCTTTATTAGGAGGAGCTAGCCAACACTCACTAGTAGGACATGGATGCTCTCTAACTTTAATACCAAGCCCTCGAGAGACTGACAAGGTTGAGGCCACGCACATGAAGCCGAAAGGGACTAAATCCTCAACAAGTTCAAGCAAACAAAAGCCAAAGAGGCCTAAGTGGTTAGCGTGGCTATAACCAATTTGCTAAGGAGTGTGAAGATGCCCTTGTTATTGCAACACATAATGCTACCAAAAACCTCACATATTTCCAAGAGGAGCACAAACTCGCAATGAGCAAAGCGATTGCTAGGGAAGCAGCCTACCAAGATCTCCTTCTCCACATAGAAACCTTCGCACACTCGAGGCACATGTCAAAATTCATAAAAATGTAAACCCTTTCCTTGGATGATAGGGTGAGACCAAGGAAGTTATGTTGAGATTCATAAAATGTAGACCCTTTCCTTGGATAATAGGGCAAGACCAAAGGAAGTTAAACATGTAAAAATTTATAAAGTGTAGACCCTTTCCTTGGAGGACGATAGGCTGACACCAAAGGAAGTTAGACATGCTTCTCATTAGCTTTAGGCTTCAACTTTTTGCCAACCGTGAGTTGGTCTCTTGTGGGATACACTTACCCTCATCAACTGCACCCTGGCCCTATATTTCCACACCATCTTAACTCGCATCAACACTATGTGGCAACCCACCCTTGCCACACTACCACCACCATGTTCTTCTTTCGACTAAGCCATCTCCTTCAAGGAGACTACTCTACTATAATCCATGGAATCCCATTTGCTTGTGTTTAACCTAGCCACTTGGTGTTATCCCTTCTGTAGCATCTTAGCCCACATCAACACCATGCGGCAACCCACCCTTGCCACCACCACCACCATGTTCTTCTTCAACTCCTTCAAGGACACTACACTACTATAATCCATGGAATCCCATTTACATGTGTCTAACTTGGCCACTTGGTGTTATCTCTTCGTGAATTTCACCACTCTTTACTAAGGAATATCATTTCCTTGACCTCATGGCACCGCCTAGTCTCTACTACTTGCTTTCTTTGCTCTCCTTTATCTGTAAATGTTGCTGGCAAGAATATAGGAAAGTTGTAGCAGACATGTGAATCTCTTTGCTTTGCCTCTTGGAACTCCAATGGTGTCCACCTTCTTTTCAGTGGCATGTACAAAGGGTCCAATCTTTGTGTTGGTGGTGCACACATATTGATGACTATTCTGGAATGGTAAGGTACTCTTTCCTCCATGTCGGCTATATACTGAAATCTTCCAGTTTTGGGTTGGCATCATCTATGACAATGGCTATATATCCCCCTCATGTGTGGACTGGATTAGCGTTTCTCCACCAGTGCGGAAGCAGTAACTCATCATGAATGTAACAATTTCGATTTCCAGTAGATCTGCCAAGTGTGGGTTTGCTAACTTTGTATGGTGTGCCACATTTGACCATAGCATACCCTCTCCAGCCAATGGCAATAACTCTTCTAATTCTAGCTTTAGTGCTCTGAGAGGGTATGGTACATATGATTGCTTCGTTGGACTAACTGTTGGAATTAGGGTTGCAGGAATGCACACACAACTTCAAGAAGATGAGGAAGCTTGAGCACAACACAGTAGTGTATTATGAGTGCCAAAAATGAAAGATAACAAGCCCTAGAAGATAATGGGCGTATATACAATGCACGGGGGAAAAAACCTCCTAGTGAGGGAAAAAGTGCCCCGGCGGTCCTAAGTGTGTTCACACACATCACTACTATAATATGGTAACAAATCCCCCCTGGAGTGATGCGGTGAACAAGAGCTAGCACTCATGTATAGGGAAGTGTCTAGCTATGTGGACGAATCCACAAAAGGGAGTAAGCCCAAAGCTTTGCGAAAAGCTTCGAACTTCTCACGAGGCAGAGCCTTTGTGAAAAGGTCTGCAAGGTTATCCTGTGTTGGCACATAAGCCAAACTGATCTCTCCTGCAGAGAGTCTCTCCCTGACATAATGGTAGTGCACCTCAATGTGCTTCGTACGAGCATGGAACACTGGGTTCCGCGCAACTGCCAATGCGCTCTGACTGTCAGTGAAGATGGTGGTGGCAGATGGCTGCCCAACACCCAAATCAGCCATAAGGCGTCTGAGCCACACACACTCAACCGTAGCTGTGAAAGCTGCCCTGTACTCAGCTTCACAACTAGAAGTGGCCACAGTAGGCTGCTTCTTGCTCAACCATGATATGCATGAGCTTCCAAGCATGAAGCAAAAACCACTCGTGGACACGCGTGTGTCATAACAACCAGCCCAGTCAGAATCTGAAAAAGCATGTAAATCTGGCGGCAATGATCCCCCCTTGGGATAAAACAACCCAAGATGCCGAGTACCACTCAAATAGCGAAAGATACGCTTCACTGCCTGCCAATGCTTAATGCCTGGGCTATGCATAAATCTGCTCACCTGTGAGACTGCAAACTGAATGTCTGGCCTCGTAATGCATACATAAATGAGGCAACCAACAGCTGTCTGATAGAGTGTGACATCAAAGTGATCTCCAGCATCATGAAGACTCAACTTCAAACCTGTCTCCATTGGAGTAGCAATAGGCTTGCAGTCTTCAAGGCCAAATCTCCGCAACAATGTTTCAATATACTTTGTCTGACACAAAGCAATACCTCCATCACACTGCTTAAATTGTATCCCCAAATAATGATGCAAATGCCCCAAATCTGACATCTCAAAAGAGGCATTCAAATCAGCCTTAAAATCAGCAATATGACTCTCATTTGGTCCTGTGAGCAGCATGTCATCGACATAGAGAGCAATGATTAGATGTACACCATCCACACGTTTAGCATACAAAGTGCTTTCTGTTGGACTATTCTGAAACCCATGTGCAGTCAAATATGCATGTATTTTTTCATACCAAGCTCGTGGAGCTTGCTTTAAACCATATAAAGCCTTTTTTAACCTGCACACTTTGTTTTCCTGCCCTCTTTGAACAAAACCACGAGGCTGCGATACATACACCTCCTCATGCAAATCTCCATTTAAGAACGCAGTCTTTATGTCCAGCTGATGTACATTCCAACCATTATGAGCTGCTAATGCACAGATGCTACGAACAGTGGTCATACGACATGTGGGAGCAAAAGTCTCATCAAAATCAATGCCCTTCTCTTGAGCATAACCTTTTGCAACAAGCCTAGCCTTATGGCGATCCACTGTGCCATCAGGCTTACGCTTCAATTTGTATACCCACTTAGTGCCAATGGCCTTCTTGCCAGGGGGCAAGTCACATAAGGACCATGTACCATTCTTCATAATAGCATCGTATTCTGCTTGCATAGCAGCCATCCAATTTTCTGAACTTTGTGCCTCATCAAATGAAACAGGCTCACTTTCATCGCACAGACTAGAAACAGCCAATGCATAACAATCTGACGCATAAGAGGCACCATGAGAGCCAGAACGAGTGCGACTAGACAAAGGGGCATCCAACTTGCTGTCACGCAAAGTCTGCACCAGCCATCTAGGCATGTTTCTAGAGCCCTCAATCTCTTGTCTCTCATCCTCAAGTGCATCATGCACATCTGCATCAGATATAGGCTGATCTGTGCCATCATTTAAAACCTGCATAGGCTGAAAAACTGCCTCATGAGGTATTGCACTTGACTGTGCACCACTGAAAAGAGGCAACAATGTATCATAGACATCACGTGAGCTGATATCTGTCTCCTTAGTACATGAAACCAAGGGCTGAACTGCATCTTCCACAAATACAACATCACGGCTAACCAAAATGCGCTTTGTCTGTGGATGATACAAACGATAGCCTTTGCTCTCAGCACTATATCCAACAAAAATACATTTGACAGCTTTGTCATCCAATTTTCTGCGATGTTGCACAGGCACTAATGCATATGCCAGGCAACCAAAAACACGTAAATGGCCAACAGATGGCTTGCGGCCATGCCAAGCCTCATATGGAGTGACAACCTGTAATGCTTTAGTGGGACACCTGTTTAGTACATAAGTGGCACACATGACAGCCTCAAGCCAAAAACCATGTGGTAGACTTTGACTCTTAACCATACATCTTGCCATTTCCATGAGAGACCTGTTTTTTCTCTCAGCCACACCATTTTGCTGTGGTGTATACGGCACTGTACATTGGTGTTTTATCCCACGCTCAGCCAGAAATGCATTAAATTCTGAAGACATATACTCCCCCCCTCGATCTGAACGGAGGGTGCCCATCTTACTTTCTGACACATTTTCAGCCATAACCAAAAACTGTTTGAAGCACAAAAACACTTCGGACTTTGCCTTCAAAGGATATACCCATGCATGCCTGGTAAAATCATCAATGAAAGTCACGAAGTAAAGGTAGTTTCCAAATGATGGAGTTTGCATGGGACCACAAACATCACTGTGAACAAGCTGCAATCTGCGTTCAGCTCTCACTGATCCATCTTTGGGAAAGGAAGCACGCTGCATTTTACCCAATATGCACCCCTCACAAACATGCTTGACAGGTGCCTCAAGCTTAGGCAAAGAAGACACCATTTCAGATTTCTGCAGGCGCAGCAAACTTGCAAAATTCAGATGACCAAAACGTGCATGCCACAGTTTTGCATCTGAAATAGCCTGCGTATCCATAATAGCACATGCTGAATCCTCTACACATTTGCCATCCATATTGAGCTTGTACAGCCCTCGACATAGTGAACCAGATGCTACAATGATGTCACCACAAGAGAGATCATGAACAGTACATCTGTCATCCACAAATTTTACAACCAAACCTGTTTTGGCAAATGCGGAGACTGACAGCAGATTCTTTTTGATCCCTGGCACATACAATGCATCAAAAAGTGTAAAGGTGTTGCCATTTGCAACATTCAGCACAATCTGTCCAACTCCTTTAACGGGATAAGAGGAGTTATTGGCACAAGTGACAGTATTCCCTGTGGGAGCAGACTCAAGGAAAGTGAATAAACTGCGCTGCGAGGTGATGTGCTTAGTGGCACCACTGTCAAAGTACCATACATCTGAATCTACTGCAGACATACATGTGTCATGCAAAGATGGGTCATAACTGCACTGCGCATTGAATGCCCATTCTGTATCTAGCACAACATTAGCAGATTCATTGTTAGAAGGAGAGGCATCTGCAACAGCCATACCAGCCTCTTTCTTCTTAGCCTCTTTCGCAGCCAGCTTAGGACATGCTTTGATGACATGATCATTTCCCTTACAATACTTGCAAAATGTCTTCTGTTTGTCACCCTTCTTCTCATCTTTGTCTTCCTTCTTTGGTTGCGCAGCATTTGCAGATTTCTGCTTACTAGAAGAAAAGCCAGCTTTACCTTTCCCGCTTCTCTGACTAGCAACGAAAGCTTGATCTGCGACACGCATAATATTCCTGTTTTGCCTTGACTGGTCTTCTTGCAGCAAAACAGAAACTAACTCCTCAAATGATAAGGCATTAGGATTGCCTTTCATCATCAAGCGAAGAGTGGAAGCAAAACCCTGATAAGAATCTGGTAGACCATTCAAAACAGTCTGCACAAGTGAACTGTCTGACAGGATTTCATCTGCAGAAATGAGCTGCTCTTTGAAATCCTTGATCTTTGTCAAAAAGCTATCCATAGAATCACCTTCGTTCATATGCTCACTCTCCAACTGTTTTCGGAGATAAGCAACACGAGCCTCATTTCTTGCCTGATACAATGTGGCAAGTACATCCCAAGCATCCTTAGAAGTCCTGCAGGAGCGAATATGTGGGATAATGGTACGTTTGACAGACAGCGCAATCAAGGCATGAGCCTGCGCATCTCTACCATCCCAACGAATCTGCTCTGCTGAAAGTGGTGGTTCTCGAACAGCTGCTACAGCACTTGTGCCTGCACCATCATCAACAGTACCTGTTTCTGATGTGTTTGCAGCATTCCCAGCCACAATAGGACGTGCATCAATACCCTGCACAATGTTCCATAACCCCTTTGCTACCAATACATGTCGCATCATATATGCCCACAATGGATAGTTGGTGCCATCCAACTTATCCTCAGCAGCCAACATGCGGAATACATCATTGTTGTCAGCCATGGCCAATGACTGTACTACTAGATGTGAATGCTGTCTGTAAGAGGTAAACCTGTATAAAATCGACCTGTGCTATGTAGCACAGCCCAAAACAGACGAATGGGCACCTGTCCTGCAGATTTTAATCTTGACAGAAAATCTGCACAGTAGGACGATTTTGCCTGCGCAGTACTTGGAATGCAAAAACGTAGGGCGAAATGACCTCAGATCAAAATTCTGAAATGACCAAGCCCTAAGGGCTCTCCCACGGCATATACTAACCTGCAGACGCTCGTGAAACCTCGTCGCAATCGGAGGAGATGAAGCGGCAGGTGCCGGTGATGCTGCCCGGGAGGAGGAAGCCTGCTCTGATACCAATTGTTGGAATTAGGGTTGCAGGAATGCACACACAACTTCAAGAAGATGAGGAAGCTTGAGCACAACACAGTAGTGTATTATGAGTGCCAAAAATGAAAGATAACAAGCCCTAGAAGATAATGGGCGTATACTAACATCCGAATAGGCTTCTAGCAGGATCCGTTGAGTAGGTTCCAAAGGTGTTATTTGCATTAACATTTTGAACATTAACTTTGACTTGAGTAGAGGATTCCCTTCTCTGATTAAACCCTCGTACTTTGCAGTAGGCAAAGACTCAAGAATAGAATTAGTACTTTGCAGCAGGCAAAGACTCAAGAATAGAATTATCAGTAAATGGATCAAGAGTATCTTGTGGTAGAGTGTGACTAACACCTTGACTTGGCCATGGTGGTGGAGATGGGTCAGGTGTCGGCAACTCCTTGGGAGTGAGAGTGTTAGTGGGAAAATATAAAGGTTGAGCAAGAAGTCTAGAAAATATACAGTTGGCCTGAGGTAGAGCACTTGGGTATGGATTAAGTAATTTACTTGCAATATTTGAATATATAGGGTAAGTAGGATTAGGTGATGAACTTGATGCTTCTTCTTTACCCTCTCCAGAACTAGAGGGTGGGTGGCTGGGTTTGTGGAACTTCATAAAAACTTGCACCAGCTCAGTGATATCCTCCAGAGATATGTTAGGATACTCAATATATATTTTATCAAAATTGTAAAGTACGGTGATCAACATGGCTTCTAGATGGTCGTGGATATTCCGATCTAGTTTAAGAATGCCAAAAGGATGATATTATGTAGACTCACAAAGATTTAAATGTTGGTGAGTATTATATACTTCTAACCACCCATGGCTTATGATCCATTGGTAACTGTTAACTACAAGCTACAACCTCGTAATTGGCCACCGCCGGTGTTTCAAGAATATCATTTGGAACAAATAGGTCTAATCTATTGACACTGTTGTCTAGGATGTCTGAGTTTTGTAGCACCCGACACCAACTATGAAGGTTGAGAACAATGGGGTGCAATGGATAGAAGAAAATATTCTTAAGATTAGTCAGTACTAGGTCCCCCGCAAAATCCCCATGATTACAGTAGGGTCGGCATCATGTTTTGTATTTTATTTAATAAGTGTTAATTCTCTTACGCTCAGATCATCAACCAGATTGATATCATATTGTAGTAAAGAGAGTGTTAGTGTAGACAAAAAGAGAGTCAAAGTTTAAGGAGGGACTCAAGGAGTTACTGGCAAAAAGAACATATCTCCAAGGCTTGCTCAAGGAGTAGTCGCAACTCATCGGTTGGCTCTTGTCTTTGGCTGTATTCCTAGATTACTAGTTAACGCTCCAATTCCTATATGCGTGACTCTTTGGTGGTGAGAAGATCTGATAGACTCATTTCTTGCACCATCCTTGTGACATCCAATTCTTCAAATGTCTTCTGGTTCCAGATCTGGAAGAGGCCGCTGAGCTATGTGATTCAGTACTTGTGCATCAAATACAAGTTGCATACCTTTGACTGGTGTGCCTTTAGATAATTCTTCATTTCTCTATGGATGTAATAAGCCCAGTCATCTTCTTTTTCTTCATGTACTTTGGCTATCCTATTAAGGGGGACCCTGTTGTACTTGTCTATTGGCTTTACTTGCATTATGAGTGGCATTGCTCTGCAGGCTTTTTCTGTCACCTCATCCCTGATGTTGTCATACTCGGCCCCGTTAGAGTTGTAAGAACTTTTCTTCAGCATGGCGTAGAGGGGCATCTTTTTGTAATTATGAGAGTGTATCTTAAGTGGTGGTGGTAACTATAGGGCCTCCCGTATCAACTAAAACGTGCTCTATGGTTCCATCTGCTTTAGTTACCTTTCCCCTCTTAGTGGCCTTGTCGTATATCTTGAGGTACTCTACACACAACTCTGTATCAATGGTTCGGGGGAGACATTCTACCATCTTCCCTAGGCGGCCAACTCTCTCTAGTTTTTCCTTGACTTCAGCATCCTCCAAAATATGCAAGCACTCAGGGTTGTGGTATTGCAAAGCTATCTTTCCATACGCAGTGTGGACTTCCTTACTTATGATTGCACCATGGAATGTCTATGCATACTGATCCAGATAGCTCAATTTTGGGCCTCATGTGGGTCTTTTCCTTCTGCTAAACCGGTGATCCAGTTGCACTAGATTATGTCATTATCGGAGTCTCTGTGGCTTCCAGGTCAGAGCTAGCTGAGGTCAAAACTTGTAACAATGAGAAGAAGGTTGTTAACAATCCAAAAATGGGATTGATCATGGTGATAAACAATGATTAATCAACAAAATTAAGAAGGATTAAACCATACTAAAAACTCCATGAGAGAGAGAGAGAGAGAGAGAGAGAGATTGCACACTCAACACTCAATTCTATCACTTACATATCACAATGAACCATACAATGATATAGGCTTTCTAGCCTTATCCCACTTTACACATCATCATCCATGTGGCAACTCCTTTTCCACTCTTTTGGTCAACACTCACACACCATACAATATTACATGTGGTATTCCTATCTCACCACAATATCTTGCACCTCTAGGGTGCTTTCCCATATACACAACACCGCGATTACATCTCTCAACACCCTCTCTTAATCGAGGTGTTCCACAACTCACCCATCACCCATCAATGTAGCATTGCACAACCACAATCGCTACCTCTCAACACTCCCTCGTAATGATACATTGGAGTGTCCATCAACCAAACATGTGTGCGCATGTCTACCATCTTAGACACCTAGTCCATTTTGAGCCAACTCGCTCACAGCGGAACCACTGAGTCCAATTTGAACATGAAAACTCGGGTGTGGGAACCAACCCATGCGCATGCACCTCACATGTGCATCGCTCTTGCACACATCACAACAACCATTTTGAGCTTCTCGGTGAGCTCGGGCATGGTTACCCTCATACCATGGGTGAATACAAAAAAAAACTTCGTTTTGAGCTTCAAGGTTGGGTACGGTTACCCTTCTCATACAGGGGTGATAATCCAGTTATACATTACATTTCAATTTTGTTTTAACCGTACAGGAATAAATGTGTGAGAGCATAAAAATCACATAACCTATGTGAAGTGACCCTTTTAAATTTGGACCTATCATCATTTTTATTTTATTACCAAAATGTGTGGTAAAAGCAAATTAATTCTTCGTTTGGTATTGCTGGTGGCGAATCTCTGCTACTACACTGCTGTGGCGAATCTCTTCTACTACACCGACTTTTTTTCAGAGTCGGGACCCGTCCCCCCGGACACCTGCAAGTCCTCTTCATCTTCACGGTTCTGCTAATCTCGCTGCTACTTCAATGTCTTCTCTATCGCCACAGCTTTTTTTCTGCCTTCGTCGCTTCTTTCTTCCTATATGTGTTTGCCTCTCACTTGCACGAGTGTTCGCCTCTCACTTGTACGAGGTGTACACTGCCTGGATGTCTACCTGCTACAGTTTCTCACTACTTTCTCGTCCTTCCATGTTGCTTGAGCTGAATATAGCGAGAGATTTCAAGCTTGGCTATTCTCTTCGTCTTCTCTCTGCTGGTTCTCTCCCATCTTGAATTCATCATGGCAATCATTCCTCTATAGGTTGCCTCCTACATGCTGATGTGGGTTTGCTCGCCTTTCAGCTCTGCTGCTTCGCCACCCAAAAACTAATTGTTGGCTAACTGACTGTTCATTGACTTGAATGCTAATGTTGCTGTGAGGACACCAGTTGTGCCTTTCTATTTCAAGCAGCTCGCTTGCACCTACGAGCATTCCTCATGCTTACAAATTGCAACCTCCCGCCTTCAACGTCTCTTGCAGCTCTGCCATGGCTATTTCTCTCCAGCGTTGATTTTTGATGCTGCTTCTTGCGCTGGCCACCACCTTTCTTCTCTAATCAAAGGCACCCATCTCCTCTTTCACAACTTATGTGTTTCCAACCTCTTACCTCAACAATCAAACCATGAGGTTTGTACAACCATCAATATGGCTACTATGGCTCAATATTTAGCCCTTAACATGCATACTTTTGATCTTTGCCTCCTTAAACCTCCAAGTAGAGTTATCTCCATATAGCCATTGACATGGCCTCTATGAGCTCCAAAATTGAGCTCTAACATGCATGCTTGTCCTCTACATGCAAATCTTCAAGGGTGCTTTTCTGCAAGTTTCTCCCATTTGAGAAACCGCTAGGTGCATGACAACAAAGCAAGCCTTCAATGGCTTCCACAATAGTTTGCTTCCCTTCTTGAGCAAACCAATGAGCACCACCCCTTTCCAATGTGCTCAACCATGGACTTCTTCCAAGCCCATAATTGCTTGTCCCTTCTTAGATAAGCATTGCACTTCTTACACTCTTTGCCCAAATGCAAAGAACCATGGGATCCACAAATCCCACACATAGCAACCCTTCTCAAATATGAACATTCTTCCATGCTCAAATACCAAATTAGAGGCAAATACACCAAAATACCTTCACAAATCTCCTTGGCAGCTTCTCCTTGATGACACCGAAGACTCCATAGTCTTCACACTTGGCTGAAATCTCCATTTTCAGCTTCCATGATTATGAGCAAGATTTTCATGTTGCAAAACTCCCATTTGCAACTCTTGGGCAGCTTCTATGCAACCTCCTTGTTGCAAATCTCCTCTCAAACTTGAGAATGGCAGCTCCAAATCTCTCTCAAATCCTCACAAATGTAAATCCAAATGATAATATGAGTGCATAATTTTTTTTTAATAAGCTGAAAATAATGCTTAATCATAATAACACATAAGCAAGCTAATATACATAATAATCACCATGACCAAGAGCCCACCCAAGCTCTGATACCATGTTAACAATCCAAAAATGGGATTGATCATGGTGATAAACAATGATTAATCAACATAATTAAGGTGGATTAAACCACACTAAAAACTCCATGAGAGAGAGAGAGATTGCACACTCAACACTCAATTCTATTCACTTGCATATCACAATGAACCATACAATGATATAGGCTCTCTAGCCTTATCCCACTTTACACATCATCATCCATGTGGCAACTCCTTTTCCACTCTTTTGGTCAACACACACACCATACAATATTACATGTGGCATTCCTATCTCACCACAATATCTTGCACCTCTAGGGTGCTTTCCCATATACACAACATCGCGATTACATCTCTCAACAAAGGTCAGTCTAATGATTGGTGAGGGCATGTGCCATGCCTTGTTGTTTTCTCTTCTTCTTTCTTTTTTTGGGAAGTGTCTCAAGGTTATATTTGATGAGAAGTGTGTTAATGGTGTGAGCAAATAAGGAGGTATAAATTTCGAATTAAGAAGGTGCACATCGTGATAGTGTAGGCTAATGTACCGTGAGATAATAGGGTACAAAACCTGTGAGGTGGGTAAACACTGTGAAAGTGCAGGGTGGTGTAAAGCCATGAGATGTTTTTCCGTGAGATGGGCTAAAACCGTGAAAGTGCCTAAAATTGTGAAATGGTGTAACCCCATGAAATCGTATTTTCGTGAAAGTGTAGGGTTAAGTCCCGTGAAACATGTTTCCGTGAAAGTGTAGTGTTAAGTCCCATGAAACATGTTTTGTTTATAGCCTGTTGAAGAGTAAATGGGTGAGTGTAGTTTATGAAGTGGTAGGTCACGGAAACAAAAGATTCGTATGTAGCAATTAGTTTTTATGAATATATAGTACTGTCGTGAGTTAGTCTAAAATTGTGAAATGGTCTAAACCCGTGAAATGGTGTTTTCGTGTGACAGTGCAGGGTTAAGTCCCGTGAGTTAGTCTAAAATCGTGAAATGGTCTAAACCCATGAAATGGTGGTATTTTCGTGAAAGTACATGGTTAAGTCCTGAGAAACATGTTTCCGTGAAGTGCAGGTTTAAGTCACATGAAACATGTTTTCATGAAAGTGCAAGGTTAAGTCCTATGAGTTAGTCTAAAACTGTGAGATGGTCTAAACCCGTGAAATGGTATTTCTGTGAGATGGGCTAAAACCGTGAAAGTGCCTAAAACCGTGAAATGGTCTAACCTCATAAAATCGTATTTCCATGAAAGTGCAGGGTTAAGTTTCGAGAAACATGTTTCCATGAAAGAGCACGGTTAAGTCCCATCATGAAACATGTTTTCGTGAAAGTACAGGGTTAAGTCCATGAAACATGTTTCCGTGAAAGTGCAGGGTTAAGTCCCATGAAACATGTTTCGTTTATACCTTGTTGAAGAGTAAATGGGCGAGTGTAGTTTATGAAGTGGTAGGTCACAGAAACAAAATATTTGTATGCAGCAATCAATTTTTGTGAATATATAGTACCATGAGAGTGCAGGATGTGATTTAACAATGGATTACGGGGTTTTTGAGATGATGAGAATGTATGTATTTGAAGATACATGGAGCAATCAACCACGCCTATGCAATTAATTAAACTTTTGCAATTATTAGAGTGAACTTCCGATCATGCAATTTATGCTCAAGAAGGAAAGAACTGAAAACATGAAAAGAAAATGCAAAGGCAAGGTACAAGCTCCCACCCCAACCCGGATATGTCGATTTCGCAGGCAGATGCTCAGACGGGAATCAAAAGCGTGGAGATGCAAGCTTGCAAATCGCACACACGATGAAGATGATGAACGTAGAATGCACGAAAAGGGAAAGAAAATTGATTTTATGGCATGGTTGTCAGACTGGGCGGCTACCTTAATGAAGAATGCCACGTGGCTTTCCATGATTGGTCGAAGAAAATATGATCGTTTCATGGCGTAAACCTTTGAGAACTGGTTCACGACATGAACTTTGATTGTTTCACGTCATGAACCTTTGAGAGCCGATTCACGGCGTGAACTGTTTGGACAGTTTCACGACGTGAACCATTTTGTGCCGAGTGTGCTAGGTTGATACCCTACATTCCTTTCATGCTCAATTACTCAATCATGCATTCAAAGGTTAGATAAAGTGATTGATTCCCGTTTTTACCTTGTATCCATTTTTGAGTAATGGATACCTTTGTACTTCCATTTGTTTATTGCCATGGAAACCAAGGTGGTACTTTGGCACTTCTGGGCATTTGTTGTTGTAATCATTTCAACTCCGTGTGAGAGTGCTTGATCTTCTCCTCCATCCAATTGAAGAGTGCTTCTACTGAATCCTGTTGATTGGGGTTTGTATCTATGTCCATTTGTTGCACCTTTTCCTTCTTCTTCCTCAGTAGCATTGCCTAGCTCCTCTATTGTGGTGGGTACAAGTAGGGGTTTGTTATCTTTAGTTCATCTTGTTGGATTGGCTTCTTCCTCCACACCAATGTTTGTTTTAGGTTGGATTTGGCTCTGAATGCCCTTGCTATCCTTTTCTTTGTTTCTAAAGGTATTTGCAAAACAGTGGGCTTTGGGTGGAATTTGGGCACCCATATTGTTGTACTACCCTAGTAATAGCCTTGTGCCACTAGCGATTCCTTTCGAACCCATCGCTTATGAAAACCTTATGGAGTGCTATTTTGTTTGGAATACTGCTAGCTTACATTTGAAGTCCATTTCTTTCCCTTATCTGATCTTTGAACTTTTTTTCATGATTCCTTATTTATGCCCTTCTCATCATTGTATAGCTAGTTTCCAAGTTACCCTTAGGCACCCACTGTTGAGTACCTGGTGACTTTAGCTATTTTTTGTGTATGGATTGTGGGGTTGGTACCTTTTCTGGTACATGAGCTGCTGTTACCATGCTTAGTGTTTCTGTATCCTCAATCATGGCTTGCTTCCCTTTGTTTACTCGGCTCCATAAGGCCACAAAAACGACATTGTTGTCCTCGTTTAGTTGTTTTGTTCTCTTTTTCCATTGGATATTACAGTTATTGGTGCGAAGCCAAGATCGTCCCAGGATCATTTCCTCCTCCATCAATCCTACAGGCATAACAAAACACCTTCCCAACCAAGGGATTATTTCTTATGGAAACATTAACACTTAGAAATCCCTTAGCTTTCGTAGTTGTCAAGTGCACACTTCGTACTTGTGCATTGGTGACCTCAAGGTGTGGTTTGTCTACCCATGTCTCATATGAGATCAGATTATGACTTGATCCTATATCTATCAATGTAATGCTTGTTGTATGACTTTTAGTCGTAGAGACTCCCACCCTGAGCCATGCTGGCTCAATGTCCAGTTCATCCTCGTCAAGGAGGGTTAGTGAAGCCATATTCACATGCAATATCCTCTTCTGGAGAAGGAGTATCTGTTTGGCCTTGGCCTCTCTTGCCTTAGCTTCTTCTTGAGCTTGCTTGATTTTTTCTTTTGTGAGCTCCTTCCGTTGTTTTAAAAGATGTTCTTGCATGATCATCTCTTGGGTCAGTGGTCCAAAATATTTTTTAAGCTTGCTTCCATTGACGTAACCCTCTGTTTGTACACCCTCAATTGTTTCAATTCTAACCGACCCTTGAGGTGTTATTTTGGAAACTCGAAAAGGTACTAACCCTCTGTACTTGAGTTTCTTTTTTTTCGTGCTGCCTACACCATACACAAGGACAAGGTACCCCGTTTCTAGTTCCTTTTGTTTCAAGTTATTGTCAAACCAATATTTTCTTCGTAATTTTTCGACCATAAGACCATGTGATGCAATTAGTCTAGTTTCATCAAGTTTCTCTAAGTCTATTATCCTTTCAGCTAATGCATTTTTAGTCAATCGTTCTTGCACTGCTTGGAACTAGGTACTCCATAGGCATTACCACTTCAACACCATAAGCTAGATGGAAGGGAGTATATTCTGTCACTACCTTATACGATGTTCGATATGCACATAAAGCTGCCGTTAGCTTATGTTCCCAATCCATTCGACTTGCTTCTAATTTTTTTGTCAAGATAGTTCACAAAATCTTGTTTGTACTCTCCGTTTGACCATTAGCCTGTGGATAATAAGGGGATGACTTCCAGTGGACTACAAGGAATCCAGCAAGTGATCAATCACCTCATTAATGAAGTGTGAACTGCAATCATCACTGACTAAATCTAATGGGTAGCTGAATCTCAAAATGATTTGTTCATATAAGAACTTAGCTGTTATTCATGTATCAGCTCGCTGAGCCTCTGGCCTCTGCCCATTTCGTGAAATAGTATCTAGCCTCTGCCCATTTCGTGAAATAGTATGTGGCCACAATCACATATTGGGCTTGTGATGGATGCATAGCTAGACTAATAGGTCTAACAAAATCAATTCCCCATTTCTCAAAAGGTTGTCTTACAATAACAGGGGTAAGGGGCATCTTGTCCCTCTGTTGCGAGATAGCAAATCGCTGACACTCTTCGCATATTTTAACAAACTCTATGGTATCCTCGAACAATGTAGGCCACCATAGTCCTACTTGAAGCACCTTGCAAGCTGTAATCTCTCCAGAAAAATGTCATCCACCAACTATCCCTAAGTGTGCTCCATCCAATATTGCAACAAACTCATCTTCCCACTTGCATCTCCTTGTCCTTACCTAGCTTGTATATTTCTCCAGCAATTAATTGATAAGGTGCAGCCAGCTTAACAATCCGCCACATTTTATCTTTGTTCAAGGGTTGTTCTCTCGCGAAAAACCATAAGCTAGATAATCTAATATTTCTTCGCTCCATTTGGGCACCATGTCCAGTTTGAAACAAACAAGCATCAGGGAGGTCATCATCAACACTCATTGTCGGTTCCCCATTTGGAATCCTCGACATATGATCAGCCAACACATGTGTTCCCTTTCTCTCACCATAACCATGAAGTCAAATTCCAATAGTAATAACAACCAGCGTGTGATTCTTCTTGCGGTGCAAGGCTTGTTCACCAAGTATAATAAAGCTTGATGGTCCACAAAGAATACAAATTTGTTGGCCAATAGATAATGTCGATACTTCTTGACAGCATAAACCATGGCTAACCCTTCTCGTTCTGTGGTGGTATAATTCACCTTTGCATCATTCAATTGGCAACGACTAGCAAAGCTAACTGGTTAGTCCAATTTGAACTCACCAAACTGTGCCAATACGCATCCACCAATAGCAAAGTTCGATGCATCGATGTGCACATGAAGTATAAGTTCCCAATTAGGTGGTCTCAGAATTGGTGCGCTAGCTAATTGCTTTAATCTATCATATACTTCCTGGCATTCTTTAGTCCATTCAAAGATAATGAGTAGCTTATATAATGGTCTGGTAATCTCGGCATAAAATATTATGAAACAACGATAATACCCAACATGGCCCATAAATCTCTGCACACCTTTGTAATTAGTGGGTTAGGGCCAATCCCAAGATCAACCTGACCTTGCTGTCATAAGTGGATATAGCGTTCTTAGAGACAATGTGTCCCAATATCACACCGTGTTTGACCCAAATTTGACACTTTAAAGGGTTTAAGGATATACAATACAATCGACATCGCTCAAACACTTTCCTCAAGCAAGACAAATGGTCTATCCATCGAGAGTGTGACACAGATCATCAATGAATACCTACAACCACTTTTGCAAGTAATCCTTGAAGGCTATGCACATTAATCATTGGAATGTTGCTGGGGCATTGGTGAGACCGAAAGGCACGACTTTGTAAGCAAATGTCCCCCACATTGTATTGAAGGTTGTCTTATGCTGGTCTTTGGGCATTATAGACACCTGATTATAGCATGAAAATCCATCTAAGAAGCTGTAAGATTCTACACCAGCTACTCTCTCCAAAACGTGTTCCGTAGTATATGGCAATGGGTAATGGTCCTTCCTAGTAGCTGCGTTGACCTTTTTGAGATCAACATAGACCCTAAGTTTCCCATTCTTCTTTGGTACTATTACGATTGGTGACAACCAATCCATATGTTCTATCTCGAAGATGAAATCTGTAAAACAACGAGTTTATTAATTTTCCCCTTTATAATTGTCGCATATTTAGGATTCATCTGGTATGGTTTTTTTCTGGTTGGTTTTGATCCATCCATGATTGGGATCGTATGTTACACCACACCACTTCAGGTGGTACATCCTTCATCTCTTTGTAGTTCCAGGCGAAACAATCCTTAAACTCTTTTAGGAGAGCAACAAGCTCATTTTCTTTAGTCAGAGTCAAGTCCTTAGTGATATAAATAGGTTTGGTTTCCTCCCTTGTTTTTGTAATATCAATTTCCTTGACTTCAGCTGGGCCATCGTATGATGTGGATAACCCATCTTCCTTAACTCTTTTTGTCATCAATCGAATTACCATTATCACGTGCCCTTAGGGCTGGACACTCGCACTTATCGAATGTCCTTGTCAGTAGATTGAGCACCATTGAAGCTCTCTCCTTGGGTAATATGTACGTTTTTTAGGGGCTCTATTGGTCTTCATTCCCTCTTGGAGTGCTTTCATTAAATCTATGAAATTCATCTCCGCTAAAGTGTTGCCTTTAGCAAGGGGTTTAACTATAGAAGTGCTATATTCCAAGCAAAAGATTTAGAATCCAATGCTTTATCTTCCTTGATCATGATATTATCCTCTATTTGGATGGCATTTGTTGTGACTTCATCCCATGTAGTGATCCCACTTCATGGTTAAGACCATGGATGAGTTTATCCAACAATGGATGATTCGAATAGCGCTCATGTGGAAGGCAACGAGAGTTTAAATGCTTGAGATAGCTAATGAAATCTCTAACCGACTTCTCTTCTTCCCTCTCGGCTTTGTGTAGCTGTGAAGCTACACCCCATAAGACTCCTTCATGCACAAATTGCTTCGAGAACAATCTCCTAAGAGCGGTGAAGTTCAAGCGTTTCTCGACCCCCTGAGAGTTCTATACCAATCCCCAGCCTTACCGCCTAATATTAGACTAAAGGCATTGGTCTTGGAAACCTCATTTCATTCTCCTAGGGCCTCACACCAAATGTCTCCTAGAATCACCATCTCTAGTGAATTTATGAGTTAGCTTGGCTATCTGGTCAGCCTTTCCATGGCTCTGTTGACCACACCATCTCTCACAACAGGTGCTATGCTTTCCGCTACTGCTCTTCCTCCCAAGGCCTATGCAAAAGCAACTGGGTCTATGGGTAGAGCTAGTGTTGGCATAACAGGAGCAATGATAGGAGTAGGTGGGAAGTTGGGTTGTTTAGACTGCTAATCGTTGTTGTGCCAATTGCAAAGTCTCTTCTTCCTTTGCTCTAGTAGCCTGGATCACTTCCTCTACCCCATGAACTTCTTCTAATGTCCTATCAGGTATAAGCACTTGTGCAGGGAGTGATTCGATAGTCACAGTTGCAGCAGGTACAACAAGAGCTGTATGGATAGGGATATCAATGTGAACGCTCCCTACTTGCAACAACGATGAGAGTACACCATGTGTCTCTCTGGAGTTAACCTCAACTCCTTCATCATATGGTCTATAAGTTATGAAATTTGGTTCAGAGGTAGCGATTGAGGCCAAACCTCTGAAGCTAGCTA
Source organism: Cibotium barometz (assembly GCF_041138505.1). Lineage (NCBI taxonomy): Eukaryota > Viridiplantae > Streptophyta > Polypodiopsida > Cyatheales > Cibotiaceae > Cibotium > Cibotium barometz. The sequence goes on along the minus strand of NC_141061.1, from coordinate 49,081,303 downwards.
CGTGGTCAAAAAAACTAGTAGCTAGCTTGACAAGTGAGACCTGGTTAGGGTTCTCACTTCTTGGGGACAGGGATCCTTCTATTGACTCAAAATCTGACGAAGTATCACTGGCCCCTAGTACAAGTCCTTGTACAATGCAAAGCTGGGTTCCGAGACCGAAGGTTCTGAGTCCAGTGTAGGAGCCAGTATTTGTACCTACCTCGATAGATGCACTATCATCTAAATAGGTCTCTAATACACCCCCAGATCATAGGTGCATGGGAATATGGGGTGTTAGAAGGTCCTATAGATGCCCCATACAAGTTTGGGAATTTTTTTAAAAAAACATTATTTTTTAAATCTATTTTTTTGCATTGTCCAAGGTTTTTCCAAAACACGTCTTTTCTGTTTCTTAACCCGTCTCACACTAGAAATAGTGTATTTTTTGGGTTAGTCAAACGCTACAGGCGCTAGCTCCCATAGTTAAGCTCTGTATGTAAAAATGCAAATTTTTCAGGTGTCACACAAGTTGCGTCAACATGATCGCAAAACTCTTTAGTGTGACCCCATGCCAATTGAAAAATATGGTAAGCAAGAATGGACAAGGAGACTCCCCATCTATGAGCCATGGATGGGGAGATCTCCTCCTTTTTTGTCAGTATGTCAGCTGAAAACAAGGGTGGCTACCTGGTGTATAAGCCCCATGAGTACTAATGGCTTTGATGAATGCCCAATGTTGCTTACCTAGGAATCCTAATAGCATAGTTGTCAGGTACGATACCATACGGTTCGTACGATACGATACTGTACGGGAAAATACGGTACGATATTAAAAAAATTCTTATCATACGATAAAATACGGTGTTTTAAAAAAATACTTATAAACTTAGGTATTTCCAATTCCAGATATGGAGTATTTTAAAAAGGAGGAAAGCATCATAGTATAGAGGAAGCTCAAACAACCATAGATAAGCCAAAAAAAAAAAGGCCATTACCTCTCAAAAAAATTACTTTTTTTGGGGGGGAATTTTTTTTTTGCTATTTTTTTGAAAAAATCCGTACGAGTACATACAGTATCGTGCCGTATGATATTCCACACGATAAGCCATCGTACACTGTACGGAAACAACCCTGGCTAATAGCTACATGATCTCAACATGCTTGGGGGCTCTGTGCAATCTTTGGCATCTTGGATATGCACTGCTTCGGCACAAAACAGGACATTGTATTAGTTCAAATGCTCCAAAATCTTCCACTCACAAGACTCATCACTTTCTCCCTTTACCAATCCCTTAACATTTTGCATAACCAATGCAAAGCCTAAAACATATATTAAGCGAATTTGTGCGTACACTTTTCAAAAAAAATCTATATTTCTCCGTCAGACCTTTTTACTCATCATCATTAGGGTGCCAAAAGTTCACATTTTGGATCTCCTCCAAATAAGTGCATCTAGTGAATATACTTCAAAAACACTTTTTTGACTGGAATATCGCTTTCTAGCTTGAAATCTCTTTTAACACTTCAAATGTCATTTTCTACTTACTCCAATCCTCATTTTTAAATCAGCACCCCGGTTCTTGACACAAATTCTCATTTTTGTAATCAGTATATCACCTAAAACACATCATCTCGCAATCCCCCCCTAAGAAGGCTTCTACGCTCTCCAAAGGGAACCCATACATGTCTTTAATCAAAAATATCTCATGTTAGGCCTTTTTTTCTCCTCTATTAACTTTCACACATATTTCATGTTGCACACAAGCACAAGCACTTACATGACTCCCAATGTTTTGCATTTTGCATAATTTGAGGGGTGTTTGCATAATTTGAGAGATGGTGTTTGGATACCATGCACTTACAAGCTGCTAGACTAAATCGCTATTCGCTTTAAACCATGTAAAATTAAGCAGAAGACAATGTCTTTGATTATATTAACATCATGGAGTTCAAGGTGGTCTAAAATGAGTGGCTAGCCAAAGTATAGTACATAAGTATACATAAGCATAAGCTTGTGAATCTTGTTAAGTTGTCACAAAAGATTTGGGCAATGCTATCTTTGGTGTAGAACCGGCTTGCCCTAGATGTTCGATAGCTTTTGATGAGGATCTAGCCATGATTTTGTATTGATTTTTTCATACTTAACAAAAAAAAAAACCCAAAGAAAAAAAGTTTTGGCCAAAAATTCTTTATTTCCATACAGTCAAGATTTGGTCGAGGATATTATATGGGTGTCTATTATATAAGATAAGTACGAGTATCGATGAGACCATTGTGATCTTATCCAACCTCAATCAAATTTCAGGACTAAGTTAGTCACTTCTCTATATTATCTTAAGTAAGAGTTTCACAAAGCTACCACACGGTAAGAATTTGGAGGTTCGGGAAGGGGAGGAGGGAGGTTGGGTAGAATTTGATTTTGGAAGCCTCAAAAGACGTGCGAAGCACGGGTTCCCAACTAGTCATTGGAATTAAGAGCCGTACTGTCACTCTCATACTCACACTCACATCCAATCCACTATTTATTAGCAATGATGATAACACATGAGTTGAGACAGTATCATCCAAGAGATTGATCACCTTGTTTCTCCCAAAGATTGTTGTCCCCTTTATATATAGCGTTAATCAAAATTGGATACTTGTTACAAGGAGCAGATCGAATTCAAGCCTTTTGTGTGGGTTTTAACAAGAGTGATACGTTGTGGCCGAGATGGCACTTGCTACCAGTGGCAACACGTAATCGGGTAATTGGCTACACCTCACTCTCTTTTAGCCAAGGAGCGGATCAAACCCAGGCCTTTTGTGCGGGATTTAACAAGAGCGATACGTTGTGGCCGTGATGGCACTTGCTGCCAATGGCAACAAGTAATCGGGTGATTGGCTACACCTCACATCTCTTTTGAGCAGATTGAACTCATGCCTTTTATGTGGGCTTTAACAAGAGCGATACGTTGTGGCCGAGATGGCACTTGTTGCTAGTGGCAAAAAGTAATCGAGTGATTGGCTACACCTCACATCTCTTTTAGCCAGGGAGCGAATCGAACTTAGGCCTTTTGTGTGGGCTTTAACAAGAGCGATACGTTATGGCTGAGATGGCACTTGCTGCCACCAGCAGTGCCAACAAGTAATCGGGTGATTGGCTACATCTCACATCTCTTATAGCTAGGGAACGGATTGAACTCATGCCTTTTGTGTGGGCTTTAACAAGAGCAATACCGTTATGGCCGAGATGGCACTTGCTGCCAGTGGCAACAAGTAATCGGTTGATACGTTGTGGCCAAGATAGCAGTTGGCTGCCATTGGCAACAAGTAATCGGCTGCCATTGGCAACAAGTAATCGGGTGATTAGCTACACCTCATATCTCTTTTAGCTAGGTAGCGGATCGAACTCAGGCCTTTTGTGTGGGCTTTAACATCACGCACAGTTTTCAGAAGAGCCATGAGAAGTTATCTTCGATGTCTACAACAATCAATGCTGGTGATTGAGAATTCATTTGCCTCCCTCATATGAGGGGATGCAGATGCGAGACTTGGAAATGTCACAAGCCATGCTTCCAGACATGACCATCACTACGTAGTGTCGTGGTGAGCTGATCCCACAGAGAATAGAGTCTGTATGAATTGCAGCCGACACTTGCATTGGCGGATTGGTGACTTTCTGGGATATAGAGAAGCAGCACAAGATAGTGAAGCATTTTTTATTTTGCTATTGGCCAGGTTTGGATGTTTTCTATTGCATTGGATCAAATTTAACCATCTTGTTATGAAATAATGTTCTTGTTAGTATGTATTGTAAATATGGAAACATTTTAGAGGCTGAGAATATGTTTTGAGTTGTCCGAGCATAATGTTGTGTCATGGAATGCTGTGCTCCAAGTATGTGTTTAGCAAGGTGAAGGGGAGAAGGCTCTGCAATTGCATAAAAAAATGCAAGATGAAGGTGTGAGTCCAAATGAACGGACCTTTGTCACCACTCTCCAAGCTCGTTGCATGCTTGTGTCGTGTGTGTGTGTGTGTGTGTGTGAGAGAGAGAGAGAGAGAGAGAGAGAGTGGGGTGTGTGTCTGTGTATGAAGGCTAAAGAGTGTGTGTGTGTGTGTGTGTGTGTGTGTGTGAGAGAGAGAGAGAGAGAGAGAGAGAGATTTATGGGTTTGTGTATGTGTGTGTGTGAGAGAGAGAGAGAGAGGTGTGTGTACATGTGAGAGATACAGATTTGTGGGTTTCTGTGTGTGTGTGCACGCGTGCATGTGTGTGTGTGTGTGAGAGACAGAGAGAGAGAGAGAGAGAGAGAGAGAGAAATGAAATGAAATGATATATTAACGTCTCTAAGAGGCCATAATGGCCTATGAGACCAAAAATGAGAGTACATCTGAAGTTGGTGTCTCATCAAAGAGAACAACTAAATGAGACTAAAAAGTACAATAAACTGATTGTCTTACAGTTATAAGAACATAATTGTAACACTCCGAGATGATACTGAGTAGAAAATACTTAAAAATGTATATCAGGTAGATCCATATATGCTGATCAGTTGAAGTGTTGCCCTCTCCTTACATCAAATATCTCCGCCATGGGGCTGTCTAGAATGGAGAGGTCATAGAAGCGAGGTAGGTGCCTCCGATGCCGAGCAATAATGGTGAGGATGTCGTGGTCGGGATCCTGGTGGGCGTGGCCGACAGCACAACATAAGATGACTGCTCTATCAGTGGTGACTCCCTGGGAGTGTGGTCGGTGCCCTGATGGCCCAATGGAGGAGGTATCAGGAGGTGTGTGGGCTGGGTTGCTAGTGCTGGTGCCTAAAAAATCTGTCAGGGTCCTCTGTCTAGGTACATCATGGCTCGGCCTCATGTCTACCAAGAGGGTCTCTCTGTGTCTCTCCTGAGCTCAAGTAGGAACAATCCCAAGCATCTCTGACCCTCAAACTCCATGACCCTGCGTATCGGCCCAAAACCCTCTTGGAAGAGGTAGTGATATCTCCCCCGGATCTCATAATAGACTGTACATCGGCAAATGTAGTGCTCCTCTGTCTCTCTGCCTCCTGGTAGCATAGCCGACAAATGCAATCATCCAAGATCTAATGCACATATCGCCCTGTCTCAATCCGCGCTGGTGTGATGAGGTCCGGATCTGTCACATATCCCATGTGATAGGTGTACATCCATGTACGTCGGGCGAGTGATAAAATCATCTGGTGAGAGGGGTAGAAAATGGCTCTTGTAATGAGCCATTTTTGTGCCTAAGGGCTCAAGGGGACTAATCCATGTCCTCTCTGTGTCCACTCTGATGATATCCATCCTGGTCACACGGTTTTAATCTGAGCAGGTGAGATCCAAAAATGGACAATCTAGACTGTACTGAAAGGGTGGTAGTGCCTCTATCCGCAAACCATGTAGGTCAAACCATGATCTCATCTACGCATACCAACAATGAGTATCTCCATCCTTTGCCAACTGTATGGATGAGGTCAATGCCAATCGGGAGTACCTCTGCTGAGGGAGCTCCCATAGCCGCTGTAAAAAGGTAACTACTTGGAATAGGGCTCGGTCACTACTGGTGCGGCACCCAGCTCAGCCCGAACAATCTCATGTGGTACTAATGATTTGCTCCGAATCATGCGGGCAATCATCATAATGAGTGATCTCTCCATTTGCCTCCATCCCTCATCCTGCTCCCCTCGGAAAGTGAACTGAGGCTCTGATCTTGTCACCCATGCCTATGTGGTGTTAAACACCATAACCTTGGTTTTCCCAAGGTTCACTGTCATATCTCTATCCGCACAGAAAGCATGTAATGCATCCAAGTGTCTCTAAAATCCCTCTGGAGAGTCTGAGATTAGAACAATATCATCAACACATAACAAGATGGGTATCAACACCCTTGCCAAGCATGCCCCTAGGCCTCCTAATCTGTCTGTATAATCGGAGACCACATCAATGTACAGTCCAAAGAGGGTGGGCGATAGCGGGCATCCCTGCTTCACCCCTATTGTGCTAGTCACTATATCGGATAGTCCGCTTGGAGCTCAGACTCTACCTGTCATCACAGACTCATACAAAGCATATATCCCCCACTGCATATCCTTGAGTGTGGGGTGTGTGTGTGTGTGTGTGTGTGTGTGTGTGTGAGAGAGAGAGAGAGAGAGAGAGAGTTCTCTGTGTGCGCGCACGCCAAAAGTCAATTTGGCATGGAGGGGTGGGGATGTCGAGCGGATGTTGCCAGGTGCCAGATGGTAGTGGGTTCGGTGGTGGTGGTGCGATGGAGCCTCCATGGTCGTGCGCACAGGGAGCTAGAGCATGGTTTCGGGGGCCAATGTCTTTGGAAATTAGGAAGGCATTACACACTCATGCTCAAAGGAAATTCTTGAACTCAAATGTATTTGTTGGAAGTATTCTTATGAGTTTGTATTGCAAGTATGGGAGCATTGTGGAGGTAGAGAGTGTTTAATGTATCATCCGAGCACGATGTTGTGTCATCGAATGCAATGCTCTCAGCATATGTCGAACAAAGTGGGGGAGAGAAGGCTCTACAGCTGTACAAGAAAATGCAAGAGGAAGGCATGAATCAAAGGGAGCGGACTGTTGTAACTTCCCTTCAAGCATGCTGCTTGCTTGCAGACAGGAAGACAATGTGGAAGGGAAAGGGACATAGGCATGGCATTGCACAGTGATGTTCAGAGGAAGGGCTTCAATTCAGATGTCTTCGTTAATAGCAGTCTTCTGAATATGTATGGGAGGTGTCGGAGCATTGCGTGCATGCAGAATGTTTTTCGCTGGTTCCCTCAACACAATGTTGTGTCATGGACTGCGATGCTTTCAGAACTGTGTGTTCTCCTTTCTTTCCCTTTTGACGGATTAGGGAAATGAACAAGGGAATCCTTTCCCTGGAGAAGAGGAGCCAGGAGCCCTTCTCTGATGCTCTCTTTCTTTCCGGACCATCAAGGACCCGGGGAGCAGGAAATCCATAATTGATGGTGACAACTTTTCTTGGAAAGAGAAAATTCAAAAGATGATGTAGATTGTTGAAGCTCTACAGGTATGACAAATCATCAACATTGGAAAGCATTCTTTAGCTGTTAAGTTGCCCAAATCCCCTTGACATTCTGCAGTGCTGATACTCTATCCTATGACCTGGGACCTAGACAGTAAAGCAACAACTTTTCAAGATAGTGTATCGCCATACACCTTGACAAAAAGAAAATTTGCAACACCAAAAAAAAATATTGGAAAAAATCCCACGTGGTCAATTGCTAGTTATCTTTGCTGATGATGTAGATCTCTCGTGCTAGTTCTCCGTTGTCATTTCGCATCAGATAAGCTTTGATACTGAGACGTCTTCAACTCTTGGACCACCCATGATAGTAAAAGGTCACCAAATGAGTAGACCTGGTGGAGAGCACTTCTTCGAGTGGCGGCGCCGCCGGCCATTAGTCCATCGGACCGCTGCTCGTGGATCTGGTGATCATTGTGGTTTTCGGTTTCATGGCTAGTTTTAACTCGCATCCTTCAGCTTTACTGATGCATTGGAAGCAACCATTCGACCATAGCTACACCTGCAATCCCAGTGAACTGTGGGTTGGAAAGCAAAGGACTAGTGTGACAAGGGAAGAAGAAGAGGCGATCCCACATCTTTGCATATGGATTCGTCACTTTGAGGCTTACTTTGCTACCCTGAACAGATGACACCATCACTCACCTCCCAACAGTAAAGCCTGACAAGCTCACAACCAAGCTCTCAGGTTAGAGAACAGCACATTATCTGCTAACCAATCCTGAAGAACCGCATGTGTCCCATACTAAGCACGATCCCACCTAAGGGTGAGGTCAGCATTGCTGATAGTTGTAGAAAGCTCATGAACGAGAGCCTCAAACAGAGTAGTAACTCAAGTGTGCAGCTAAAGCCAAGCACTCACTTATGTATAGGCAAATCCATGTTGATAATAGTAATCATGTGCTGAGCTTAGTTCTCCCAGCTAATCATAGTTGATCCTCTAGCCTTAGTTAATCCGGTGTCAATCAACTTAACCCATTAGCTTAATACGAACCATAGGGACTAGATCTCCATCCATAGGACTTTCACATCCCACTAGCCCTAGTTAGTATGGGGATGTAACAATGATATTTGGGATAGAGCTATGGTTGGGTGGTGAGCCACTAGCACCATATCTATGTTGGTTTGTATGTGTTTTTGTCTTGTAGTAGCTACTAGGGAGTAGGTGGATGCTTTATATTCTTGTACTGTCATCTTTACATCTAAGCAAAAAAACTTAACTACCACATTAAATATCAAGCACATCTTTTACTACCTCCATAAAATAAGATTACAACCATCACACAGTAGTAGTAACACCACACAGTGTGAGGCTGTTTTTGATTAAGTCTAGCCCATACAAGCACGTTCTTGAGGCTTGGCTTGAAGCTGTAGGAGAGCAGGATAAGGAGTCTCCAAATAAAACATAACTCCAAAAAGCATTATCCTCCAAATAAAACATTAACTCCAAAAAACATAATTATCCTTACTTTCCCAAGCATACACACTCACTTAAATAGCTATTCTCCTGTCTCAACACCTCATAATAGAACAGAAGTTCACATATCTCCAAGTCGTTTGATGATGTCCATGAAAGGTAGTTTACTATGTTTCTTCAAGCAAGTCTTCCCCTTGTTGAAGCTCACAAGCCAAACCGCTCATGCTCAACCTTGAAAACGTCCTCACAACACACAATCTCCACTCTCCTCGCAACAAATGTCCCATAAACCTTGTGTAGGAGCATTTTTTCCTTAACCAACAGAAAACCATGGACTGCATAATCCTACACAACATTTGGACCAAACACGTTGTGGACAAACAGCATATAAAATACGTTTGATGAGCAACTCCCAATTATACTTTGTTACCTCCAATTGTTGATGATACAATGCTAATGGGGAACCTTGAAAGAAAACTATAACCCTTCTATACGATGATCCACTTTATAACCAATGACCATGGTCACTGGTTATCTTGTACCTATCGCAAAAACATAAGGAGATCACCTTGACCAGTGAAAGCACCATCCAAGGCGCCGTAGCCCCTTCCCCTCGCATCCTCCTACGCCTAAAACAAGAGGCCTTCACACTCACCACACCAAAAATGTGAGGTAGCCTTTGATTAGTTCTACCCACACAACTATGTGCTTGAGGCTGTAAGAGGAGATCATGACAAGAAGACTCCAAATAAAGCACAAAATCTAAAATATATAATTCTCTATACTTTGGCTAAGCGTACACACTCACTCATTTGTAGCAATACTCTCTCATAATAAATGATGCCCAGTTATCCACACCTAGATCCTCAAGGTCTTTATATACAAGGCTTCCACCAAAAATAACATTCTAAAGACTTATGCTTTCCCTTCTATAAAAACTAGATTTGCACACACAAACTAAGGTGTACAAAAACCTATGCAACCAAGGCTTTAATAATGCTCCAATGACAAATAGTGCCCAAAATAATTATTCAAAATTCCAGCTAACGATACAATCATGTGGCAGATTAATCACCATTCTTGAGCTATTAATCTTTCTTTGGTTAATAGCATGTGTTTTGCTTGGGTTTTAAAGAAACACCACCATGCGTAACATAATCTTACTTCGAAGTATTTTTGTTAAGCCCCATATCAGAACCTTTAAAGATACATAATATAGGCAGTCTCACAGATGATCTCAAGAGATAGGGCATTGAGAACCTACTTAGAATGGCTACAAGTTTTTTGAATGCTAGTTATGACCAAAAAATGCATTAACAAATTTCAAACTGCAATTGAAAGAAGAGCATGTAATGTTATTCTAGCAAATGCTCCTATAAATTAAGGGACTTTCCACAAGCAAAAATCATTTCATGTCTTACAACTTGGCAATAGACTTTATTTCACTCCTACCAACTAAAAGCTCTCTTGAATCGAAATAAAGAAGCCTCCTTGTGCTTACAGCCTTGCACAACTAGACAAATCAGTCCACACACAATCTTGGTATTAGTGAAACTATGTGTACCATCAATGGCCCACATCCCGACTGTAAAATTGGTCCAATGTCTTCCCTGGGATACGCCTCAGAAGCTCTCGAGGAAAAATTCTCAATAAAGTCCAAGCGAGGTCAAGAGACTGGAAGATGTCCCGGGTGTCATATGCCCCTTGTGTGACAAACTTGCGCTCAAACTTCTCCAAAAACTCCAAATATAACTAACAAAAAAGAGGAAAAAAACGATTTATAAGCTTAGCAGCCTAAAAAAGGGCTTCACAACATCTGTTCGACTGAATTCTTGATGCTAAGGGTGGCTTCACAACATCCACCCATTGGAGGACTGAATATGTTGGTCAGCCCAGACGTGCTACCACGTTTGTGAAACCACCCTAGTGATTCCTTACCAGGTCTTCTGAAGACAATGCTTCCTCTCCAACCACAGCCTTCATTGCTTGCACATCCTTCCCAATAGCATAATTGGCATAAAGCTGCCAAAAACAGGACACAGCCTGAATGAGCATTCACTCCACATGGATTATAAAATGCATAGTAACTGCAGAAATCGCACATAGCATGTATATATGACCAAGGCAGGTATCAAGAGAGGAACATGCAGATCACCATCCATTGCCACGGATTATGATGATAACAATGGCAATGATGAAATAGTGGTGAATGCCACAATAATAAGTATTATGATAACAATGGAAGATGATGACATGAAAATGATGGACATTTGCTTTCGGACTACCATACCACAGGTGGAGTGTGCCCAGTGTGGGGCCTGCATGCACATCATGTGCATGCATGAAAGCGTACATGTGTGCCTGCATGTGCACGTGTATTTTTTTGGGTAGGAGGAGGGCCGTTGCATCTGGATGGATGTGTATACATAAGCAGGCAAGTGATTTAAGTGCACAAGCATACACGTGCATGTGTGAGTGACCGCACATGTGTGCGCAGTTGTGAAGAGAACGAGAAAGTTCTGTTGGCCTACACACCCAAAAATGACAATGTACATAACAAATCATGCAACGACCTAAACACTACGTACTACAACCAAACATGTGTCATGCAAAACTATCATGCTGAGTGAATGAGAATTAAAGTACTGCTTTCTCTACGGAGTTTTGTTTATTTTCTCTAACTAGAAATGGTTTAAAAGAGCCTCCAACAGACAACTGATGTTTCATCCATTTACTTAATCAAAAACTCCAAACCTGGTTAGAGACATCCGAATGGTCCCTTCTTGTCATCCCCTCACCAATAGCACTCTGTCAAAAGGTACATACACTCATCAACATTCTTATTTCTTGTCAAGTCATCAAGAGTACCGCTTGAACAAGCAAGCTATGGGCACATATACCTTCATCAAACGAGAAAGAGATGGAAGGACGTTGATAGGCGGATAGATCTGCAAAACACGTCCAGTTGTCACCACATGATTGGCATAGAGAAAGTTACCAACAAAACCTCTTTTGTTCCCCTTCCCCCCCCCCCTCTAAAACTAATCACACCTGTCTGTTGTGAAGCTGTCGGTCAATGTATATTTGGCCCTCCGTAATATATCCAGTCAAATCCGGGATAGGATGAGTAATATCTAAAAACCACCACTCTCTGTTAGAACATAGCCATCCATCGCAAAGATAAAAACTAGTATATGGAGACCTAAATGGCTTTACCATCATTTGGCATGGTCAAGATTGGGATCTGCGTAATGGATCCTTTTCTGCCCTCAATTCGTCCTGCACGCTCATATATGGTAGCCAAGTCAGTGTACATATAGCCGGGATACCCACGACGTCCAGGCACTTCTTCACGTGCTGCAGATACCTGTAGTGATAAAGTTTATACTTAAAAGCACACATACGAGAAGGGCAAAAACAAAGGTTGATAAATTGAAAACTTGGATGTACCTCACGTAATGCATCAGCATATGAACTCATGTCTGTGAGAATAACAAGCACGTGCTTTCCACAGTCATAAGCTAGATACTCAGCTGTTGTGAGAGCAATTCGAGGAGTGATGATGCGCTCGATTGTTGGATCATTGGCCTTCAAAGGACCCCAAACATCAATCATTTTAAGAGGTTGTAAGTTAAAAAACGAGGACAATCATCAACCCCAAGTACGCATTCACAACCACGATAAGAGTCCAAAAGATTTCATGACAAAGCAACAACATAACTAGGTACCAATCAAAAGATTCATAGAGCATAGATAATGAATTTCAAGCTCATAACACATTTGAATACAAAAGTAATCTCCACATATGAAAACAACTATTTAAGAGTACACACAATTACAACCACAACATGAAATCGAGACATTACAATCCAATGATCATTGCAAAACTTGAGGGATGCACCGTCAATACTATGTATATAGGGAGGGGCGTATTCACTATACCAAAAGACCGGGGTTTCCCAAAAGCCCTCCATGCAATCGGCTTCCGGTCAAATAGAAACAAGGCCACCTTCACTAAAAGAGGATGCTACATAGAAACATCAAATAAAAAAACAAATGCATTAAAAAGAGAAATTTAAACTACATTCTGATTCAATCACCTCAAAGTCAAAAGGCTAGAGGCAAGAATTGTAGCCATTTATATGGTAGTGATCTGTGGACGTACACTAATAATGGGTTGGGACACTTTTTCCCTCTTTAGGAGGTTTTTTCCAAAGAGCATATGTACACACTCTTATGAGTGTGTATAAGTGACCTTATCATGTCACTCCACTTATACTTCACTCATTCTCAAGAATCTACTTTTAGTGTTGTGCTTCCATCTCTCTTCTTGCTTGCTGCATTTATGTGTGTGTTCCTACTTTGATCTCTACTCCAACAATCAGTATCAGAGCAAGCTCTCTTGGCTTTTACCCCCTTGTCATCTTCTCTTGGAGTTTCTCTTTTGATTATCTCAGATTGAGCTACCCTCTTAGGTGGAGAAGGTATACCTTATAGTGTGGTGCAACTACGTTAATATTTTAATTTTTCTTGCATTTCGGCGTATTTCAGACGCGTTTCGGGACTCGTTTGCATGTTGTAAGGGTTTTGCAGGCATATCACGGGAGCGTCAGTTCAAATTGTTTTTGTTCGATTTTGGGTAATCTAGCATGTAGTGTGTCCAGGCAAACAATACAAGTCATCCAAAGATAAAATCAAAGTCATGCATACACATGAGTGCACCTAGACTGGAAGAAACACCCATCTACTCAGTTGTATCTGATGAAATGTCCAGGGCTCATGATTCTTCTGGAACCCTCCTAGAATATAAATACAAGAGATCTCCCGGATAGCTATTCCCAAAGAATTACATCATGTCAAGCTCCATGAGCCATACATGTACACCATGTCAGGCCCCACAAGCCACACATGTACTATCATGTCATGCTACACCAGCCATACATGTACTGTCATGTCAGGGTCCATATGCTACACAGACACACTAGAAAAAGCAGAAGCTGTAAGGAATTTTGTGACAACTAGCACTAGAGTCCTCTATGCAATTATACTGCGAGAGGGAGAGGGAGCGATTGAGACGAGCTAGACTGCCCTTCTCCTCGGTGACACGGCCACCACTATACGATTGGGGGTGCTGGTAGACTAGTTGCTTTCGAGAGTCGAAAGCTAGACAACACTCAATCTCGTTAGTAAACCCTTGAGAAGGAGCTTTACGCTATCATTTACACTCTCAAGGTTTAGAGGCATTATTTATATGGCTCCAAGTGTGTGGTATTGACTGATCATCAGTCAATCAAGTATGTATGTGATGCAGATGATTTGAGAGGACGAAAAGCCAGATGGACAGAGCTAATGCAAGATTTTGATTTTGAGATATGCTATAGCAAGGGATCCATGAATAGTGTAGCAAATGCGCTTAGTCGGTTCAGAGAGGTAAATACTTTGTCGTTCACTGAGATTTCCATGGACTTATTTCAGTCATTGATAAGAGGGCTTTGCAAGACTGATAGTTATTTTGGTCCATATTGGCAGAGGGTCTAGGACGGGAGCTCATTGATTGACCAAGACTCGGTGACTAAGCAACCTACGATTCAGGCTGTGGGAGGCTAGTGAATGATTCGGAATGGTTTATTGTTCCGTAATGACAAAATTTGTGTACCGCAGGTCTCGGACATTAGGTCCAAGATTCTTAAGGGTCACGACACCCCTTCTGCTAGACATCCCGGGGTACACAAGACATTAGCTTTAGTGAGACACTTTCTATTGGTCAAAGATGAAAGAGTATCTAGAAGATTATGTCCTCAACTGTTAGATTTGTCAAGCAAATAAAGCTGAACACTTTAGACATGTTGGGATGTTGGATCCTTTGCAAATCCCAAGTAATAAGTGGGAAAGATTTCCATGGATTTTATTACCGGATTGCCAAGAACACGTCAAGGCCACAATTCTATTTGGGTTGTGGCAGCCCGCTTGACAAAGATGACTAGATTTTTACCTACACGGAAGACTCTTACAACTAAGCAATTAGCAAAACAATTTATCGAGCAATTGTTTAGACTGTACGGTTTATCGCGGGGCATAGTCAGTGATAGGGACTCTAAGTTTACAAGTGACTTTTGCAAGCTTGTTTTTAAGAAGTTGTAAATAACTTTGAATCTGAGTTCCTCAAATCATCCTCAATCTGATGGCCAGACTGAAAGGGTGAATCAGACTTTGGAGGACATGTTTCGTGCATATGTCTCCAAAAGACAGGATTCATGGAAGGATTATCTTCCTATGTTAGAATATGCATACAACAGTACTAAGCATACGAGTGGCGGTTTTAGTCCTTTTATGCTTACGTACGGAGTTCAACCTAGATCACCTATTACCATGGGATTTTCAGGACTTCAGCATGATGCAGCACGTACTTTTTTGCAAGACATGCAAGAAATGTTACACGTTACAAAGGAATCTATTAGAAGCGCTTAAGACAGAGACAAATTTTATTCTAATAGACATCGTTCACCAAGAGAGTTCTCTGAAGGAACGATGGTGTATTTGCGAGTTCCGAAAGATTCTGAGACTTTACCAACGGGTCGATCTCCGAAATTATCCCCTAGATACTGTGGACCATTTCGGGTTAAACACCGGATTGGTTCAAGTTGCATATGAATTGGACTTGCCTTCTCATGTGAAAGTTCATCCCGTATTTCATGTCAGTAGACTTAAGGAAGTACTGGGTGGAACAGACCAATCAGTTACTCCTCAAGAAATCATAGATGTCGAGGATATGACATTTGTGCCACACGAACTGGAAAAGATTCTTGGATTTCGTGAAAGACGATTACGGCATATGCTACTCACGGAATACAAGATCAAGTAGAAGGATCGTATGAAGGAGGACGCTACATGGGAGACATTGACTACTCTTCAGAGGGATTACCATGAGTTTTTACTGAACTCAAGAGTGAGCTCTTAGAGGAAGGGGAGTATGTCATGCGCACAAAGTGTACCTACCATGTGCAGCACGCACACAAGACTAGCTTCGAGACTTGGGGTAGCTTGGAGTTAGGCAGGCTGATTGGCGAGCTGGGCTAGGAATGGACTGATGGGCGGGCGTCCAAGCGTGGACGATCGATGACCAGCCAAGAGCCTATAAAAGGGGGTCCAAGGTCAGCCAGTTAGTTGGAGTCTCGCGAGTCCATGCGAGAGCTCTGCGGTCAGAAGCCTGGATCTAGTGCAGACGTGCACCTGCTTCATGTAGCCGAGGCCGGCAGCAGTCTCGAGGCTCGCGAGGGTAGCTCCATAGCGGTATGGAACGTCATGGGGTAGAGATTGGTCGGTGCGTCTTGCTAGTTAACTCAACTTGTGGCTCGGTGGGGACAGCCAAGTCTTGTGGGTTTTGTCCACGGCTGTCATGGTTGGGTGGTGAGTCAGGCCTGCACCCCCTTCATGTTTTATGGCTTTGTTTTACAGGTTTCGGATATTATTTCAGGATTGCTCTACAAGGAGACCCTTGGGGTGTTGACAAAACCCAAGAAGATAACCATCACCATGTGAGATCTTAGTACTACTTTTGGCTCTTAGATAGAGCCTTGGGTCCATAGCCTTGGTCTTCATGGGATGGGACCTTGTGGCTAAAAACATACCAATAAAAGAGCTAAAGAAACATCGCTGTCGAGGTACTTAGAGGTTCTTAGATACTCTTGTATGGAGTCTCTGGGCCATTGCTTAGGTCTTTGTAGAGTGCTGCCCTACATTCTTAGAATTAAAAGTTTAATTTCTTATGTTAAAAGAAAAAGTATACGAAGGAATAATAAATCACTTAGCAGTTTCACTTATAAAATAGGGCAGTCAAACTCAGTCCATAAATCATCAGATACAAATCAAATTCTCAAGCAAACAGTCAAGCATGTGTGCTTAGGCATCCAGCCTTTGAATACTTTGAGCATTCTTGTGCTTTCAATACAAGGCATCGGAAGTTCAATGTCCTTTCGAGAGCTCTCAGCACACCAACCCTCAGTCTCGGGCCGGTGTATTCTCTTCGAAGATAGCTTCACAGTCGCCTACATCTTGTGCACAGTTCTGCCCAGCGTTTGGTGACTTTGTCCTTGCATTTGGTGGGCGGTCAGTCAGTCAGTCAGTCAGTCAGTCAGTTCTACACAGTCTTGTGGACACAGTTCAGCTTGTATTCAGTTCTCCATAAGAAATAAAGCAAATGCTCCTGCTTGCATGGGGAGGGAGGGGGGTGAATGGGAGAATTAGGATTAGGTTTTCAAGTGGGAGACATACACAAAGAGAAGAAGAGAGAGAGAGAGAGAGAGAGAGAGAGAGAGAGAGAGAGAGTTGTGGGGATAAGTCAACTCAAGCATTGAGTGTGTGACTCCCCTATCACACATGTATATTACACTAGTACACATAGTGCACTTAGTACATTAAAAGTACTAAGTGTACTATGTACTATAAAACTTATGGGCTTGTACACACTACAAGGGTGGGCATAATGCCTTTACCCCAACAACCTCCCACTTAAAGGCAATATGCCCTTAAATGAAGGAAAAGAAAAAATCAGCATGTACATGATAATATACAAGGCCATATCAAGGCTGAAACTGGCCTCATCCAATGCCCATCAAGCGTCTGCAATGAGCAAACCGCTCTGGAGGCAAACTCTTTGTCAACAGATCAGCCGGGTTGTCATCCGTATGAACCTTAACAAGCTGAATTTGCTTGTTCTCTATCACCTCTCTGATGAAGTGATACTTCACATCCACATGCTTCGTCTTTGCATGAAAGACAGGGTTCTTTGCCAACTGGATGGCACTCTGACTGTCACAATGCAACAATGGAATATCCCCTGTATAACCCAAATCAACCACTAACCGAGATAGCCATAATGCCTCCTTGCAAGCCTCTGTGGCTGCAATATACTCGGCCTCTGTAGTAGATAAGGCAGTGCACTTCTGCATCCTGGATATCCATGACACAGCACCTCCTGTGAATGTAGACACATAACCGGTAGTAGACTTCCGGTTATCTGGATGACCGGCATAATCCGAATCCGTGTAACCATGCACTAATGCATCCTGTTTGCCAAAGCAAATGCACATATCCTGTGTGCCCTTCAGGTATCTCATGACACCTTTCACTGCTTCCCAATGCTTCTTACCAGGGTTGGCCATGTATCTACTAACCACTCCCACTGCAAATGCAATGTCCGGCCTGGTAGCAACCATGGCATACATGAGACTGCCACAAGCAGAAGCATACGGAATCTTGGCCATATCAGCCCTGCCACTATCCGACTATGGGCTGTCCATAGCACTGAGTTTCACATATGGAGGCAAAGGAGTACTAGTCTTCTTCCCCCCGTCCATATTGAACCTCTGCAAAACTTTGCCAATGTATTCCTTCTGAGACAAATACAACACATGCTGATTTCTGTCCCGAAGTATCCGCATACCCAAAATGTGATTTGCATCACCCAAATCCTTCATATCAAAGGTTTGATGCAGCCTCTTCTTCAAGGCATCCATCTCTTTGCGAGATTTCTCGGCAATGCCTGTTTGAGCCCATAAAGACTCTTTTTCAGCTTGCATACAAGCTTCTCCTTTTCCATTTACTGCATAACCCTCTAGCTGTTGCATATATATCTCCTCATGGAGATCACCGTGAAGAAAAGCAGTCTTCACATCCATCTGTATCAAATCCAGATCATCATGAGCAACCAAAGCTAATACAGCTCTAAGTGTGGTCATTTTGACCACTGGAGAGAAGATCTCATCAAAGTCCACACCATGCAGGTTGCTGTCCAGCCTGCATATCACCTATTGGTGGCTGCTGTTCCATGCCATAAGGCTGAAAAATCATGCCCGGTATCTCCTCTAACTGTGGGATATCCATAGGGATATCTTCTGCCATCTCTGGCTGTCCATTTGGACCATTTTCAGCACCATTTAAGGGCTGGTTTTGCTACTGTAATGGCTGATTTACAGCCCTTGGTTGTTGTCCATGATGTCCATCATCATCAAAGATGACTCTGCCAGGCTCCTGTTGCCTTGCAGGCTCCTTATACATGCATGTTTCATCAAAAATGACATCATTGCTGCGTATAATCTTTCTATTCACGGGATCCCAAAGTCTATACCCCATTTCACCTCTGTCACCATATCCTGGGAATATGCATTTGTGAGACTTAGGATCAAGTTTGGTGCGCATTTCCCTGCGTATGTGCACGTACGCAACGCAACCAAACACTCTCAAGTGCTTGTAGGACAGAGGCTTCCCTGTCCATACTTCCTCTGGCACTTTCCCACCAAGCCTCGTGTTAGGTCACCTGTTTATAAGATGAACGGCTGTCATAACAGCTTCAGCCCAAAAACCATGAGGTAATGCAGCATGTGACAACATAGAACGGACCTTCTCCTGAATGGTCCTGTTCATCCTCTCTGCTATCCCGTTTTGTGGAGAATCATAAGGAGTAGAGAGCTCCCTCTTGATGCCTTTAGCATCACAAAAGTCCTGAAACTGTTTGGACATATACTCTCCACAATTGTCGGAACGCAAAGCCTTCAGTGTTTTGCAAGTTTGATTCTCAACAAGAGCAACAAACTTCTCAAACACTGAGAATGTATCACTCTTCAAACGAAGAGGATAGACCCACACCTTGCGTGTGGCATCATCAATAAAAGACACAAAATATTTTGCCCCTCCCAAAGAAAGCTGAGGCATCTCACATACAGCTGTATGCACAAGCTCTAACTGAGCATCTTTCTGTCCAAGAGCTTTCTTGTGGGGGCACTGGAGTTGCCTGCCATATATACAATGCTCACAAAACTGAAAACTTGAAAACTTTAGAGAAGGCAAGTAACCCAAACGAGACAATTGCTCCATTCCTTTGACACTCATGTGACAAACACCTGCATGCATGAAGTAAAGAGTGTCCACCTTAGAGCCTCTGGCAACAACCAGTGAGCCCTTACTAATCTTCCACTTTCCACGACCAAATGTGGTAACATAATCAGCATCATCAAGCTGTCCAGTAGAAAGCAGGTTCTTCTTGATCTCAGGCACATGCCTGACATCATGGAGCATAAGCTGTGAGCCATCTGAAAACACAAGCCTCACATCACCTCTGCCAAGAATCTTGCATGCATGGTTGTCACCCAAATAAACTACTCCTTCATTGCCAGCAGTATACCTGACAAACAAGTCTCTGCAACCTGTGACATGAAAGGAGACACCTGAATCAATGATCCATGAGTGCATACCATGACCATCTCCTGCAAGAAGTGAAGGGGCATCAAGTGAAGACGTGAATAGGACTTCATCCTCACTGTCACCTGCATGTGACACATTGACTTCTTCAATCTTGACTCCACTTTTGCCCTTTGGCTTTGCATCTTTGGCTTCATCTTTGTCTTTGTCTTTTCCTTTGCCCTTTTCTTTTTGATCATTCTTCCATTTGTAGCATTGCTTTTTGATGTGTCCCTTCTTGCCACAATAATGGCATTCCAAGTCCTTTTTGGAGCGGGACTGGCTTCTTCCCCGTTCTTGGCTTTTACCCCTTTGCTGGGATCTCCCACGTGCATTCATTGCATTGGACTTTCCAACAAAGTTTTTTTTCCTGTTCATCTCCTCTTGAAGGAGAGCACCCTCAACATCTGCATATGACAGCATAGCATTCGAATTGCTAGTGGCTGTCCTGAATGTGTCCCAACTCTCTGGCAAAGTGCATAAGAGAAAGGTGGCTTTGAACTCATCGTCCATTGCCAACTTTTGATTGATGACCTGGCTGACAATACCATTAAACTCATTTAGATGGGCTGTCATAGACGCCCCTTCTTTCATCTGAAGACCTATGAGTTTCTTCAACCAATACACTTTGCTTGAGGCACTTTGCTGGGCATACAAGTCCTGCAATCTTTGCCACATTCCCCAAGCTGTCTTCTCTTCACGAATGCTGAAAAGTAAAGTGTCTGACACAGACAACATGATGGTGGATCTTGCTAGCTCATCCATATCTTCCCACTCTTCAGCAGTAAGAGAAGCGGGCATTACACCCCTTTCTTTGATAGGCTTGTGCTGCTTCTTCTGGAGCAACACATTATAGCACTGGGGTTGCCAAATATCATAGTTATGTGAGCCTTCAAGCTTCTTGATGTGAAGCAATGAAGAGCTCTCACCTGTGGTTGCCATAGCAATATGCAACCTGTCAATGCCTGACTCCCTGCAAGATGTGTAAACACTACACCAAAAGCACACAAAGTGCTCACAGTTGTTCTCCCAAAGTTTATCTCCCACTGCGGAAGCACAAATGCAACTCTACTCCCACTGTATGTGATGAAATCACCAAAATCTGGCTGCTGCAGCTTTAGGACAGCACCTTAAATGTGCTCTGTCCCCCTTCCAAAGTACTGTACAACAGTACCAGGTGCTCAACAATGATGTACCAAATCTGTACCGGCAAGTACAGTAGCTGAAAATGAGCCTTTTCCTCACTCAAATCAGTGTACAACCATGCCAAAACTTGCACAAAGCTGTACCAAATCTGTACCAGCAAGTACAACAGCAATAAATGCTCTCTTGGCTGTCCAAATGAGTGAAAATCAGACTTTTACAGTCCCGATCACTGCATACAACAGTCCCGAACAGAAATTGGGCAAAAGCCCCTTGACTGCAAGCTGATTTCTGAGGATTCAAGGCATAAAAGTCTTGCCTGCTGCTTTGCCAAGCTCAACAAGCATAAAATCTTGAAAAGCCCCTTGATTCAAGATCGATTTCTGATCATACATGGTACATTAACGCACATGAAGGCATCCAGAGTCTTCACAATGCTTCCCCCTGGCCACATATACATCCAATACATAAAAGCCCCTTGATTTACAGGCACATTGAGTGCTTGACAGGCATCAACACATTGCCCAAAGCATCAAATGCAAGTGCCTACATGCAAATCAACCCAATCGGCACAAAAGCCCTTTGATCTGCACTGCAATTTCCTGCAATTTTGGCCCGAATGTGAAATTGCTCACATCATACAACATGTATGACTGCCCAATTGCACAATTACATCAAAAGCCCCAAATTTTGACATCCAATTTCCTGCAAATTGATCCTGATTGTGACCAATGTCACCCAATTTTGCCAATTTTGCTCAAAAATTGAGCAATTTGGCACCTGTACCTGCTCAATTGATAATTGTACCTGCTCAATTGCAAATCCCAAAAAAAAAAATTTGAAGCATGTACCTCTGAAAATTTGTTTTGCAGGAAAGGGGGGGGGTCGTGCTGATGCTACTGCAAAAATGAGGTGAGATTTGCTGATGGGCTTTGCAGGCTGCACCAAAGAGTTTGGTGCTGCTGATTGTTGACGTGGCGGGTGCTGGATTGAAATGCGCAGTTTGTGCAGTGGCCGACGGGACCTCCTGGCCTTGGCTTCCGGCACGCTGGTGGGTCACCAGCCTTCGCTCCGCACTCGGCTTACGGTGACTTGGTACACGCACCGCAACGGCGCTTCTTTCACGGCTGTTGACGCTGCGACTACTACTCACGGCTGCGCGCGCTAGTGAAGCGCCGCTGCCCTTTTCTTCTTCGCTCGCTTGCCTCCCCTTAAGCACCGCTGCCCTTTTCACGGCTGTTGACGCTGCGACTACTCCTCACGGTTGCGCGCGCTGGTGAAGCGCCGCTGCCCTTTTCTTCTTCGCTCGCTTGCCTTCCCTTCGCGCTACGGGTACTCGCTCTAAACTCCTGCCAGCTGGCGGCGTTTAGCTCTGGGAGGAGGAGGCCGTGCCGAGCGACGATTTCTACTGCAAGCCTCCGCGCTGGAAGCTATTCGTGAGGAAGCTGAGGGCAGAGACAAGGAAGATGAACTGCAGGAAGCCTGCTCCGCCTGCGTTCTGCTACGATGCGCTGAGCTATGCCATGAACTTCAACGAAGGTTGCTGGCAGCAGCAGGAGGACGTAAACACTGTTAGGTTTTCAAGCCCCATGGCAATGGGAAGCAGATCCCTCAAAGTCAGAGCGCCAGCTTAAACAAAAAACACAAGCTCTGATACCAGTTGAATGGGAGAATTAGGGTTAGGTTTTCAAGTGGGAGACATACAGAGAGAGAGAGAGAGAGAGAGAGAGAGAGAGAGAGAGTTGTGGGGATAAGTCAACTCAAGCATTGAGTGTGTGACTCCCCTATCACACATGTATATTGCACTAGTAAACATAGTGCACTTAGTACATTAAAAGTACTAAGTGTACTATGTACTATAACTTATGGGCTTGTACACACTATAAGGGTGGGCATAATGCCTTTACCCCAAAGGGGGGGGGAGGGGGGCTCCAATGGGTAATTTGGGACCCCATCTGGTGTTGTCTCGACTACATCTTTCAAATTCATGGATGTTGTTTAAAGGATTGCTAAAGACTCACTAAACTTAGGTTTAAAGAAGGCCTCGTTGTTTCACACGGTCCTAGCTTGGCGTATGCTACATTGGTATCAAAGCTTGTGACGTGATTCAACCCGGCAACCTAGGGTAAGAGCATCTTGTGGATGGTAAAGCTGAGATCGGGAAAAACCACTCGCCCATTCACCATGGCATCAAGCTCCGAAGACCAGTTCCAACAGACACTCTGGACTCTAGTAACTTCTTTCCACCCTTCTCAGTCCTCCACAATCCCAGCCATGGCCTCTACAACCGTCATCTGTGCCTCACCGAGCTTCACCAAGTACGATGGCAAGTGTGACCATTCAGTTGTGACCCAATTCATCCACCACTTTGTTGCCCATTTTCCACTCTCCAAGATTACATACCCCCAAGATAAAGTCCATCTCGTGCCTCCACACCTCACAAGTGATGCAATCACTTGGTGGCAACATTGGTCCCATTTGCACACAGATTCCTACACTAGCTTACCGGACTATGATTGGGACACCTTCGTGTCCGATCTGAAGACAAGGTTTCTACCTCCGCAGTACAAGACAAATCTCAAGGACGAGTTCTACAAACTCACCCGAACGGTTCCCATGTGCTCACCTACTCCAACAAAGTAATCACGTCAGCTCAATAGTTGGGAAAGTCCAAGGAGGAGAAGTTGAAGCAGTTCATTTCATTCGGGGAATGGATCCAAACATTCGGTTCTCCGTTCGAAATTTTGGACCCCAAAGTTATAACAGAGATTTGACTCTTGCGCAAAACCACAAGATGATGCTCAATGGAGGCATTTCATTCGGGGAATGGATCCAAACATTCGGTTCCCCGTTCGAAATTTTGGACCCCAAAGTTATGACAGAGATTTGACTCTTGCGCAGAACCACAAGATGATGCTCAATGGAGGCAAGCCCAAAACCACTCCAATCGCTAGTAGCAGGAGATGCAAACCACCTAGCAAAACCACGCGTCTAACCAACAGGCAGGTAAGGGGGCATCCAACAACAAATACCAGAAGAAGAAGGGCCAGAATAGCTCTTCTTCTAGGAAGGAGCAACAAGATGGACACAATAAGACCCCTGAAGAAAAGATCAAGGAGGGCCTTACCAAAGGATTCCTACAATCAGATGAGAAGGAATGATACTTCAAAGAGAACTGTTGTTTTTTCTACCCACGGGACATGCAAAGAAGAATTATACCAAATGGCAAGTGGAAAAAGGCAAGCAACAAGCCTCTACAGTGGCTATCGCCACAACTGTACCACCCCCTCCAGCCCTGCTCTCAACGACCAATGTTGTTCAGCTTTTGCCCGCTTTGAAAACACTACCCACAGTGGTATTCGATGATAAGCTGCTAAGGAAGAGGGCGGAGTTGAGGAGCGTCAGAAAGGTCTTATTAGTGCTTATGGCACAACAAAGGGGCAACAATTCTCTTCAACATGGGAAGTTCTGAAGATGCCATCTCTCCGCACTTGGCGCCAAGATGAGATGTGCCCTAGTGCCTTATAATTTGGATGTGCACGGGTTCACTCCTAGCCTGCGTACCCATATCACCTAGAAAGCTTAACAATTCACCTTCACACTCCAGAAGGCCGAGTTTTAGAGGGATTACATTGTCTTGCCCCTCCTCGGGTGCGACATGAGCCTAGGGATTCAGCGGTTCCACTAGTATGCACCCGTTCCTAATTGGAGACAGCACACCTTTACAATCGTCGAAGGTTTGCCTAAGCCTACTATCATTCGTGGGGATCGGAGCATTCAAGGTATTCCGCTCATTTCCCACCTCCAAGCTAGTAGAGCTATCAGAAAGGGGACAAAGTGTGCCGCCCATGATCTATGTCCGCCCACAACAGATAGCGACATCCACCGCTACTCCATTAGAGTCACATATGACAAGACTCCTCCAGCAATTGCAGGACATCATGTGCGGGATGATCTCCTGCCCGGACCCCCACCCTCTCGTCTTGACAACCATCGTATCGATTTGGTACCTAGATTTGAACCTATTGGCATACATGCTATGACTTATGCCACTTATGATATGAGTAGTGAACATGGGCTAACCAAGGGCACTTTTCTCCCTTTGGGTTTTCCCCTTGGATATTAGGTGTGAAAGGACGCCACACTTATTATGTGTATTTTGATATTGTGGAGTCAACTCACTTGCTCCACATCTTTGTATCCTTTCTTTGAGTATCAATCATCATCTCTCCCTCTCTTGAGAGAGCTTGCTGCTGTGTACATCTCTGTGTGTTCTCGGTTTCTTTGAAACCCTCAAATCCTGACCCAACAGTGGTATCACAGCTGGGCTACCTCCCATTCTCCACGCGCGATTCCGTCACCTCCTGCGAGTTTCCGTTGTCCCAGTCCGTCCGGCCTCCCTGCGTGATTCCGTCCGCCTCCCCTGCCGCCTATGCTCCACCCAGTTGGCCCTCCGCCGCCCGTTCCGGGCAGCACTAGTGGGTAGGGCTCCACCGCCGCCCCTTACGACCATCGGCGGCGCTCAACCCCACTTGAGGCTTAGGTGGCATTTGACGGATTTTCAAGGCTTAGGTGGCATGTGACATAGTCGCCTTACCTGAGTCTTCTACAGCCCGCACCGCCTAAACTCCCGCCATCTATTGGTTCACCCTACAGCTCTCGCCAAATGCAGTCCAGCTCCTGCCTGTAGCAGCACGCCATTGTCAGTGCAAGGTTCTAGCTCAACAGCACCCGGTTGTGATTGCCGCTCAGTGCACAACAAGGAGGTGCCCTACGACGCTCTCTGCTACGCCATCATCATCATCTCCAACAACCACTCCATCGACAGAGAGTCAACGCCAAGACGACACTGCCTGCCCAACTCATCACAGCAACCTTTCAAAATCAAGTTACTGATTTTTGGTTCAAATCAAGGGGCTTCTCTGTATTTATTGCTTCATTGAAAGATTCAAGTGCAGGTAGCACGGCAGGGCAAGGCAGGGCAGGGCAGGGCAGGGCAGGGCAGCATTAGGGTGCAAGCCATAGAGATTTTTTAGAATTTGCACAATTGCAATTATAGAGGACAAAGAACTTTGGGGGTTTTTTAAAATCAGTGCTTAATTGCACAATTAAAGCTCATTGGTACGCAGATTTTTGGGACTTTTGTGAATTATGTGCAATTGACACATAAATCAGCCCATTGGTGCTCAGAAATTTGGAGATTTTCAGCATTGCTTATTTGTATCCTTGTATTCGAGCAAAACACTTGCATAAGAATTTGTGGTTGCTTGGCATTGCACTCCTATGCGTTTGGGATTTTGCCTGCAAGTGCTTAATTACAACATGTTTGGTTGCACGTGCATCTCTCTTCCAAGAGATTTCAACACATGGCTGGAAATACGACCGATATATTCGGGATTTTGTCCCACGAGGACAAATTGGATGGCAGTAATTACTCCCTATGGAGTTTCATGGTCTGAAATCTACTTGTGGCCAAAGAATTATGGGGTTATGTATTAATTGTACGCCCTATTGACATAGCACCTAACGCGCCTCGCCGTGGTGCTTGACAAGTAGCAGTACCCACTCCTCCCTCACAGGAGGGAAGAGATGGGATACTCGAGATGCCCAAGCGATGGCTTTGATTGATTTACATTATACCATGGGTTATATCAGCTTGACAGGTTTGACAAGAAAGAGCATGAGGCTCATGTGGTTACCACTCTTACACCTGCCATGCACAAGGCAGAATTGTGGCATGCCAAGTTTAGGTATGTGAATTATGGCAATTTGAAGCTATTGCAAAGGCATAATATGGTGCAAGATATGCCTCATGTTGAGCTGCCACCAAAACATGTATGTGAAGGGTGCATACTGGGTAAGATACACAAATGCATTCCCAAAAGATGGGACAACAAGGGCTGTGCGGAAATTACAGCTTGTGCACAGTGATGTGTGTGGTCTTTTGCGGACACCATCTTTTAGAAAGCATCTATACTCCCCATTGTATGATTTAGCCGCTCAGTCCTTTAGACTGATGCTTGTATTTTGCAGCACCTAGGGAGAGTCTCCCGGGCTGCCATGATGTATTCACTGCTCTTCTCACTGTTAGGAGCAGGAGAGATCTCTTTTGTAGCCCTACGGGCGTTTTTTACATAACTAATGAAAGGATCTTTTCTCGGAAAAAAAAAAAAAAGCATCTATACTTTGTAACCTTTATCGATGACTACTCCAGATTTGCTTGGGTGTATCCCTTGAAGGCCAAATTTGATGTATTTGCATGTTTTCAGCATTTTGTGGCACAAGCTGAAAATCAAACAGGTTGCAAAGTGCAGACCCTCCATACAAATCAAGAGGGGGAATACATGTCCATTGCTTTCAAAGCATTTATGGCAAAAAAAAAGGCATAAAGCATCAATGCACGATGCCATTTTCTCCTCAGCAAAATGGTGTTGCTAAGAGAAAGAACAGGTCTTTGATGGAAATGGCTAGATGCATGGTTAAAGGGAAGGGCTTGCCTCACAAATTCTAGATGGAGGCAATAATGTGTGCTACACATGTGTTGAATAGATGCCCTACCAAAGCATTGAAAACCATCACGCCATATGAGGCCTGGTACGAAAGGAAACCTAAAGTTGATCACTTTAGAGTTTTTGGATGTGTAGCTTATGCACATGTACCTCAACAGTTGAGAGGTAAGCTTGATGACAAAGCAGCTAAGTGCATATTTGTGGGTTATAGCAGTGGCAGTAAAGGCTACCGTCTCTTTAATCCTTCCACACAAGATTTTGGACAACAGAGATGTATTTGCTGAAAATTCAAACCAGCCATTGGCTGAATTTTTTGGACAGCCACCTTCGGGCCCACATAACATGTTTGAAGGACTTCTCCCATTGGGAATTGATGGCTCAACAGATCAGCCA
The DNA here is from genome assembly GCF_041138505.1 of Cibotium barometz. Classification (NCBI taxonomy): domain Eukaryota; kingdom Viridiplantae; phylum Streptophyta; class Polypodiopsida; order Cyatheales; family Cibotiaceae; genus Cibotium; species Cibotium barometz. Next base: position 49,053,582 of record NC_141061.1, on the reverse strand, counting down.
CCAACTTTTCCCGATGGACAGCATTTGGGTGCTCAAAATCAACATATGAATGAGCTCATTATACCTCAAAATGTGGAGGAAGCAGTGGAGCAAGAGCAGACAGCAACAGAGGAGGCTAGAGTCGTGCCTCGTTGGCTGCTCCGTACTTTACAGGAAAGCAAACTTTCAACTCCACTTGGTAGCAGGACACGGGCTGGTTCACGTAATGCAAGAGAACACGCGGATGTTGCTTGCATGAGTACACTTTGTGATGAAGATGAGCCAGATTCATTTGAAGAGACTCATGAGAATGAGCATTGGATGCAAGCCATGCAAAATAAGATGGATTCTATCCATAAAAATAGCACTTGGGATTTGGTAGACTTGCCTGTTGGCAAGAAGCCCATTGGCACAAAGTGGATTTACAAGTTAAAAAGAAAGTCTGATGGTACCATTGACGGGTACAAGGCCAGGCTAGTGGCCAAAGGACATGCCCAACAAAATTTTGTTTTATGTAACAAACAGCAAACTATACGTTCACATGACATCTTTGATACACTCCTACCTTTGTACAATGAATGCTCAAAAAGGTCAGGCCAGGATTTGTCAGCTGTGCCACATGGAGCCAGAGACACAGTTACATTACATATGTCACTGTCCAGTATATTATGAGATACGAGGCCGTTTTCATTGCCTGTTTAGAGAGGGTTTCGGACCACTTTCTAGAGTCATGAGATACCAGGATCAGAGATGCCTCGGATTGCTGCAAATCAACCCATACCGGTTAAAAATCAGCTCAAATTTAAACCATAGATCAACCTATTGATGGGGCAATTGTGAATGATAAAGTGGATGAGGAAAGGGAAGCATACATGCATCCAAGAGTATGCCAAAATGGCTGGTGCAAACATTGCGGGACAGCAAATTAGCTAGTACCCTACCTTGCAAGACACGTATAAGTTCTCATCATGCATCTTATTCTTTTCTGAATCATGCTCTCATTGCCAGTATATGCAATGAAAAGGAACCTGTTTCCTTTGAGGAACCACAGGAAAATGACCATTGGATCCAAGCCATGCAAGATGAGTACAACTCAATCCTCAAAAATGACACTTGGTATTTAGCAGATTTGCCTTACAGTAAAAAGGCCAGTGGATTCATAAGCTTAAGCATAAAGCTGATGGTAACGTTGATCGCTACAAGGCAAGGCTTGTTGCAAAGGGTTCTGCTCAAGACAAGGGCATTAGATTATGATGAGACCTTTGCACCCACGTCTTGTATGACTACAATCATGTGTATTATTGCATTGGTAGTGCATCATGGTTGGTGGTTGGATATCAAGACTACCATCTTGAATGGTGACTTACATGAGGAGGTACATGTATCTCAACCTCATGGTTTTGTTGAGAAGGAGCAAAAATCTAAAGTATGCGAGTTAAGAAAAGCTTTATATATCCTTAAGCAGGCTCCTAGAGCATGGTATGAGAAGATAAACACATACTTGGTTGCAAATGGTTTTTGCAATAGTCCAACTGAGAGTGCTTTCCATGTCAAGAGAAGTCAAGATTGTTTTTTAGTCATTGTTGTATACGCTGATGACATATTGCTCGCAAGCCCTAATGAGGAGAAGATTTTAACCTTCAAGACTGAATTAAGTATGTCATTGAGATGACAAATTTCAACTCATTACATTATTATTTGGACATACAGTTTATGATGTTGCAGTCAAAGTACATATAGAGGCTGCTTACATGGTTTGGTCTTGAAGACTGTAAGCCTATTGCTACACCAGTAGAGACATGTACTAGGCTTAGTTTCCACGATGCAGGTGAACCATTTGATGCATCACTTTATCAGCAGGCTCTTGGATGCCACATCTATCTATGTAATACGAGACCAAACATTCAATTTGGGATCTCCCATTTAAGCAGGTTTATGCACAATCCCGAAAGTAAGCTTTGGCAAGCTATTTAGATACTTACAACATGGCACTCACTCCCTTAGCCTATTCTATGCTATGCTAAGGGAGGTGATATTCAGCTGTATACTTTCAGTGATTCCGATTGGGTTGGATGTTATGACATGCGAGTGTCCACTAGTGGCTTTTGCTTTCACATTAGTGATTCACGTATATCATGGCTCAGCAAGAAGCAGTCGACAAGTGGCCACTTCAAGCTCTGAAACTAAGTACAGGGCAGCTTTTACAATGACTGTGGAGTGTATATGGCTCACATGTCTTTTGGCAAATCTTGGTGTTGGATAACAATCCCCCACCTCCATCTTCATTGACAGCCAGAGTGCATTAGCCGTTGCGAGAAACCCATGTAGGCACTCTTATGAGTATGTGTAAGTAACCTTATCATGACTCATTCTCATCAATCTACTTTGAGTGTTGTACTTCCATCTATCTCTTCTTGCTTGCTGTATCTATGTGTGTGTTGCTACTTTGATCTCCACTCCAACAAGAATGTCCATCCTTAACATATAGATATGACTTAAAAGTAATTAAAAAAAGCTTATGCATTTTTCATACTAAATCTAGAACTTCATTAAGCATGGATGGAAGTTTATAATGGTATCTACATACCAAACTACTTCCTCAGAGCTTCCATGCTCTTGTTTTGCTCAAATTAGTCCGAAATAAGCTATTGGAGCCTCCACATTCCAGCTAATTAGGACTCCAAAAGAAACTACGAGCATACTCAACATGAGGAGACAAATCCAGTTATACAGAGGGAACTCAAATTGAGGATGCTGGTGGCAAGAAAAATTTCTTGGAATGCAGGTTTACTATTTTACCGTCAAAACAGCAGCCTAGAGGAAAAGCTGGGTTTGTGTAACTCATCACATCACCAAATTCTCCAAATTTTAAGGCAAAGAGAGCCCTTAGATTATATAAGAAGGATTTTGATCCAAGGTCTCAAAAAATTTGAGATTTAGACCCTCTACCCTCCTTCAAACTTGCTTTGTCTCTCCTTAGGGCCTTGTTTTTTATACCAAGAATATAGATGGTAAGAGTTTTTTATAATTTTCTTGTTAGGAATCAAATCTAACCAGTGTATTTTCATGATGAACTCCGGCCATAAGGAAAAAAATAGCATGTGAAAAATCCTCATAGGTGGCTTGTAAAAAATCTGCAAAGGTAGCCACTTAATAGGACATAAGAGGCCCACAACACTTTTATGTCCTGTTACTAAACTAGTGCGAAGGTCGATGTTTGTGGAAAACCCATGAATCTGTGTGTTTGGGATTTAATATTTTTGCACACAATCAGCTCTCTAGACACTGATGTGGGAAGCCTATATTCTGTTTTAAAGTATAAAGTGTGTAAAGAAGGCCTTCACCGGCTAAAAATGCTGTATGAACTGAAAAGTCAGAAAGCCAGCCCATGCTTCCTTAGCCTATTTCCTGGTGAAACAAACGGAGCATTCGGTGTAGTTCGGAACTCACCCGATGTACATGTGGATGGAGAAGAATGGAGATGGAGATGGAGATGGAGATGGAAACAAGAATGTGAGATGTGGATGTGGATGTGGAGACAGGGACGAGGGAGACAATGCGGAGCAGGATGCCCGATGTGGACATGGACCATGTAAATGGAGAGATGTGCACTGCAGTTACTCGCCCTTTTCTCTTTTCAACTGCCTAAACTCCAAACTAGCATTTAAAATGTCCTGTATAAGCCACCATTAAGAGCCAATGATTCAGCTCTACACTATTAAAGAGGTATAAACATACCAGATTCAAAAACAAAGTGACTCGTTCCATGGATCCATTCTCTTCAAAATCTCGCTTAAAAAATTGTGCAGTCTCCATGTTTACCCCCATGGCTGCAAAAACTATGGCAAAATTATCTTCTTGGACATCCTGGGGAAACGAGCAAGGAAGCACTGTTAGCTTCAGTTGAAAGCAATGCTATACATAAGCTTGCAGAAGCTAGTCAGGGTTTAACCTTATACCTCCAGTAGGTTTTCTGAATGCTCCAATCGTTTCACAAGGCCTGCTTGGCGGCAGATTTGCGCTGCAATCTCGTTATGAGGTAAACCTGCTGCAGAAAACAGAGGAATTTTCTGGCCGCGGGCAATGGAGTTCATGACATCGATTGTGGAGATTCCAGTCTGTATCATTTCTTCTGGGTATGTTCTCTCACTAGGATTGATGGAACTGCCTGCACAAACAACCCAACTCAGATATCCAAAAAAAAGGCTTGTAGCATAATCAAGTTACAAACAAAACAACTTTGGACCTTTCCCATCCAACAGGGAGACTCCCCACCCTAATCATCATTCAACCATTAAACTAACTTGGGTAATAAATCACCACACTAAATAATTAAAGATTAATAGCCCTATGCAAAGATCAGAAGAACAAGCAAGTAGCATCAAAAGCAAGGCTTTCAGTCCAAGAAGAAGATGGTCCATACAGATGTTTCGAGTGCCATTAGGTGGAGCAGCAGACACTCAAAAGAAAACTAACTTCAGTTGCAAGTGGTTCTGCAAGTGGTTCAACAATTCATCAAAATCGTTTGCCTTTCTCAACTGTATCTGAGAATCCGTCTAGCTACCAACTATGCACCTGTACATAGTGGAGTCCTCTAAAAGCTTACCTGTATCTGCGGAAAGCTTAGTGTTCTTCTCTAGAGTTTCCTTGAGCGATATTGAGCTCCATAGATAGAAAACTTTTATGTTTCTTGCTTGTTTTGATAAGTAGTAGGGGTTTTCCTTGGTCAAAGCAATGTTCATCCAAAGGAGACCTTTTCTCTACTTTGTCATGTGCACACCCGTGCCAGACTAAACCTTAGCATGAACATCATTAATCCCTGATTAATCATCAGTTAGGACAGCAGTTAGGTCATCAACATCATCTTCATCAGAACCATCAAATTAGCATCATCATCATCATCATCAAAAGTAGAAGCAGAAGCATGAACATCAATAGCATCAACAAAATCACCATCATAGTCACAAGAAACATTTCAAGGTTTTTTTCGTTTCAAGGTTTTTCGGGTTTTGTTTCTTGCCTAAGAAATTGCGAGATTTCAAAAAATAAATAATTTCATAAAGTATAAATACTTAAAGACCTTACAGTAGCCATCTAAAAACATAGTGTATTGATGAAGAAAAGGTATCTTCTCACGCATATTTTGGTGAGGCATTATGGCAATTTTGCTTGATTAGATGCCACAGTGGTTCAATCAAGGACTCTTAAGAAATTGAAGAAGAGAAGCTAGAAATTGGGAAAGATTTAAAACATTGAAGGATGGTGTATGAAGAAAAAGAAATAAGAAGAGAGGAGAAGAAGTGCAAGGCAGAAGAAGAGGAGAGAAGAAGAGAATGAAGGAAGGAGGATTAGAGGTGAGAGAAGTAGCAAAAAATGGAAATGGGAAGGAGGGCGGCAGGAGAAGAAGAGGGAAGGAACGTGATGAAACTCGCGGTGGGTGCCCGTGGGACTAGGGCCTTTGACACACTTGTTGATACCATCAATGCATATTAAAACATTTAAACATGGCCACAGCCTTAACACATATCCATCATCACTTTGCATAAAACATAAAGCTGGACAAAACATCCACAAATGCTGAAAATGGAGCTTGCACGTGTGACACCGCATAGAGGCCGGAATGGGCCGACCCCCCCTTGGAGTATTTTATTACCCAAGGAGAATAATATCATGTACAAGCTTTGAGGACCCTACTCTCCCCACGGGAGATGCCGGATTATCCATATACAAATGCCATAACACAGCCCAACACGAGGCAACCAAGTCGGAACATAGGCTGCAGAAATGCCGAGCCAACAATATAATCCATATACCTCCGTGTGGGTACTGATTCTTCCCCAAAAACCACGGGTCTTCATGCAATAGAAAGGGTACAGCAAGTATAACTCTCCATTCAGCCGGTACAGTCGGTACGATGGCTGGTACAACAAGTACATCAAGTACAAATGCTGGTACAATAGGTACAATGACTAGTGCAGTAGGTACAATGGCTAGTACAGCAGGTACAATGGCTGGTATAGCCGGTGCGGTGGCAAGTACAGTGGCTGGTACAACCGATACGATGGCTGGTACAATAGGTACAACAAGTACAAATGCTGGTGCAACGAGTACAATGGCTAGAAATCATAATAAATGATTAAATACCCTTGCCTTCAGTATTTCTTCGCGATGGAAGCCTCCAAAACAGTCTCCAAGAGCCGGTATTCTTCATGGGCAGCCTTCAAGAGAGAGAGAAAGAGAGTAGCCATCATTAGGGAAGCTTCAACGGTGGTAGAGGCTAGTGTGCAGCAAGAGCGCCTCCATTAATGAAGAGAGAGGGCTCCAATTTATAGATTTGGGCCTCCCATGAGCTAAAATGGCAAGAGAAGGCTACGATGACAAGTGGAGAGCCACACAATAGCTGAAGTGACAAGTGTGAGGCCACTTGTCTCACTTTGATCCCTTTTTCTAACAAGTGTCAAGCCACTTGTCTCACTTTGGTCCACTTTCTTGCCACATGTCCCAATCTAAGAGATTGGTCCTTCCATAATCTTTACCTCTAAAAATATCCCAACTGGTAGACATTCTGTCATAGGCACTTTGCCAACTCTTGGTATCTGCTCAATTCCAGATGTAATGACGCGAACAGAATTTCCATCAGAGTCGGGCCAAAAATAGCAACTCTCCTAAATTTTAGGAGTGTGGTCCTTTGTATTCTAGGATAATCCCCCATTCCCAAAGTTTGTACTTTCCAAATATTTAAACATCCTGGAGTCCACCAGACCCCTTTCAGACTGGGAAATGTCCAGGCTGGTGACATCCTCCCCAACTTCTTAAAAGTTGTCCGCAACTTTAAGCTTCAAGTCGTATATTCAAGATATAATCATGTCCCATCGATTGGGCGAGACGAGACAGTCTCAAAAATCCAGTATAACTGAAGAATCCATGTCCCAAAGAAATGGGCGAGACTAAATAAGTCTCCATAATACCAATATCAAAATCATGTCCCAAGATAAATGGACGAGCCAAAAACAATCCCATACGTCCAAATATCATAATCATGTCCCAAGATAAATGGGCGAGACAAATCAGTCCCATAAGTCCTGATATCATAATCCATGTCCCAAGTAAATGGGCAAGACAAAACAGCCCCATAAGTCCAGATATCATAATCCATGTCCCAAGTAAATGGGCGAGACAAAACAGTCCCATAAGTCCAGATATCATAATCCATGTCCCAAGTAAATGGGCGAGACAAAATAAGTCTCCTGCCAACAAGACATCGGTCAACATGATCCTTGGCATAGAGGTGGGCTCAAGTAACAAGATAAAACAATCACTCGCAAGCATAGATAACCTGGTGTTCCATAAGCATTTCTGCTACACATAGTTTATAGGCATTTCGGCCACCAACTCACACTACCCTCTCAAGTGCCCATGTTCCCTTCCATCTGCTCTCTATTGTTCCACCCTCACATGGTAGAAACAATCTTCAAGACAGCACGTAGGACAAGAGAACACTACACAGGGTATGTTGTGCTTGTCACTACCCTTTGAAGTGCCCATGTTCCCTTCCATCTGCTCTCTATGGTTCCACCCTCACATGGTAGAAACAATCTTCAAGAGAGCACGTAGGACAAGAGAACACTACACAGGGTATATCCACCCTCACATGGTAGAAACAATCTTCAAGAGAGCACGTAGGACAAGAGAACACTACACAAGGTATGTTGTGCTTGTCACTACCCTTTGAAGTGCCCATGTTCCCTTCCATCTGCTCTCTATTGTTCCACCCTCACATGGTAGAAACAATCTTCAAGAGAGCACGTAGGACAAGAGAACACTACACAAGGTATATGAATCATGAGTTTCATAAGTCCAATGCATCCCAAATAAAGGGAGCCATAAAGAATAATCCATCCCAGTAAAAGGGAGTCATAAACATAATCCATAAACCTGAGGATGAATTCAAATCCCTAGAAAAGAAGTCCAAGAATCCATAGACCTGTATGCCATACCTTTTACCACATACTCCGTGCTAACCACACACCTTGGAGTAGAGGTGGACTTTATCCATAAAAGCATCATATCCATGAGATATCCAAAGATTTCTTCTCTATAAACTCGGACACATTCGTCCATAGAAATTGCTTGTGAAGCCCAATATCTATATAAATCTCGTCCAAGAAAGAAATCTCCAAAGATATAATCCATCCCAATAAAGGGAGCCATGAAAAGAATTCATCCCATTAAAGGGAGCCATAAACAATGTTTCCCTGAAACCATCTCAAGGCAAACCACAACACCTTTCTCCTTGCATGGCTATACAAGGGTTAGTGAACATCAAAAACACTTCATAGTAAATAGCAAAAGCACCAACTTTGCAAACTCAAAGTATACTTAGCTTTTCTTTGCCAGGTTGGTCATGAAGCCAAAAAAAATATCTCATCACCATATCCTTAAGATATCCTGAGATATACCTCCATATAGCTTGCCTGTAAGCTTGATAATATAATCCACAATATCCATATGGAAAGAGTGCTAAATGTGTGCATATAAAGCCAACTCCATACTTCCAAGATAAATTTTGTGAATTCATAAATCCTTAGATCAACAAGCTGTCTACTGCTCATGCTCTTGCTTCATAAGCTATGAAGCGGTTGGCCATGCTTAACAGCAATGATGGTAAGTGTGGTCCCCACTTGAGATCTTTTCTCTTCCTTATTGATAGAAGGAAACCTCCGCTTCCAAGAAAGCCTATGCTCTGATACCAATGAAACTCGCGGTGGGTGCCCGGGGGACTAGGGCCTTTGACACACTTGTTGATACCATCAATGCATATTAAAACATTTAAACATGGCCACAGCCTTAACACATATCCATCATCACTTTGCATAAAACATAAAGCTGGACAAAACATCCACAAATGCTGAAAATGGAGCTTGCACGTGTGACACCGCATAGAGGCCGGAATGGGCCGACCCCTCTCCTTGGAGTATTTTATTACCCAAGGAGAATAATATCATGTACAAGCTTTGAGGGCCTTACTCTCCCCACGGGAGATGCCGGATTATCCATATACAAATGCCATAACACAGCCCAACACGAGGCAACCAAGTCGGAACATAGGCTGTAGAAATGCCGAGCCAACAATATAATCCATATACCTCCGTGTGGGTACTGATTCTTCCCCAAAAACCACGGGTCTTCATGCAATAGAAAGGGTACAGCAAGTACAACTCTCCATTCAGCCGGTACAGTCGGTACAATGGCTGGTACAATCGGTACGGTGGCTGGTACAACAGATACAACAAGTACAAATGCTAGTACAGCAAGTACAGTGACTAGTACATCAGGTACAATGGCTGGTACAGTCGATACGATGGCTGGTACAGCAAATACAATGGCTGGTACAGCAAGTACGATGGCTGGTACAGTAGGTACAGCAAGTACAAATGCTGGTGCAACAAGTACAATGGCTAGACATCATAATAAATGATTAAATACCCTTGCCTTCAGTATTTCTTCGCGATGGAAGCCTCCAAAACAGTCCCCAACAGCCGGTATTCTTCATGGACAGCCTTCAAGAGAGAGAGAAAGAGAGTAGCCATCATTAGGGAAGCCTTCAACGGTGGTAGAGGCTAGTGTGCAGCAAGAGAGCCTCCATTAATGAAGAGAGAGAGCTCCAATTTATAGATTTGGGCCTCCCATGAGCTAAAATGGCAAGAGAAGGCTACGATGACAAGTGGAGAGCCACACAATAGCTGAAGTGACAAGTGTGAGGCCACTTGTCTCACTTTGATCCCTTTTTCTAACAAGTGTCAGGCCACTTGTCTCACTTTGGTCCACTTTCTTGCCACATGTCCCAATCTAAGAGATGGGTCCTTCCATAATCTTTACCTCTAAAAATATCCCAACTGGTAGACATTCTGTCATAGGCACTTTGCTAACTCTTGGTATCTGCTCAATTCCAGATGTAATGATGTGAACAAAATTTCCATCAGAGTCGGGCCAAAAATAGCAAATAGCAACTCTCCTAAATTTTAGGAGTGTGGTCCTTTGTATTCTAGGATAATCCCCCATTCCCAAAGTTTGTACTTTCCAAATATTTAAACATCCTGGAGTCCACCAGACTCCTTTCAGACTGGGAAATGTCCAGGCTGGTGACGCGTGATCAGGAGGATATGGAGGAAAAACAAAAATAAAAAAATCCCAGAAAAACCGGCTGCGGGGAAGGGAGGTGGGTGTGACGAAACCTAAAATTTGGGTAAAACTACCGTACTGGAGAGGTTTCAAGGTTTTTAAAAACCGTTTCGAAAGCTAGAAACAGGTTTTTTTGTTACTATGATCACCATACACACCATAGGAGGACTTGGCACCTTGTCGGCAACCAGCAAGGTTGCCCAAGCAACAGGTAGCCAAGGGCAAAAGGCATAACAGAAAGTGTCGACAGCACTAAGTCAAGCACAACAATAGAAGGAATTTTAGCATGATTATTTGTCCACAGAATAGGCCGACTGCTGAGAATAGGCCGACTGCTGCTGGTAATGGCTGACCTATACCTCAGCACCATATATACATATTCAATCAGAGATCAGTTCCATCAGGCAGTTCATTCATTCATTTATAATTTTCTCTCTCTCTCTCTCTCTCTCTCTCTCTCTCTCTCTCTCTCTCTCTCTCTCAGACTATCACTTATATTCAGCATGTATACACGATCGACAAGGATCGCCTCCCCGACTAGTGTAAACAGAAGGGCAACTGCACAAGGAAAATCTTAACAATCATGAAATCTGAATAAATACATACGCATGCCAGATATAAAGATGATAACAACACTGCACAATACACCACACTAGGGGCCAAAAGATGGGCTGACAATAGTCAACCAGCCCTCAAAAACCCTAAAACAGGTCATACAATAGTAGTCTATGCTCCAGAAGGCCACCAATCAGTAGATACCAGCTTGTACCTCAAAAACGACCAACCTTTTGGCCTCCCGGACAGTCGACCAGCCTCTGTGTTTTCCCTGGATAGGTTTATACGGAAGAGAACACGCCCAAACAGTCAAGAACAGTCAACCAGCCTCTATTTGGCTGTTTACAGCTTGCCAACATTAACAAAAGCTTGCATGATGATTGGACAGCCACCGTCTTCCACTTGGATGAGATTTCACGCGAGAGAATCCACCAACTCTGCCCCCAAACAGGTCGACCAGCCCTCAGCCACCAAAAAGCAAGCGCCTACCCCAAAACTCGAGTTCTACTCTCGTAATAGGGCTTCCTTGCTGAGAATAGCCCACACGTATGCTTTTTTGGTCCAGAAAGGGCACCTACTAGAAGTTGGCCCAAATACTGTCCACGGCCCGACTTTTGGCCGCCGCGTTAAGTCCTGCCCAATGTGTACTCACTTATAAGTTGTCCGGTCACTTATAAGTGAGTGATCCTGCACCAATAATTATTAGCATGTGAAATCATAAAGCTGTAAATTGAGTTTTTGGGGATACTTACCACCCGCAAGACACATGTAGACCACCTGTTAGCCCCAAACAGGTGTGCGCATACACGTCCGTAGGGTGCCCAGGCGTCCTGGCCCCATGGACAACGCAGGCAAAAATCTCAAGCATTGTCCAGGCAAACAATACAAGTCATCCAAAGATAAAATCAAAGTCATGCATACACATGAGTGCACCTAGACTGGAAGAAACACCCATCTACTCAGTTGTATCCGATGAAATGTCCAGGGCTCATGATCCTTCTGGAACCTTCCTAGAATATAAATACAAAAGATCTCCAGGATAGCTATTCCCAAAGAATTACATCATGTCAGGCTCCATGAGCCATACATGTACACCATGTCAGGCCCCACAAGCCACACATGTACTCTACACCAGCCATACATGTACTATCATGTCAGGCTCCATATGCTACATAGACACTAGAAAAAGCAAAAGCTGTGAGGAATTTTGTGACTACTAGCACTAGAGTCCTCTATGCAATTATACTGAGAGAGGGAGAGGGAGCGATTGAGATGAGCTAGACTGCCCTTCTCCTCAAGGGCACAGCCACCACATTACGATTGGGGCTGCTCTATTCCAAGATGGTAGACCAGTTGCTTTCGAGAGTCGAAAGCTGGACGACACTCAATCTCGTTAGTCAACCCTTGAGAAGAGCTTTACACTGTCATTTACACTCTCAAGGTTTGAAGGCATTATTTATATGGCTCCAAGTGTGTGGTATTGACTGATCATCAGTCAATCAAGTATGTGTGATGCAAATGATTTGAGAGGACGAAAAGCCAGATGGACAGAGTTAATGCAAGATATTGATTTTGAGATATGCTATCGCAAGGGGTCCACGAATAGTGTAGCAAATGCGCTTAGTCGGTTTAGAGAGGTGAATACTTTGTCGTTCATTGAGATTTCCACGGACTTATTTCAGTCATTGAGAGGGCTTTGCAAGACTAATAGTTATTTTGGTCCATATTGGTAGAGGATCTAGGACGAGAGCTCATTGATTGACCAAGACTCGGTGATTGAGCAACCTACGATTCAGGCTGTGGGAGACCAGTGAATGATTCGGAATGGTTTACTGTTCCGTAATGACAAAATTTGTGTACCGCAGATCTCGGACATTAGGTCCAAGATTCTTAAGGAGTGTGGGGTACACAAGACATTAGCTTTAGTGAGACACTTTCTATTGGCCAAAGATGAAAGAGTATCTAGAAGATTATGTCCTCAAGTGTTAGATTTGTCAAGTAAATAATGCTGAACACTTTAGACAGGCTGGGATGTTGCATCCTTTGCAAATCCCAAGTAATGAGTGGGAAAGTATTTCCATGGATTTTATCACCGGATTGCCAAGAACACGTCAAGGCCACAATTCTATTTGGGTTATGGTAGCCCGCTTGACAAAGATGGCTAGATTTTTACCTACACGGAAGACTCTTACGGCTAAGCAATTAGCAAGACAATTTATCGAGCAATTGTTTAGACTGTACGGTTTATCGCACGACATAGTCAGTGATAGGGACTCTAAGTTTACAAGTGACTTTTAAAAGCTTGTTTTTGAGAAGTTGTAAATAACTTTGAATCTGAGTTCCTCAAATCATCCTCAATCTGATGGCCAGACTGAAAGGGTGAATCAGACTTTGGAGGACATGTTTCGTGCATATGTCTCCAAAAGACAGGATTCATGGAAGGATTATCTTCCTATGTTAGAATATGCATACAACAGTACTAAGCATACGAGTGGCGGTTTTAGTCCTTTTATGCTTACGTACGGAGTTCAACCTAGATCACCTATTACCATGGGATTTTCAGGACTTCAGCATGATGCAGCACGTACTTTTTTGCAAGACATGCAAGAAATGTTACACGTTACAAAGGAATCTATTAGAAGCGCTTAAGACAGAGACAAATTTTATTCTAATAGACATCGTTCACCAAGAGAGTTCTCTGAAGGAACGATGGTGTATTTGCGAGTTCCGAAAGATTCTGAGACTTTACCAACGGGTCGATCTCCGAAATTATCCCCTAGATACTGTGGACCATTTCGGGTTAAACACCGGATTGGTTCAAGTTGCATATGAATTGGACTTGCCTTCTCATGTGAAAGTTCATCCCGTATTTCATGTCAGTAGACTTAAGGAAGTACTGGGTGGAACAGACCAATCAGTTACTCCTCAAGAAATCATAGATGTCGAGGATATGACATTTGTGCCACACGAACTGGAAAAGATTCTTGGATTTCGTGAAAGACGATTACGGCATATGCTACTCACGGAATACAAGATCAAGTAGAAGGATCGTATGAAGGAGGACGCTACATGGGAGACATTGACTACTCTTCAGAGGGATTACCATGAGTTTTTACTGAACTCAAGAGTGAGCTCTTAGAGGAAGGGGAGTATGTCATGCGCACAAAGTGTACCTACCATGTGCAGCACGCACACAAGACTAGCTTCGAGACTTGGGGTAGCTTGGAGTTAGGCAGGCTGATTGGCGAGCTGGGCTAGGAATGGACTGATGGGCGGGCGTCCAAGCGTGGACGACCGATGACCGGCCAACAGCCTATAAAAGGGGTCCAAGGTCAGTCAGTTAGGTGGACAAGTCCATGCGAGAGCTCTGCGGTCAAGAGCCTGGATCTAGTGTAGACGTGCACCTGCTTCATGTAGCCAAGGCCAACAACAGTGTCGAGGCCCATGAGGTTAGCTCCATGGCGGTATGGGACGTGATGAGGTAGAGACTAGTCGGTGCGTCTTGCTAGTTAGCTCAGCTCGTGGCTCGGTGGGGACAGCCAAGTCTTGTGGGTTTTGTCCACGGCTGTCATAGCTGGGTGGTGAGTCAGGCCTGCACTCCCTTCACGTTTTATAGCTTTGTTTTGCAGGTTTCGGATCTTATTTCAGGATTGCTCTACGAGGAGACCCTTGGGGTGTTGACAAAACCCAAGAAGATAACCATCACCATGTGAGATCTTAGTACTACTTTTGGCTCTTAGATAGAGCCTTGGTCTTCATGGGATGGGACCTTGTGGCTAAAAACATACCAATAAAAGAGCTAAAAATCCATCATTGTCGAGGTACTTAGAGGTTCTCAGATACTCTTGTATGGAGTCTCTCGGCCATTGCTTGGGTCTTTGTAGAGTGGTGCCCTACTTTCTTAGAATTAAAAGTTTAATTTCTTATGTTAAAAGAAAATGTATACGAAGGCAAAAGCTTATAATAAATCACTTAGCAGTTTCACTTATGAGGCTAGATAATAGCTAGAGATGGTTTCACATAAGTGATAGCATATCGAGACTAGGGTTATAACCCAAGGCATGTTCTTTACTCTGTCTTAGTTTAGATCAGGGTTGTTACGAGGCGCGCACCTATCCGTTCGAGGCGTACGAAAGCATGATCGAGGCGCATACAGATCTTCTAGATTTTTTTTCGCCGACTTCGTTGTTTTCGTCGAGTCACCGACTGCTCCGTTTTTGCCGAATCGCCCGTTTGGGAAAGTCTGGCCGTTTATGCCCGTTTCTGGAATCTTGAATCTACCCGTTTGGGTAGTCTTGGTTTGGTCACTGGGCCGTACAGTGTCTTCTCTCTCTTGTGCACTGGCGGCCGGCCTCTCTCTCTCTTGTGCACGGACTGGGCTATTTGATATAGCCGACAGGCTACAGCACTCTCTCTCCCCCTCTCGAATCTCTCATACCCAACACTCTCTCTCACTCTCTCCCCCTCAAGGCAGCCCCTCTCTCTCTCTCTCTCTCTTCTCTCTCTCTCTCTCTCTCTCTCTCTCTCTCACACACACACACACAAACACACTCTCACCCTCACTCTCTCTCCCTCTCTAACACAGACCCTATCTCTTCCTCCCTCAAGGCTCTCTCTCTCTCTCTCTCTCTCACACACACACACACTCTCTCTCTGTGGGATCTCATATTCCCAATTGGTTGTACCATACATTACGGGACTCGAGGGGTAACATGGTTGCCTTCACCTACTAGCAGGGGGTCCCATCGATCGGAGCGGTTGCGTACCACGACATCACCTAAAGAGAACCTGTGCGTCAATTATGCACTAATATCACACATCAAGGAGGACTCCGAACCTACTCATATTGGGGAGGCAATCTTCAAACCAACTTGGAAGCAGAGCTTGACTCTATAGAGCGGAATCAGACTTGGGACTTGGTTCCTAGACCGGCAAAGCGGAAGGTGATTAGTATCAAACAGGTCTATAAGACCAAGTACAAATCAGATGGGACTCTTAATAAGCACAAGGCCGGGCTTGTGGCCAAAGGCTATTCTCAGAATAGCTAGTGCGTATTTTGATGATACTTTTGCACCGACTGCTCGGATGGCGACCATACGAACAGTTCTTGCTCTTGCTACACACTCTCATTGGCCCATCTTTTAGATGGATGTCAAGTCAGCATTCCTAAACGAGGAGCTAAAGGAAGTAGTTTATGTGGAACACTCCCCGGGATTTCGGGTTCAGGTATGGTCTGCAAGCTAAAATGGTTTGAAACAAGCCCCCAGGGCTTGGTATAAGAAGATTGATGCTTTCTTTCAACAAAAGGGTTTGAACCAATCGGCGGCTGATCCAAATCTCTACATCTTTCTCAATAAAGGATTGTATACTCTTATCATTCTCTACATGGACAACTTGATCATCACACGCAGCCATACAGCGCATATTGCTCAAACAAAGGTGGCCCTCGATAAGTAATTTGAGTGACAATTCTCGGGTTGCTTCACTTCTTTCTTGGATAGGAGATTTTTCAGTGCTCAGATGGCATATTCATTTCTCAACAGTAGTATGTTACAGAGCTGCTAGAGGCTCTCAAGATGACAGTTTGTAAACCCATTCACTTCCCCCATGGATCCCGGCATCAAACTCTCCTCTCCTAGATTCGATCCAGTAGCAAATACAGTGTACACTAATGTACAAGAAATTGGTTGGTTCCTTGATTTGGTTGCTCAACACACGACCCCATTGTGCATTTGTGGTGGGGACTCTCGGTGCTTTCATGTAGGCACCTTTGGACATTCACTGGCAGGCAACACTCCGCATGTTGCAGTACTTGCAAGGTACCAAGGATTTTGGTATTTTCTATGGAGGGAGGCACTTTCCGTGGCTCGAGCAAATCCGACTAGGCTGGCGACAATCTACTACAAGGTATTGCTTTACTCTTGGATCATGAGCAATTTCATGGACGAGTAAAAAGCAGCCTACGGTGGCACTTTCATCAACTGAGGCGGAATATCGAGCGGATTGTTCGCTACTTGTGAGGTGATTTGGTTGCGAGCAACAGCTACTTGAGGAGATCTGTTTTCGACTTCAGCAACCTACCCTTATCTCATGTGACAAACAGAGTTGATTGGCTACTGCTAAGAATCCGGTATTTCATGCACGGACCAATCATATAGAGATCCAATACCACTTTGTGCGGGAGCAGATCTTGGAGGGAGACATTATCCTTGAATATTGTCCTATCCAAGACAACGATGCAGACTTATTCACCAAAGGATTATCTCAATCAGCTATTGGCATTCATGGCAGCTACTTGGGCCTTGGGCCACCCCCAAGACCTAAGACGGGGTGTTAACATATATCATCTCCAATTGATGGCTATTTTGGTGTGTACACCTGTGTCCTTTCCATGCTCAAGCACCCCCCATATTTTCCCTTATTTTTACCTTTTTTTATTGGACCGTTGATGTGGGATGCCCACCCTTTTTATGGCTTTTTATGCCTATTTCTCCATTTTTTAGGTCGTGTAGGTAGTTTAGGAGGGAGTCAGCCAGCTCATATGGATGTAGATGTGTCCCCCGCACACCCCCCCCCCCGCCCCCGCGCAGCTCACTTTTCCTCGTCGCTATTGGTCATTTGGTGAGCACATTCAACCCTCTACCTACGGAGTCCACTCCTCGCCTACAAGTTGGTTGTATCCATCTCTTTCTTGAGGATTAGTGCATCAGCATTTTGCTATTTTCTCCATCTCTCACTTGGAGCTTCAACATTTTTGTCATTCATCTACAAGTTCCATAGTCACATGGGAACGCCGTTCCATTGGTGTGGAACGGGGGAACGTGGAGTAATGGAACAAGGGAACGGCGGAACGTGGAGGAACGCTTTTTTAATTTTTTTTTCCATGATTCGCGAAGCGGCACCCCTTACGTTTTTTTTTCCACGTCACAAATCCGCCGGCAGCGTAATAGCGCATCGTTCTTTCTTTTTTTTGGACAAGCTGGGTTACGGGTGCCCAAAACGTTTTGGGCACCCTTTGTATTAAAAAAAAAACGGATACCTGCAAGTAGCGCCGCCGCCGACCCCTAAAAAAAAAACATGGGAAAAAAAAAAGATTATGCAACGTTTTTTTTAAACGTTGAAAGAAGACCTGCCAGGCTGCCCTGCAACGTTCAAAAAAAAACGTCAATATCAACGTTTTAAAAAAAACGTACCTCTCTGAGAACTTATAAAAACCTACAGAGTGCACACTGCAGCTGCAAGTACAGTGTGCATAGCCAAGTACAATCTCTCTCTCTCATTATTCATAGCCAAGTACATTGTACAATCTCTCTCTCTCTCTCATAAGGGAACCAAGACAGCTTTCTCTCTCTCATAGCCAAGTACAATCTCTCTCTCAAAGCCAAGTACAATCTCTCTCTCTCTCTCTCTCTCTCTCTCTCTCTCTCTCTCTCTCTCATATAATGCCTCCTAAGGGAACCAAGAGAGCCAAGAAGAACGAAGCATGGTCATGGTGGGATGAGGTGGATATTCTTGAGGCCAATCAAGGCGGAGGAGCTAGGAAGTGGAAATGTCGCTATTGTGGCAGCACCAAACATGGGGGAGTCAACCGAGTTCGAGGTCACCTAATCCATGAGCCGGGACAAGAAATCCAACCATGCTTGTCAATCTCAGCTGAGAAAAAGAGAGAGCTAGAAGCTAGGCATAATGAAGTGATTTTTCGTGCTCCTCCTCCAAGAGCTATGGCTGCGAACCCATCATTCTTTACAACTCCTTCAAGCAACTTCTCCACATCCGTAGGCTCTTCTTCCGTGCATCAACCACCACCCCCCAAAGGCACGCAAAGAACTCTTGCGGGTTCTTGGAATCCACGCAAACGAGAAGCCGTGGATGCAGCTATTGCAAGGTTCTTCTACCATGACCACATCGCTTTCAATGTGGCAAGGTCCCCTTATTTTCGGGAAATGGTTCGTCTCATTGCTGAATTTGGACCAACCTACACTCCCCCTTCTTCGGAGAGCCTTCGAACCACGCTTTTGGCAAAGGAAAAGGAAGCTGTTGAGCAAGCCATGCAAAACGTCAAGGAAGGGTGGCAACGCAACGGTGTCTCCATCATTAGTGATGGATGGAGTGATAGCCAATCTCGCTCCATCCATGGCATCATCGCATACTCTCGAGGGAACACATTTTTTGTGTCTTCCCATGATGCCTCTCCAACGGGCAAGTATGCCGACGTCATCGTGGAGGAATGGGCAGAGGCAATTGAGCAAGTGGGTCCTCAAGATGTGATCCAGGTCATTGGTGATGGGGAGGCCTCAAATCGAGCTGCAGGCGACCTTCTTTTGGCAAGGTATCCACACATCACATTCACTCCATGCATTGCACATGGCTTGAATAATCTTCTGAAAGACATTGATGGTCTTTCATGGGTAGCACCATGCATAGCAAAGGGAAAAGACATAGTTTCATTCATCACTCGGCACACATTTAGCCTCTCCGAGTTTAGGAAAAGATCCCCAAACTTGGATCTTAAAAAATATTCGGAAACTCGTTTTGCATATAATTTTATTATGCTAGAGAGGCTAGTTGCACTCCATAACATTCTCAAGCAGCTTGTAGTGAGTGATGAGTGGAGCACGTGGCCCACTGCCCGTAGCACACAAGGAACAACTTGTTACACCCACATCATGGATGCTCCTTTGTGGGTGAAGATTGAGCATGTTGTCAACATTACGAAGCCCATTATCTACATGCTGCGTATGGTGGATGGGAAAAAACCTTGCATTGGCAAAGTTTATGAGGGCATGGACAAGATGGTGGAGCGTATCCTTTCTTTGGAGCCCGACACAACAAAGAAGGCAGAACTTCAAAGTTTGTGTCAAGCAAGGTGGGACCGATATCACTCACCAATGCATGCAGCTGCATTTGTGATTGATCCAGAGTTTCAAGGCAAAGGCCAGGAATCGGATGAAGAAGTCACAAATGGCTGGGACAAAATCCTTGCCAGATTGGTGCCTAATGCTACGATGAGAAGCAAGATTAGAATTGATTTGGGAAAGTACAGAGCAAAGACATGTAATTTTGGTTCAGCAGATGCCCAGCAAGATAGGACACTTATGGGAGGTGCTCTTTGGTGGGAGAACTACGGATCGGGTACTCCAGAGCTACAACGGCTTGCAATGCGCATTCTCAGTCAGAATGCAAGTTCTTCTCCAATTGAGCAACTATGGAGTGTTTTTAGCCATGTTGCCTCGAAGAAGAGAAATCGGCTACTCACTACCAGAACAAATGACCTTGTGTACGTGTCAGCCAACTTGCGACTATTAGCCCAGGTTGCTAGTGGTGACTTTGACCATGAGAGCTTCATAGATATGGAGCCACAGTCTGAGTCGGATGATGACGACCCTCCACCTCCACCTCCACCTCCACCTCCACCTGCATCGATGCATGATGCATCTATGGATGATCTAGCTGACATCTTTGCACCTATTTGATATCACCTAGGACTTTAGGTTTCTTTGTTCTTAGCTATCTAGATTCTAGCTTTCACTATGTGGCTGTACATTGTACAAGCTATTGTACTTCTGGTTTTCTAAATATGAACAAGGTCATTGAGTTTGCTATCAAATTCTTGTCTTTTTTTGTCTACTTTCAATTGTATATTTGTCTCTTTTTACCTGCTTTTAATTGTATATTTGTCTACTCATGTGTATTGAAATATGATAACGTGTCGTTCCAGATCCCGTTCCGGATTGCAAGGGGTCCCGTTCCCGTTCCGGATTGGCCCCTCGTTCCCATATCCGTTCCCGTTCCCTGGTGACTATGTCTACAACATTCCACTGCCCTCTGACAAATGCATGGTGCATGTGACATCATCCCACGAGTTGAGAGTGGAGACAGCCACATATGGGCCAAGGACGGCTGCACTAGAGGATATGATGTGTCAACTTTGCCATACAGAGGCTGAGACAGAGAAGCACTACAAATGCCGATGTCCGGTATACTAGACCACGGGGGAGGTTCCACTACCTCTTCCGAGACGGGTTTGGACAACTCTCCAAGATCATGGACTTCTTGGATCAGAGATGCCTAGGGCTCTTCCTTCTAGAGCTTCGCAGACATGGGGAGTTACTATTGCGGCCCAGACCAACAGCACCTACTTGAGGCCTAGTGCAGAGAGCTCTCACTGATTTCTTTGAGACTCGAGCTTCAAGGGCAGACCCACCCACCCTACCTGGATCCCAAGTTGATGTAGGATGATGCCAACCGAGAGGAGTGACACTGGACAGAGCCACCGAGCTATGCAAAGGTCGACAACCTCAACCCGGAGGCCCCCGCCCACGCCAGCATCACCATAGGAGGACCAAGGCCATCATTTTACACCATCAGAGGACTCCCTCACGCCAGCTCAGCTGTACCACTCTGAGTACCATGTTGTAGCGCCCCATGTGGGATATGTTAGGATGATATGCGAGCCTATGCTCTTCGTACATGGATCAGCTCTAGCATTTTAGCTTTGTCATTTTCTTTCATTTAGTACCCATGATTATGTATTCCATGGACATGATGTAATCCTTTTGGTCTCATAGGTCATTTTGGCCTTTTGTAGACGTGTATAACTTTCTTCCTTTCTTTCTCTCTCACAGCCATTCTTTGAACTTGCATGTGTCCTTCATCCACCCCTTGCTCGTTGTGTGTTCATAGATGTAGTGCACAACAGCTCGCTATTAAACTCCATCTTAGTACAAGAAGTTCTTGTAATATGGCATTCCAATAATTTAGCATAAATGAAGTAGAGCATGAGGATTCAAGAAAAATACTGTCTGTCCTAGGCACTAGACTGGACTCAAAGATGGTAAGAACTTAATTAAATAAAAGCCCCGGATTTATGTGTTAAAAACCTGAAATGTCCAAGTAAGCCTCAGGTAAAATTGGAGGGCCATTATCGATCGGTTTTCCTGACCCATTGAAGATGCGTCCAAGCATGTCCAAAGAGACGGGTGTTTTTAAGACCTGCATTCCCATCATACACACCCATGAAAAACATGGACAGCAACCACTCTTTTGACCAACTGCCAACATCCATTACAGCAAGACTGCAACAGAAAACAGAGCCTGACCTCTCCAGTAAATTGTATAGTTGTGTGTTTGTTATCAATACCAGCAGTTCCTTCAAACACCTGCAAAATCAAGCAGTTATGCGTGTTACCACTAAACCTACTGAGCCTAAGGAGCAAAATGCAAGTGTTTTTATACTCACTTGCACAACGGCTCTTTCACCATCAACCTCGAGAATTTGTCCTCTGCGTGTTGTCCCATCAGCCAATGTCAAGTTAACAATTTCTTGATATTTTGGACCCTGTCATAAAATCAGCCAAAACCGGAAAAAAACTCTTGTATGACATGAACTGTAAATCCAGCCATTGGATCTCATCATCTCTTTGTGAAAAGAAACGCTGAAGTCGGTTACACATAAAGAGCGTGCTTTAATCATAATTTGACTAGCCCATCACATTATTCAACGTATCGCTCCCACCTGTGGCGATCAGGGGTCAAACCCAGACCTCCACGTTGGGAACCCTCAGTTGCATGGCAAGGGGACAAAAGGCATGCCTTTTTTTCTCCTCGTCCTTTTTTCTGTTTCTTTTTGGTTGTTCGAGGAGGGACGGAGGAAGGGGTGTACGGAGGGACGGAGGGAGGGGTGGGCGGCTGGGGTCGGTTGGGAGACCCATCTTGGACAAGCAATCTTTCCTGTCCAAGCCCCCACCCATGAAGATATGTGTGTAGCCAGCATCAGTCTTGATTAAATCCATAAAAAGATGTTTTTGATCCATAGCAAGACAAAACACTTGTGAAATTATTTTAAAATATATCGAGTTATATGTGTTGTGTTGCAAATCAATTGACAAGATAGGGTCCTTACCTTCACTTTATCTAAAATCACCAGTGGGCCTGCGACCCCTGACACTGTCCTATACTCTGCATATGATCAAGATGTGAACGAATGAATCATGCTGATCATTCCTAACTGCTGTATGAAAAGAGTCAACCCTTGCAGTCATGTGAACATCTCATTCCTACGCTACCAATGCCCAATCAAGACAACAGAACAGGCAGCTTTCTGAATCGTTCTTTGTCTTCTCACGGTTAACCATTTCTTTTACTTCAGTACAAATTTTCTTGATCGACGAAAATCCTGCATCTAGAGATTGCAA
This sequence comes from Cibotium barometz, assembly GCF_041138505.1. NCBI lineage: Eukaryota > Viridiplantae > Streptophyta > Polypodiopsida > Cyatheales > Cibotiaceae > Cibotium > Cibotium barometz. Next base: position 49,030,672 of record NC_141061.1, on the reverse strand, counting down.
GATCTACACGAAGGCATTGAAAAAAGGATGTTGCAAGCATACAAATCTAGACACACAAGATGAGACCAAAAGCAAATGGGGTATCAGTACCTAGAAGCGGTTGGCACTCATAGTCACGCGATGCAGGTCCTTTGGCCACCATTGTCGACAGCTCTTTCTAGCTGCCCCACTCGCGCAGAAACTCTAAACGGTAAAAAAACCATAGCTTCAACAACAACAACAACCAAAAAAAAAAAAAACAAGTCGATCTTCTATCTTTCTGATGAGTAAGAAAGGAGAATCTCAATATACAACACTAAAGTTGGCATAGAAAAGCATCAGAGAATACACGAAACAGCAGAGAACATCAGACACAGGGCGATAACAGAAAGCCTAGCTGTGGCGTAGGGCAATGTACCGAAGCAATTCAAAGTGCGACAAGAACCTGATGTGGGTAATGTTATTGATAAGAAGAAATAAGAAAGCTCCCTTTGGCGACCCAATTTTCTACTGAGCAACTCGAAGGAATTGGTTGACTGATTGGTTCATTGATTTTGTGTGTGTTGGTTCATTTAGCGTGTGGGTGCGAGAGAGAGAGAGAGAGAGAGAGAGAGAGAGAGGAGAGGAGAGGAGGGGGGGGAGAGAGAGATTCTAACAGTAGTAATCAAAAGAAAAGAACGTACCTTCGACAGCCTCTTGCTGCAATCAAGATCTGAACGAGAAAGAGAGAGAGGGAAAGAACCTAGAAGCAATAGTTATATATAGAATAGCAGCAATCACCCCGTGGAATAATACTCTCTCTCTCGACACAGAACCTAGTTCTGATAGAACCGTAAAATTACACGCGTTCTCTCTCTATCTCTAGACTGTAGGTGAAAAACAAGTCCCTCGTGAAGGAAAAAGGATCCGGGCCAACTGAAACACGAGTGTTAAATATGGCGTGTCCAAATTGGATGTTCAAACTAGGTGGACACACTTTGACACGAGAAAGAGAGAACAAGAGAGACACACACACGCAACTCTACTATGAGTGACAGCTGGGCTCTTGCAAAGCAGCTTAAAAGCCATAGGATAGATGCAAGAAGATATTCGCTAAGTGGGAGTTCGGAAAGTTTTTTTTTTTGGCCGCCATATAATTTGGGGATGATCTATTGAATCACGTTTTGTAAAGATATCTAAAAGTTACACGAGACTCTTGTGACAACTAGAATGCTTGGGTACCCTTATCCTCTTGATTGCGTGTACATGTGCGTTGTCAGCGTACTTTGAAAGAACATGTGTCCTTCCATTCATGTGTAAACATCTTGAAGTGCTTGAATGAAGGTGGACACTGCAACCCATACCATTTCTATATCACATCATCTTCATATGCGAGTCTTTCTCAAGTTTATAGGAATAGCTTATAGAGCTTGAACGAGCATGAACATCAAGCCTATGATTATATTTGATGTGAGGAATCAAGAGATCTCAGAGTACATTGCAAGGTAATACCAAATTCATTACCACATTTAAATCTGAGTTACACATCATTCATCAAGTCATAGGATTTTCGTGCTCGTTTGTGTGAGTGAAGTTAAAAAAAAAACCATACATAAAGTATGGCGGGGAGTTGGCATAGTCCTCCCCAAAATTTAATAAACATAGGAGAGCGTGCCCTTCCCCCATTTCCCAAATAGCACTTTCGATATCGAAAGTGGACCAAAACACCTTCAGTGTTGAAGGCGGCCATTAGTCCTACATATTGATTCGTGATACGAAACTCATTTTTAAATGTGGTAATGAATTTGTGATTTTCTAATTTGCGAGATACTTTTGAATCCCTATCGAATATAAGAACAAGCTTCAAGCTAGCATTACTTCCAAGTATGCTTTCAAATTCATGTTCATTCGAGCATTTTTCAAATACACTACACGAGGTATCTTACCCAAGCACTCACACAAAACACGATAAAAGAATTAAAAAAAACAATCTTGTTTTGCAAGCTTCAGAGCATGGAGTGCAGCTAGTTTTGATGATGATGATTGTGTGTGTGTGTACGTGCACACGCGTGTGTGTGTGCACGCATGCACGTGTGTGTGTGTGTACGTGAGAGAGAGAGAGAGAGAGTACCTGCTTATGTTTATGCACCCATGTCAACACACCAAAAAGCACGAGCTCTAATTGACCTGCATAGGCCTTGTGATTGCAGCGCTTGGACCTTTCAACACACACATCCACACCATTAAATGTCATTCCTTCTTGCCTACATTGCTTTCTAGCTTGCGCTCTACTGGTTGTGCGCTTCGCTTACTTTCTCTCACATAAATACCACGTCAATGTTCCCCTTACATGGAAGGAACTTTGATGATATGCGCGGTGTGCTCTTGATTCACACAAAAAAAACGAGGAGAAGTTGAAATCCCCAAGAAAACCCATGAATCACAGGTTGCCAAACCACTTTAATTACATGCACCTTACCTTAACAAAAGATGCTCGAGACCATCGCCTTGCATGACCATGGAGCTACATATAATAGCACACTGGAATGTTGTTCCTATACTGTCTTAGAGAACCTTGATGTCGTCGTCCTTGATACTGGCTTGCCGTATGTCCCTCGTCATTTCCAATAGAGAAACTGTCTTGCATACAAGTTGTAAACAGTCCTTCCAGTTTTGCGCAGTGGTGTCGATCCTTTCAAGTGACCAAGCGATCAAAGAAAATCCAATAGCCATCCAATGCACTCTGCCAAGTCATCCAAGGGCTTCCTTCAATAGAGGCAAAAGTAGGGCTTCCTTCAATAGAGGCAAAAGTAGGGCTTTACCCATCTCAGCAACCTACGTGACACATTAAAGGGGGGTTATGACGAAGCCATATAGCCATCAATCAAAAGGAGAAGATGCTCATGAAAATGGCATACCATCAAACGATAATCATCAATGATGCAATCAGCTCACTTGCCTCAGTGTGGTAAAAGCTTTTTGGGAGCGTCTCCATGAAGGACGTAGTCTACCCTTTATAGTAGTCCCATTGTGATGCTAAATGGCTAATGTTTGAGGAGTGATCCACCCGCTCAAGGACGTAGTCTACCCTTTATAGTAGTCCCATTGTGATGCTAAACGGCTGATGTTTGAGGAGTGATCCACCCGCTCAAGACAATCGAGTTAAAATATTTAAAGAGAAGAGCGCTCAGGAAAAACATTATCCTCCTAGATTAATAAGAATTTGCTAACTAGCCATCCCGAACGAATGCAAGGCACTATGCTTCTGGTTCTTTGATGATTGGCCGACGTAGTCGAAGCACAAGTGGTCATACTTCTGGAGCATCGTCACTAGATTCTCCGAAAAGAATATGGTGCCATTGTGGCCCATCACAAGCCATTGTATGTCACACAAGCCAAGCCGGAACGTCTCGGAAACAATGCGCGAGACACGTAACCGTTGAGGGGTTACCCCCCAACCAGGTGTAGCTGATAAACTACGTGATGATGTTATCGAAGACTCGTGCTTGCAGAGTAACGAGGTAGTTTTGGATACCATCTCTACACACTTGGTGTAAGGAAGATGAGGTCTATGCATGCACTAAAAGGAGGTCATTTAGGAGCTATATATGCATACACTAAAAGGAGGTCGTTTTGAGAGCCAGATATCTAGTACACAACTTACTTATGATGGCTTTGGCGCTATGCATTATGCATACATGATGACACTGGTTATACAAGATGCTGAGCCCACTTGTGTGGAAGAAGCTATGGATCATAAACACTAGCAAGAGGCAATGAGATGAATGCACTATATGAGAATGGTACTTGGGATCTAATTGCATTGACTAAGGATAAGAAATCATTTTCTTTTACAAAATAAATAGATACACATTTGTGCCTTGATATAATGAATTGGATACTACAAAGGTTGCATCAAATCTTCATACACCTCTTTTTGTCGAGCAACAACAAAAAGCCCATAAAGAGGTTGGCAATAAGCCCATAAAGAGGTTGGCAACATGGTGTGCAAAATTGTTTGCACTTTGTCAAAGGCTTGGAAATATAACTAAATAGAGCATGGCCAAGCCTTTTTTTAAACCTTGGGTAGCCTAACACCCTTGCACAAAAGCAAGCAAGGGTGTGAGGCCATGTGGCAATGGAAGCTAAGCTTAATAAAGAAAAGCAGAGCAGGGCAAGCCATTTTTGGAATAGAGCATGTTTTTTTCTGAAATCCAAGGTAGAGGGCGTCGGCAGCATGTTGTTTCTAAAAGCCAAGGTAGAGGGTGTGCGAGGGCTTGTGCTTCAATCGAGGAAAGATCTATATAGCTGAAAGTCATGGGCACCACCCCACTAACAAATTGATGATGTTGCAGAAGCGACAGAACTCGTGACCTATCCTGCTATATTGGACGGAAGGATTTGAGCCATGTTGCTAGCCCGGTGTCTCCAACACTAGATATGTCACCAGTCTTTACACTTTCACCTATCACATCATGTACATTTTCAAGATGATCATCAACCTTCTCTTTTCCTTCCTTAAGGCATGCACATTTGCCTCTTTACCACCATTACTAATGCCCTTTCCACTTGACACAACACATGGACTAGTTTTCCACAATATACATGTCCATGATGAAGTAGATGTGGACCCACCTAATGAGCCTTGTGGTCCTGACATAGTATCTCTAGTCTATGTATCTTTTTGACCAGCCACACCATCATCCAAATTAGCCCTCGAATCATCACCCTTTGATGCATACCAACCACTCATTTCATCAAAGACAACACCCCTCCTTATCACCAATTTCTTTTGTGAGTGGATTATAACATGTGTAACCTTTTTATCAAGTGAATATCCAATGAATACACACTTCTCTGCCTTATGCGCACACACATAAGCCACACATCCGAAAATTTACATTCGGCTATATCCCATAAAACTCTCCTCAATAGTTAAACCATGTACTATTGTTGTGGGTGTTTTACTAATTAAGTACACTGCCATCTGCACGGCCTTTGACCTCTTTTCATTGGGCATATATACATAAGCCACACATCCAACAATTTTCAATTTGCCATCCGCACGGCCTATGGCCTCTTTTCATTGGGCATATGCACATAAGCCACACATCCAGCAATTTTCAAGTGACTTACACATGACTTATATCCCATGAAACTCTCCTCAAGAGTTAAACCATGTGACTTACATCTGGCTTATATCCCATGAAACCAAGTGACTTACATCCGGCTTATATCCCATGAAACTCTCCTCAAGGGTTAAACCATATACCATTGTTGTGGGTGTTTTATTAATCAAGTACACTGCCATTGCACGGCCTTTGCCCAATAATGATGAGGTACATTTCTTTCATTCCTCATGGCTCTTTAAAACCTCTATAATATGCCTAATCTTCCTCTCATCAACTCCATTTTTGTTGAGGTGTGAACCTGCATGTGCATTGTCTAGTGATACCACAAGTTCTCAAGAATGCATAAAGCTCATCACTGTCTCCGTTTGACCTTAGACATTTAATATACATCCATTTATGCTTCTCAGCAAGGGCCATAAAATTCAGAAATATGCCCAAATACTTCACTCTCTTCATGAAATACACCCATACCTTCCTCGTACGGTCATCTATAAAAGATACATTGTAATGATAGCCATTAAGAGAAGATGTCTGTGTAGGTCCCCATACATCTATATGTATAGCCATTAAGAGAAGATATCTATGTAGGTCCCTTGCTTTGGAAATGGATGCCTAGCTATTGTTTTGGAAATGTGTACTATTAACTTTGAATTTTGGCAATCCTTTCATTATGCCTTTTGCTTGCATAGTCTTCAATCCCTCAATGTTCACATGACTCATTCTTTCGTGCCACATCTCCATGTCAAAAATGACACCTATACCATTTGAAACAAAGTAGCTCTCACTTTTGGAATCCAATGTAAACAACCTATTATTTTTCTTGCCTTTTATGATAAGCCTACACTTGTTTCTAAAATCTTCCACAGAAGTTCCATTCTTATTAAACCACACCTACAACCCTTGGTCAACCATTTAACCCATTAACATAAGATTCTTTGTAATAGTAAGTACAAGAGGCACTTTACTCATGGGCTTAACCTTTACATGCTACAACTTCCTAACGTTCATAATTGAGTGAGCAGTGTAATTACATCTCATGAAATGCCTAGTCATATGATTTAAAACAGCAAATTCCACATATAATACATCATCATGTACTTCATCAACAATGGTTGAACGCATGTATTATGTCATAGCAAACAAATGTTCATGTCGATCATCCTTGCCACTTGTTGATGCATAGTTACCTTTTGCCATTTTTTAGCATCCACATACTTTTTCCAACACTCTTTTTGCATGTGGCTTTGCTTCCCATGATAATAGCATCCTAAATTCTTATTTCTTGGCTAGTTATTCCAAGAACCTCTTCCTCTAGAGGTTTCCCTACCTCTAAAGCCATATCCACTACCACCTCTACCACCCCATAAAGACTAATGTTGTTAGGGTTGTTGTTGTTAGGGTTGTTGTTGTTGTTAATGTGATTCGCCTTGCCACATTACCCTCGGCATCTACATATGCTTATACCACATCCATGAGAGTAGCCTCTCCCCCATCTTCCTCTACCTCTATCAATGTAGAATACGTGTACTAGTAGGTCCCCCTAGTCTAACCTCCTCACTCACAAAAGGAGAGGAGAGGTACCAACTCCACAAAACCTGGATAGTGCTCACAAACACTGATGGAAGTCTCAAAGGGCTTATATTCCTTTCCATTACCATTTAATGTGGTAGTAATAAGATCATCATCAATGGATGAACCAATTGTACCCAATGCATATGCAACACCTTAACACCTTCCACCTTTTGTACATACTCTGAGATGGACATGGTACGCTTCTTCATGCTATTGAACTCTTGCTTGAGTTGCATCTTTCTGACTTTTGTGTTTGTCTCATCGAGACCCATAAGAATGCCCCATGCTTTTTTTTGGATATATACACAATTATATGGTCATTGATACTCACAGAAACCCAATGTAGCACGTTATGTGCTCTTTTTTCCTTGTACTCATCCACAAGAGCCTTCTCTCCCGGCTCTTTCTCATTTCCTATAATAAATCCACACATGCCTTAGAAAATTTAGCATCATACGGAATTTCTATTGGCGGAAAAACCAACGCAAAGATTACGATTCAAACATTAAATATAATTGCATAGAAACCATAATTCAGACATTCAAGATCAAGTAATACATAGATTTCTAAACATCACATCACTTGCAAAAGATTACATAGGATTGTAAATATGAATTACACGTAACTTTATGTTGCTTTATGCTTTGGATCTTTGATGATAATTATTAATGATAATGACAATCATGATCTTCAATACTTAGTGCAATACATAATGGCATGAATTGAGGAACACAGAGTCACTTACAATTTGTCATGACTACTCGAGTATCATTCCTAAGCTATCGCTAAGGCAAGGTACAAGTGATTAATAATACTAAGGGAAATTTCATAAGCTACAAGTTTCCATGCATGGAAATTATTCTTGTCAAGTTTCTCACGTGCGATTTAAGAGAGACTTGACTTTGCCATGGTTGCTCAACAAAACTATGTAAAACACCTACAAGAAATTAGTCAAAAACCACTTCACCTTAGCGAGCTCAAAAAACCTCTGCAAACCCTTAAAGAGCTAAAACAATTCCACAACCATCCAATAACATCACACACCAATGCCAACACATGAGCAACTGTATATTCAATTCGGGCAAAGTTGTTCTGCTATGTAGGTGTATTCCCTATTCAATACATCAATACATATGCATTTTAAATGATTAATCCAAAGCTTTCCAATCTTTGCAACTCTTCTAGTGTTAATCAAACATCACATACAACATCACTATTTACATGATCTTGAGCTGCGTGCAACTTGTAGTTTTACTCAACTTGTAGTTTTACTCAACTTTGAGCAAGCATTAATCACATGTGCTTTACCCTTTTATTCAGCACACACTTTGCCTATCTAAAGGCCAAAACTCACACAAGAGGGATCTTGAAAAGACTTTGAGCGAGCAAAGCCCTCAATAGTCAACTTAAAATGCTGATAAAAGCCGTAAATGCCATGTTTTAGTGTAAATTGCAACTCAATGTTTACTTGATTTCTTCACCCACCAATGCACCAAATCACTTATGTTAACCACGTTGGTTTACATTACTCCAAAATCACGGCAGTAATCTTGAGCCATATTTTTTGTATAGCACGCAAATGCACTTGATGGAAATGATTATGAGAAACTCTGAGCTTACAACTTGTGTAATGTCAAAAAATAGCCAAAATCGAGCTTACAACTTGTGTAATGCCAGTAGTGTATACATAGACTAGGAAATTATCATAGACTAGCTTTTGGACCCTTGGACATTACTTGGGTGGTCGGGCATAATGCATATAGGTCTTGTATATAAGACATTTTGACTAATGTGAAAAGACATAATCCCATTCTCACAATTGATTTTAAGTTTCTTGCTCTTGTGATTAAAGTTTACTTATATGCTTTCTCTTCTTTGTTACATGTATGCTTAAGGTCTATGTGGGTGAGTGATGGTGTGTTGATGCAAGTTCTCTTCTCCCTCTCTTCTTCTCTCCCATTCTCTCAATCACCGAGGCATCGAAGTAGAGGTTGAGCCTTTTATAGCTCTCTCTCTCTCTCTCTCTCTCTCTCTCTCTCTCTCTCTCTCTCTCTCTCTCTCTTTGCTCCCCACCCATTTGCATGCTTAAGGACTATGTGGGTGAGTGATGGTGTGTTGATGCAAGTTCTCTTCTCCCTCTCTCCTTCTCTCTCCTTCTCTCCCATGCTCTCACTTTTACTGAGGCATCGAAGTACAGGTTGATATTTTTATATCTCTCTCTCTCTTTGCCCCCCACCCATTTGCTAAGCTCCCTTATAGTGACAAAGGGAGGCAAGGTTGAGGACCCTAGCTCTCCACAGAAGTGAGGGTTGCTCTCCTAAGAGTGGCTAGAGGTGCAAGTCGGTAAGACCCTTACATTCTTCCTCTTTGTCTGTTTATCTTGCAAGGCTCAAGTCTTCTTAAATCAGTGAACATATTTGGTTCCATGGGAAGCACCTTGGCTTAGGAATTCCTTGCTATACTTTGCATTTAGACTATTGACATAGCTTAGTTAGAGTGCAAATCCAGTAGTTAGTAGTGTTTAACTCATATTTTGTTGGGTTTTTTTTTAATTGGTAACCTTGGTGCAATGAAACATGGAGAAACCCTTTAAGCTTGAGTTACATGGTTACAAGGTAAGTGTTTCATTTCCTTTGATTCATGCTCTTTTCTTTTTGCATTTGCAAATTTCTTAGTTTTTGTTCGTGTTAATCTCATCATTAATCCTTATATCCTTATAAAAATACTATTAGATTATATTGAGCATATTATTAGATAGGTTAAGAAAATCTAAAGCATCCTATCAAATCATAAACCCAAAAATATGCACCATTAAGCAAGAATTAGACAGAAAAACCTATACTTTTGGCCAAAACTCAAAAAACTTCTCTCTGGTTTGCTTGCGTATATGCTTAACTGAGTCTGCACATGTTCGTAAGTAGGAACGCATGTTCCTAAGTTTGACAAGGAAAACATGCATAATATTCTCATTAAGGAAAGGTCATAAAATATTCTTCCCATAAATGACCACAATGATAAGAACGGTTGAAAACTAACCATCACATAGCCTAGACTTCCATCAAAACTGCAAGTGGCAAACTTGTCAGATTTTTGAATGCAGGTACTAAAGTAGCAACGCATGTTCTCACTTCTAGACGCACGTGTTTAGAAGCCCAACTCACTTCGCCATACACGTTCACAAGAACTGGCTACGCACTTTATCATCTCAGAATACACATTTGTAGATCAGACCTGGCCACACATGTTCCTATCTTTTTGGCCACACACATTTGCTACTTCCCATGCACGTTCCCAAACTTGTGAATGCACATTTGTAAGTCTAACTAGAACCTAAACATGCACCTTCCCAACTCACCTAGCCACACAACTACCCGAATGGAAACACATGTTCACAAGTCTAACAAAGCTAAAAATTAAAAAAATCTACCCAAATCCAAAATTTCCAAAACCACAAGAAGATTTATGTCAGTGAACGACGTGTTTTAAGCTGATCACCCTTTCATGTATAAAATATTAGGGAGGATTTTCAGACCCAATCCTTGACTAGAGAAGGGTACCTCAAATAATGTAGAGTCGAGAGCACCTTCTCAAGAGGAATCACTGCACGTTTCACAGTCCCTACTAGGACCTCACGAAGATCCGTAGCCTTAGTCACATAATATTTGAGCGATAGCAAAGATGCTAGCTTGAGTGAGGCTTATTACTTGGAGACTATCGCTTCACAGTCTCGTATGGACCAAGAAGTTGGAGTGCTTGACTTCCCCTACAACCACCTAAAGGAGTTTTGTGTACAGAAGGTCCAAGTGAAAATTAGGAGTCAAAGAATCACCAAACCACCTAGCAAGTAAGAGCAAGTAAGAGACCACCTAGCAAGTAAGAGCAAGTAAGAGACCACCTAACAAGTAAGAGCAAGTAAGAGACCACTAGCTAAAAAGTCCAACCATGGAGTCATTAGTTCTCGATATGGACCAATCTAGTTCAGGAACGAGAAGCGACAACCCTATAGAGGAAGGAGTAATCCTTCCTAGAATCACAACTGGCATGGCCATAGAGACAACGATTACGTCAACAACTCTTGGCTCAATGAGCTCTCAAAACATGAACCTTGGAGTGTTTGGAATAGCTTGGAGGCCCACCATATCCTCAATCTTGGCAGTGTAGACCTTGATTCAAGCAGTCCTTGGGATTCAGGTTCAACTCTGCTACCAGGGTTGTAGCAATAACCCTCCAAAGAGTCAACCCAAGCTGTTGGGTACACTACGATGGGAACCTTACTACAAGGAGCACGAAGCTCTGGAATAGAACCGACACTAGGAGGGAGCACACACCATAATATGACCCAACCTTACATGACTCCTCCGTAGTACCCCAACTTGCCCATCATATGCCATGTCGGCACCTACGTACCACTACCCTTACTATCCCTCACAACCATTTCCCCAACCTCCACCTACACCACTACATGCTACACTAACCACTAAAGACATCTTGAGGATAGCATCCCAAATAGGAAGGGGGAGCAACAAGGCTTCTAGCCAATCCACCACTAGCCTGTGGTGGTGACACAAGCCCTAAACATCAAAATATGATCAAACCAATGTAAATCGAAAAGTTTATACCAAATTTCAATGGGACTAGAGATCCCATTGCACACTTGGAAATGTTTGATCACATGTGTGATACATGTGGTCAACTTGATGACTTGCTAAGGGTGAGTGCCTTTAACCTCGCCATGGAAGGGAAGGTAGGATAGTGGTTCTGATCACTGAAATCGAAAGACAAGGTTGACTTTGGCACCTTAAAGATTGCAATCACAATTGGATATTCCCATCAAAGAACATGATAGAGCCTAGTCTATCAACTTTAGCATGTCAAAAGCAACAACAAGAGAAGGAATCAATAAAAGACTATATCAACAATAGACCTTGCATAAATTAGCCTTATACTCAAAAATATAAAAACTTTGAGCCATATTGTAGGAGTGCCATAGATTTTGATGACGATAACTTCATGGGAACTTTTTCAAGGAATCTTCTTGAAGGGACCCCATTAGAAGCATCTTTTGGCATAGTGCCTTCAAAGATCAACGAGACAAAGGGAAAGAGCCACACAGGTTGCACTAGTCATAGAAGACCTAGTGCCACTTATGTAACAAATAACTGAGCAACAAAAATTTGGCTCAAGAAAGGACAACATAGGGCAACTACATATATATCCTAGACGTGAGTTGGTTTGGTATTCAATATGCCATGTTAACCACACAACCACGAAATGCCCCCCCCCCAAGATGCAGACAAGGAGGGATTTGGTGTGCGTATTGTATGAGGGTAGGAAACCATGATACTACTCATTGTTATAAGAATTAACCCTTGAGGAAACAACCTCTAGTTGCACCAACTCCACCCACTCTCATCACTTGCCTCTCACTTGGCTTTGCGTGCTCCACTTGCAAGGCCCATGCTTGCAAATGCACCTCACTTGGGGCAGTACGTGCCTCAAAGAGGAGTACTCAGAGTTCACCTCTACCACCTCCAATGTTGCCACAATAACACCATCCATTCCTAGAGTAACTCTAATGGACCAATTAACCCCGAAATACCTGAAGGGGAGGAAGAAGAAATTGGAGGGGAAACTATCTACTTAGAACCCCTAGAGGGTCAAAGTCCCCCTAAGTTAGATTGTGAGTCACTATGTTCTAGATGGTGATAGTGTATACCTTGTGTCTATATAGCCACAATACATGTCTTGCGAGTGCTATCACTACAAGGGACCTCATTATCGCCAAGGGGCAGAGTGTCCTATTAAAAAGGCTATGACGCAGTCACACACTAAGCAACATGTGGGCCACTAATACCACTCTACATTGGTTGTGGTACCACATATACAAGGATTTCCCATCAAGAGAATCCACCCTAGGTCCAACCCAAGAGCATAAAATCTAGTATAAGCATTAACTTGCTAAGTGTTAGGGATGGGCTTATACAAACAATTCTTTGCATTGCTGTGATAGAATGTAGAATTGGAGGAGAGTTGTCATTCATGAAGCTACACAAGCTTCACCTTCTCAAACTCAAAGGACATAGAAACCAGCTCAAGTCTTAGTCTTGGAACATACTAGAGTCACCCCTAAAACCAGAAGACAAAGGTCCAAGAAGATAGGATAAGGAGAAGACCGTGTGACAATTTCAGAGGGATCAGGTGAGGATATAGTTTCCAATGTCTCTTCATTCATTTCTAAGGATTAAATTCTCAGCTCGCCATGGACTAAGAAGAGCCAATCATAGATCCTAGCAACTTGCATAGGAAGCTGGTAAAATGCCCCAATCCTATTAAGGAAAAAAGTAGCTTAGAAGAGTAGCCCAGGAGCTAGTAAATGACATGCCAAGTGTAAATGGACAATGATCCTCCAGTAGTCCCCACTATTGGAGCACATGCCAATGCAGATGACCATTTCACTTTGCTCAAGAGAAGACCAAGAAAAGAATGAATCAGTCCATTCCACAACCCAAGGAGACTTAGAATAGGGATTAGGAGATGAGGACAAAAGCTTTGAAGCCATTGCCTCCAAACTCTTGGGTGATGATGACAGAAGAGTGCCACACTCGAAATAGCCCTAGAGATATAATGGACACCCCCCTAGAGATATAGCAAGAATCACTGCCTTCCTCTCCTCCCAAGTCCAGATTTTTATTGGCTTCTTACTATCTACAAGGAAGCCCAAGCCTATGAAAAGACCTAAAGGATTAGATGGATGGAGAACTAAAAGTGAGCATGGAAGAATAACCACTGCAAGACTCCTCAGATGAGTTGGATAATAATAAACCCACTAGGGAAGAGGCAGTTCACCAAGATTTTACAAAAGTACTAGTGAATAAACTAGGCCACTACTTTGAGAGTGATGACATGAATGTTGTCCCTCCCATAAAATACAAGGACAGTCAAGTCACAACCATCCTAGGTGGAGGGGCTAGAGTCAGAGCATCGTTACCAAGTAGTGCTAGGATAGGGGCCACTACTAATCTAATAGTCAAGCTTGCAGACTTAGCCCATTAGTGAAACCCATGGGGCTTTTGCAAAATATCAGAATCAAGGCCTTTGGCCTAAGTTTTTGCCACTCTTTTATGGTGTGATGAACTTTTCTTAGTAGCCCAATTCTTATAACTGCATCCTTGACAAACCCTTTATGAGAGAAACCATACTGGTCCATGAGATTGGGACACATAGATCACATCTACATTCAAAAAAATGAATGAAACCCTCAAGGTAAACCTACAAACATGGAAACAAAAAATAACACCATTGAACTAAACATGTGTCTTACTACTCGGATGAGGAATGTGAGAGCTCAGACTTTGCCTTGCTTCCAAACTCTAAGAATTGGATGCATATCCTTGTAACCAGGGACATCCTCCTAACTAGAACTGGCACGAGATATGCTACAGTGATGGCAAGGAAATTGTTTCGATATATATGCTGAGTGTTGCAGTGAGGCAACATACACTAGAACTTGAAGGCGATATCTATTTGGACTAAAAGGTGGTAGCTTGAGGCCCAAAACAATAAAAAAGAGAAAACTTATACCTCTTCCAAAGGAGAAAATTGCTTTGATATATATATGTTGAGCATTGTAGTAATGTAACATACACTAGAACTTGAAGATAATATCCGCGTTACCATGAGGACCAATGGTAGCTCGGGGCCCAAAACAATAAAAAAAGAGAAGACTTATACCTCTTCCGCGAAGGAAATGAAAATCATTGGCTTCGATACGTCAAGGCTACGACCAAGAGGTGGTAGCATGGGGCCCAAAATAATTAAAAAAAGAAGATTTATACCTCTTCCAGGAAGGAAATGAAGATCATTGGCTTTGATACATCGAGGCCATAGACACCCATGTGTAGACTATTACCACCATCAATGGGCAGAAGGAGATCAATATTTACAAAGGTAGATCTTTGTGATATCCATGACCAAGATGTGGTAGCTTAGGGCCCAAAATGATTAAAAAGAGAAGACTTATACCTCTTCTAGGGAGGAAATGAAGCTCATTGCCTTCGATACATCAAGGCCATATTCTCCCATGTAGACTTTTTCCATCAATGATGGTAGAAGGAACTCAATATTTCCAACGTTTTGGTTAGGTTAATGGTTATAGAGAGGTATGAACCCTTAGGTTTGGAAAAATCTATATAACTCTCATGCTCTCCAATAAGAGCAAGTAATAAAGCCTTAGTAGAAGAGATGAACCCTTAGGTTCATAAGAATCTACTAAACTCTCACACTCTACAAGAAGAGCAAGGAACAAAGCCTTAGTAGAGGCTAAGCTCATTCTGCAAGAGAGTGCTAGCATGGAAGATCTTACGCACGTGCTTGAGCACTTCAAAACATAGTTAAAGAGGACTCATGGTGGGAAGCCTAGAACATCTTATGATGGACCGATTGAAGTTATCAACTTAGTGGGACCTGACAAAAATCCAAAATCAATATACATTGGGAAAGACCTATCCACAGAGTTCCAATACTATTTCGCTTGGAAATGCACTCACATGAAGGGTGTACTAGAGGTGGTTAAATACACTATTTCCATTGTTGAAGGAGTAAAGCCATCAAGGCACAAGGCCTACTAGATGAATATAAAATACTCCAGAATGGTCAAGAATGAAATTGACAAACTCATTTGAAGCTTGACTCATTTATGAGATAGAGCATATGGAATGGCTGTCCCCAATAGTCACAGTGTCTCAAAAAATGGAACAATCTAGGTTTATGTTGACCTCAAAAAGATTAATATAGCCAGAGTAAAAGACCATTACCCACATTACCATTCTCACTAAGCATGTGCTGGAACGAATAGCATGTAAGGAGGCTTACAACTATAGCCAGAGTAAAAGACCATTACCCACATTACCATTCTCACTAAGCATATGCTGGAACGAATAGCATGTAAGGAGGCCTACAACTTACTTGATGGGTTCTCTAGTTATAACCAACTAGAGATAGACCCAAACGATCAATATAAAACTATAATTGCCACGAAATGGGGAGCAAACGTATACAGAGTTATGCTAGGCACTTTCCAAAGGCTTATGTGCACAGTATACAAAGAATACCTCAGGGATCTGCTTGAGATTTTCATGGCTGACGTTTGCATTAATTCCAAATGGAACACATCTCTGGTGCTTGAGGAATGTACTTGAAAAATTTAGACTATATAGGATATCCCTTAACCCTTTTAATGTTAGTTTTGGGTGAGACATAGGGTAATACTAGGCCGTATCATTTTAGAACATGGAATTTCAGATGACAGCAAGGTGAAGCTGATTTTTAAACTTCCACCACCTACAAACTTCAAGGGCATGGGACATGTCGTATACTATAAAAGATTCATAATCTTATATGCTGGCTCAGCAAGACCCTTGTGTAGGGATTACTTATCATCTTTTAGTGGACATATGAGTGTAAAAAAGCCTATGACACTCAAGTGCACCACTCTTAAGATCTCCCAACTGGGATATTATCTTCCACGTGCACATATTGATGCCTCAGCTTTGCAAACTGGCTACGTATTGGCACAACCAGGAGAGCATAACATGGATTTTCTTATTAGCTTTGCCAATCACTAATGCTGAACAGAATGACACCACCACAAAAATAGAAGGAATCTTAATGGTTTATGCCATAAAGAAATACCACCATTATCTTTTGTGTGGCGAACAACTTTGTGTTTTTCACAGACCATCATGTACTTCTTAAAACAGGCATTGTGCTATGAGAAGGATAACCTAATGGCTTTTGATCTTGCTAGAGTTTGATTTCACTATGTCTGGGTGGAAGGGCTCACAACATGTGCATGCTAAGACCATTTATCGCGTATCCCTAATGGAGTGGAGGATGAACTACTGATGCCCCACTATCTAAACTATGCATTATTCCAGAATGTGCTGAAAAAATCATCTTGATGGTCTTTCCCAAGAGAGACCCCTTAATAGAGATAGAGCCAGTTGTCTTATTAAAAAGGTAGATCCCTACCAGTTTATTTACAGGGAAATTGTACAAGCTAGGCCAAGACGGAATCATGAGGCAATGTCCTCAAGAATTTGAATATGTCGAGTCCTTGGGCAAGTCCCCTCCAGTGTGGCTAGAGGACATTTCTTAGCAGATACTAGTGTAAAAAGGGTCTTATTAGTAGGCTTGTGGTGCCCTGCTTTATTTGGAGATGCAGTTGAATTTGTAAAACGCTGTGATAAATGTCAATGATTTGTTGGGAATCACAACCATGACAAATTTCCCCTACACTCTGTAGTGTCTCTGCAACCATTTGAGAAATGGGGTATTAACGTTATCAGACTAACTATTCCAGTTTCTCGAGGTCCTCAAGCATGATTTATCATTTCCACCACATGAACTACTATACCAAATGGGTTGAGGCTCGTGCTACCACAAAACCAAAGCAACATTAGCCAAATTCCTTTATGAGAATATAATTACTAGATTTGGGGGTCCACTCAAACTAGTAAGTGACAAAGGACCCATTTCATTAATGATATAATCAAGTTCTTGTTGAGAAAAATCTTGGTAGTACACTACAAATCCTTACCCTACTACCCCCAAGCAAATGGCTAGGCTAAAAGAACCAAAAACATTATCTATATATCCTAACTAAGATAGTTGAAGCCTCATGTAATGATTGGAAACAAAAGTTATCAGCTACTCTTTGGGCTTATAGGACCACGTACAAGGTGGCCATCTACACCACACCACACCCTTCAACTTGACATATGGAACAAATGCCATCATGTCAATGCTATCTTTTCGACATTGTCAATGTGGCGTACCCCCAATGATGAACACAAGAAAGCTCCTGACTTTTATAAATCCATGAAATGAGCATTCACTAAGGAAGAGGAGGAAGATGAGAGGAAGACACAAGTCACACTACAAGGACAAGGATGATGATGATGGGTCGATGGTAAGGGACTAGTCAGAGGAGGACCACCTAGTACACGATTGGTGGGGACGATTGGTGGGGACGAAGTGAGGCTCCCAAGGGCCCTTACCCATTAGGCCTCCCTTCAATTACACACTCACTCTAGATGCTTCTGCCAAAGGTAAGGCCAAAGAACAACCCTCACCATCAGCTCCCCCCTCTTGTCACCTCCACTTGGCCACTTCACCCAAAATGGCACCCCTCTTATTACCTCCACCTCGCCACTCTGCCGCCCACCACTACCCAAGGTTATATTCTCTGCCCCTATCCAATGTTGGCATCCTTCCTTTTGTCTCCCAAACCACCCACACCACTTACATATTTAGGGGATGTCCTAAATGGACTCTCTCCAAGGCCCCAACTTTGCAAGCTAACCACCCCACACTAACCCCACAGGCAATAACCTCGTCTCTCTGGGAGTCTTAGAAGAAGACAAAATCCTAGCACCACATCGAAGAGTAGCAAATAGATGAATTCCTCTAACTGCCCATTCAACTGGTGAGATCCATTTAATGGCATTGACATTGATAGAGCCATTAGGATATTGGAACAGAGGTAGCACACTTAGGCCCCACCCTAAATATCAACAATATCACTGATTGTTTTGACATTTGCCTCGACATTTGCCCAACCAAAGTTCATCTCTAGAAGAGAAGTTCAATTAGTGGTGGTGGTCAAGAGCTCATTGCAAGAGGGACCAGGGGGGATATAAGAAACCACATGTGAGAGTTGCCACACACATGAACTCATGGGTGAACAACCTGTGTGGCAGTTACCTTATCTTATGTAGGCCAAGTATTGGAAAGTGTACTGGTATGCTTCTAGGTACCTCACAATCAGCCCAATTTATTTCCCAATCAAACAAAGATGGGCTTAGCACCTATTCAAGCAAGAGCTTGAGAAGAATCTGAAGTTACAGTTTAGCTTCCCCTAGATACCTCCACCTTGACCACCCCTCCTTCTCCATGAAGATTGGATGATTTGCACAATGTTCAAGTTCATCCAAGATTATGATGAGGTGCCGGACCCCATCATCATCACTATTTGCTTTTTTTGGCTCATTATTGTTCTCTTGGTAGAGGTTCCAAATTGGCATGATTTTGATGAAGGTCTATAGGGCATGGCCTTTGACATTAACAAGGGCCCCACTCTACGCCATATATAAGGCTAGAGGATGCTTACATTCAAAGATATGTTCAAAACTACCTGCTAAATATCCTCCAAGGCATTCCATTGCATCACCTAATACACAAAGTCTTGTTTTGACTTCTATGGGAACTTCAGTGGCTTCTACCATTCTCCCATAAAGCTTCATTACTGATTCCAAGGATGGAACTATAATTAGGGGGGGTATGTTAACTACATTGGCTAATATTACCTTGAAATCATGACAACATTCTCAAGCCATATTTTTCGTACCATGCAATGCACTTCATGTAAATGATTATGGGAAATCTCTAACAACATGAGCTCTAAGTCTAGGTTAAGTTGTTAGAGGTGGAAAGATCATGGCATGGAGATATGGCCATGGAGCCAAATCATTAAAGATAGGGCCATGTCACCCCTTTCTTCAATAAATTTTGGTGTTAGAGCCTTATCTCCTTTAGAGATAGGATAAGATAATAGTTAATTAGAGGTGAATGAGCATGGCCATAGATCTATATCTATTAGGGAGATATGGCTATATGGATCATATCTCTTATAGAGGTAGGTGGCTCAAGGTATGGAAACATGGCCATGGAGCCATTATATCTTTTAGGATATGGCACTAGTGCAATATCTCCCCTTGCTCTAGTGGAATATGGCCATATATTTTAGAGGTACATAGCTCAAGGTATGGAGAAATGGCCCTATAGCCATATCTTTATGACTATAGGGCTATATCGCCCCTTATAACTCTAGTGAAATATTGCTTCTAGAACACAACATGGGCTCTAAGTCTAGGTCATGATGTTAGAGGTGGGTAGATCATGGCATGAAGATATGGACATAGAGCCAAATCATTAAAGACATGGCTTCAACAAATTTTGATGTGAAAAAGGACAAGATAAAATCAAATAAATATATGGCCCTAGAGACATATCTATTCAAATGAAGATATGGCCTAAGTGGTGCCATATTAAATTAAAATTTTAAAGTTATGGGCCTAAAGCCATAGAGAGATCTTGGCCCTACAGTCATGTCCCTATAGCCATATCATTTGAAGAGCCAAATAAATCTTTGAAGATGTGGCCCTAGGGTCAATCTTGTGTAATGCTTAAAGATAGTCAAAACCAAGTTTACGACTTGTGTAATGTCGCGGAAGATAGTCAAAACCAAGATGATGACTTATGTATTGCTAGTAGTGTATACATAGACTAGGAAATTAGCTTGGGCCCTCGGACATTACTTGTGCAAACATGCATTTACATATGAATCTTGTATATAAGACATTTTAACTAATGAGAAAAGACTTAAATCCCATTCTCACAATTGAGTTTGAATGTCTTCCTCTTGTGATTGAAGTTTTCTTATATACTTTTTCTTATTTAATTCATGTATGCTGATTATGTGGGTAAGTGAAGGTGTGTTGATGCAAGTTCTCTTCTCCCTCTCTCCTTCTTTCCCATGATCTCACTCTCACTGAGGCATTGAAGTAGAGGTTGAGCTTTCCAAAGCTCTCTCATTCTCTCCCATGCTCTCACTTACCGAGGCATTGAAGTAGAGCTTGAGATTTCCATAGCTCTCTCTCACTTTACTCCCCACCTAATTGCTAAGCTTCCTTGTAGTGACAACAACGGGGAAAAGATTGAGGACCCTAGCTCTCCACAAGAGAGGGTTGCTCTACTAAGAGTGGCTAGAAGTGCACGCCTATAAGGCCCTTGCAAGGGTCAAGTGTTCTCGAAGCAATGAATAACTTGCTATTTGGCTCTGGAGTTAGCTCAATACATTGTTAACATTATGCCCAATCTCTCATGCTTTAATGGATTCATATAGATACTCCATTTTTAAATTAAAAGCACCATGTTTTGTTGCATTTTTGCCACACTCAATTGTAGAAATTTGGAGCCTTTACCTAGCTTGCCTAGCTTGCCTAGATTGCCTAGCCTTATACAAAGCTCATGTGAATGCTCAAAGATATAGAGTATTACATGGACCAAGTCTTGAGGGTGTTGGAGCCCTAGCCTTTACTTGCATACCAACTTGAGAGAGGAAATTGCAGCTTTCATGGTAGCTTGACTCTCAGCAATATATGACTATCAACTTTCATGATAGCTTGGTTGTCAGCAAATGTCCACTTAATTAAGCTTAGTTAATATAAAAATTTGCTATCAACAAATATATGGAGAACATTATGGGGCATGGGCTAAAGCTTTTCTTCACTTTAATCACTGTCTATATCTCTATATCTCTTCTAATCAATATCGTAATTAGTGTGTATACCTCTTCTAATCACTATTTATATCTCTTATAATCAATATCATAATTAGTGTGTATACCTCTTCTAATCAATATCACAATAATTTTTTTTAAATCTTTCTTCTAGATTTTTCTCTAAGCACCATTGACTACAAGCCCGCATTCACATGTGGCTTACACACTTGCTTGCATTCACATGTGGCTTACACACCTACTCGTATGCAATCATACACTAGCCATATGGTGGCACCATATGGTTAGTGTATGATTGCATAAGAGTAGGTGTGTGAGTCACTATTGGAACTATCCATCCTAGTGGATAACCCATCCTCCATCCCTACCCTTTTAGAGATCATTCAAGGTAGTCTGGAATGGTATGTGACTTATGAGTGGTTAGAGGCTTATGATACTTTTGTATACCTTAAAATTCATGAAAGTATACAATACCCCCTATATGGTATTATTGAATTATATCAATATATCTATAAACATCTAATAGCCATGCTTACTTCTCTCCTTAATAATTTTGCCCTAGAGCACATAGAGTAGCCATAGTTTCTATATCAAGGGCAATGGGCACATTTAGAGTCATTTTTTGATTCTAAGAAGCCACCACCATCAAAAGAGATAAAGAAGGTAATGAAGAAGGTATGTATCCACTAACATACCCTGTAAATAGCCCCCCTAACTACTAGGCTAATCCCTTCTCACCCCACTCCTAACTCTCCTGTCAACAATACCACTACCACAAAATATACTAGCATTTCTTCTTCTCCTCCACACTTGGATTTTCCGGCTAACCCTCTTGACCCTGATAGGAGTTATTGAGTTAAGAGATAGTGTGGTGAGTCATTACACGATGTGCAAGAGCAAGTTCCTCTTAGCAAATAAAAAGGAGTCACACACACCAATCAATAATGCAAGCATTGTCAGATCATGTAGATTACATGGAAATCATCAAGGTAGGTAATCCTTTGTTTT
The DNA here is from genome assembly GCF_041138505.1 of Cibotium barometz. Classification (NCBI taxonomy): domain Eukaryota; kingdom Viridiplantae; phylum Streptophyta; class Polypodiopsida; order Cyatheales; family Cibotiaceae; genus Cibotium; species Cibotium barometz. The sequence goes on along the minus strand of NC_141061.1, from coordinate 49,008,643 downwards.
TAAAGCCAATATTGATGTGCAAAGCATTGATGGAAGTCACTTCATTCAACAAGGATATACCTTGAATCTTACACTGATAATCCATATAAGTAACCGTGGATCTAATTTGATCACCTCGTCTACTGTAAGAAGAGTTGATGCCCATGGAAAGTGAAGGAAATTTATGTGAAAATGTGGCAAAGCATAGAATGCTAGCAACCTTGAATTATAGGACTAATTATAAATATGCCTTATCACGTATATTATTGTGTATAGATGTAACAGATGGAAGCAAAAAAAGCATATAAGAGGAGGTTATATATGTATAATATATAATAGAAAAATCTTGTGTATATAAGCGGAGGATAATATATATATATATATATATATATATATATATATATATATATATATATATATATGTATGTATATATGTATGTATGTATGTATGTATGTATGAGTAGATACATACATGCATTAATTAATGAATTCATGCATATATACATTTATACATACATACAAACACTATCTCTCTCTAACTCCCTCATGCATGTATGTATGCATATATATATATATATACATATGTACATACATGTAGATACTCTCTCTCTCTCTCTCTCTCTCTCTCTCTCTCTTCATATGATAAATTATTAACATAATAGTCCTTATAATATTTTATAAATAATATATTTTATTTAAAGTAAATGTAATGATTTTCCTAGTTGTGGCACATTGTGTGTGGTTGTTTGCCTTTATTTCTGGCAAGCTACTGAAAAGTTTGCCATGTGCCAAAGACTAAGCCAGGTTCTACATCTCAAGATGCGTATTAAAATCTCAAAGTGCCTATGAAACACCCCTTGCTTTCTAAGACTAGGCACATGATCAAGGAAACTTACTACATCCCTAGTTAAGGTTTGGTTAGCCATTGTTGAGTATTGAGCCCAATGTATAAACTTGGTTAGCCATTTTTTAGTATTGAGTAGTATTGAATGCAATGTATAAACTTAGTTTGCCTAGATCCATGGTGTATGGTGCTATGTAAGGAATCAAAATTGACTACCACCATGATCATTAGAATTTCAAATATGTGATCTTTGCAATTATACTCCAAGTTGTGGGGAGAAAATATTTAGAGATAAGATGAATGTGTCCAAACTTTGGGGATTTATTTAAAGATATAAAGTGTGAGAAAATCATAAAGATGAAGTATAGTTGTAGGGGTTTTTTGGTTTTCTTACATCAATCTACATAAACTTATATTAGTTTTTTGGTTTTCTTACATCAATCTACATAAACTTATATTAGTTATCTTACATATTATCAAATAGATTCTCTTCATAGGATATTTACCGTATTTTTTAATCAAAGTGAATCTTGGAAATACTTTACTTCTTCATCTGAGCTAAAGGCTAAAAACATTAGTGTGAGTGATTTGGGTTACAACCAATATTATAAATTCTCTCTTCAAAAAAAATCTTTTTTTAAAATCAAATTATATCTTTAAAATACCTTACCTTTTTTTATCTAAAAAATATGTTTAGGACTCCACATTGGTAAGATTGAGTGTTATGTTACCCTATTTATATCATGTATTAATGATAATAATATAATTATATATTTGAATAGTTGGATAGCACTGACCTAAGTAATCTAAAAACCCTTTAAAAGAATGTCACACATAGGATGGCCGATTGGTGTAAAGGCCTAAGAAGGGTTAAGTGTTTGTCCCTTGGGTGGATAAAAAGGGGCTATTAATGGTTGCCAAGTGTGGGCCTTTGAGGGATTAGGGTTAGGAATGGTGTGAGATGCCTTTGTTAACCCATTCCTAGGGTTAACAAGAGGTAACACCGTTATCTTATATCAAGGAGTCAAGGTAGATACACCAAAGGGTCATACATTCAAGATATGAAGCAATGGTGTCCAAATCTACAATTTGGATGGGCGCTCGTAATGGTGTAATGGAATACTTATGGCAATTCTCAATTCAAGAGCATGTGGTAGGAAGTTAGGATAAAGTCCCAAGTGATGTACTTCATGGATATATTATGAGAGTAGGAGAGTAGTCATTGTAATAGCATTAGTGTTAAAACCCTAAGATCTCTCTAGATAATTGTTATGCATAAACATGCATAAATTAGGCATAAACTCAACCTCCCGACCACCCCTAAGCCCAAGGGATGCACACATGAATTATAAATGAAATACATCATACCTCCACCTTGATGTCCCATACCATCAAGAGGTATAACTCCAATCCAATAGCATGTAGCCATAGTGTGAAATGGTAGGTGAGTAGATATGGACCTCTACACAAGAGACCATAGCCTAAGCCTCAAAGCCCCCAAGCCTCCCTTGAGTGTTCCCCATGCCCCTATTATATAGGAAGGCCCTCAAGTGACTCTTGACTCTCCATTTCCCATGTGTGACCCTTGGATGCCTAACCCTAACCTTAAGCCTTAAGGTTAGTCCTAACCCATGCTCCACTAGAGCTTGTTCCCATGCTCCCATGCTCACAAGCCTAATGTGGATTAGCCTCCTAGTATATGCACACATAATGTGCATATAACATACTTTCCCTCTCTCAAAACATTGCACTCTTGCAATGAAAAAAAGAGAGAACTGCACTGAACAATATCAACCGACTCCCAAGTCAAAACCTCTATTTTCCTATCTTTTCACCTAATTTTAACCTCAGGGATTAGTCAACTAGAAAGTTTTCTTTCCCGCATACTAGAGGGGAGTTTCAAATTGGTAAGGTATGTATGGGTGGTATCATGGTGGTATGGGATGCTAGTGATCCCTCACATATATTAACTTATGAGATAATTTGGGCTCAAGATTGTTGCTTTGCTTACATCACTTAGCTTGTTGACCTCAACATTCAAAGACAATCTCATTTTCTAAATTCACTAGAAGTTATACTATGGGAATTCTCTAGATAAACTTCTTTTATCTATAGCCTACATGTTTTGATGAGTGTAATCTCGTCGGCATTTTCACTTATTGAAATCTCTTTCTTTAGAGTTCAAATAAGTTTATCTTGTTGTGTTTGGATAAGGAAATTTGGATTCTTCCTTTGTTGGCATTTCTTTCTCTAGTTTTATACTTTATGTGATTTATATAGTCAACTTGATGGTTTACAGATGGACATATGTGACTTATCGAGCCGTTGATGACTCTCTATGTTGATATGGGTAACTTGGGACGTCGATTATTCCTTCATATGCAGATGTGGGTATGTCGGGGCGCCGATGAATCCTTGGTTTCTACTGTTATAATGTCATGTTTTCCTACTTTATTTCGAATGGTTTAAACGAGGAAGTTACTTTGAATATGAATTACTCTGATCATTCGCAGTCTGATGGGCAAAAACAGAGCGTATGAATCAGATTATAAAGTATATGCTTCGTGCATATGTCTCTAGAAAATCATCATATTGGGAAAAATATCTTCCAATGATGGAATTTACCTAACAGTTTTAAACATACGGCTATTGCTTTTAGTTCGTTCATGCTTATATATGGGTATCAACCCAGGGCACCTATTGATGTCAGTCTTAAGGACATCGAGCTTGATGCATCGAGGGATTTCTTGCGTGATATGCAAGAAATACTGACCAAAGCTCGGGATTCTATCAAGAGTGCTCAAGATAGGGCACAGTTTTATGCTGATAGGGGATGCTCATCTCGGTCTTTTGAACTAGCAGCGTTGGTTTATTTAAAAGTTCTTAAAGATTTTCAGACTTTGTCAAAAGGAAAATGCTCGAATTTATCTCCTAGATATTGTGGTCAATTTCGAGTTATACATCGGATTGACACGGTTGCGTATTAACTCTAAACTACCTCCACATGTTAGAGTTCATCTAGTCTTTTATATCAATAGATTGAAAGGAAAATTGGGAGGTGAGGATTACACAGTTAGTCCTCAAGAACTCGTTGAAGTCGAAGATTTTTCCTATGTTTCACATGAACCTAATAAGGTACTTGAAGTCACGTCTAGGAAAAATGAATAAAATCCTATATAAAAGGAATAAGATGGCCTTATCCAAACTTTCACATACTAAAACTTGTCTCTATAGAAAAGAAATTGAATTATTGGTGCCTTTCTAATGATTACTACCCACTAATGATTACTACCCAATAAACACAATAAAGCTAGGATAGAAAAAATAACTCACCTAGATCTATAAATAACTAGGTATCCGAGTTGGAATATGTGCAAGAGTACAAGCAATATACTCTTAAATTACGTGCAAAAAATGAAGGCAAATACTACCTTCAAAGCACATGATATTATCCAAAAGATCAAAAGATCCTTAAAAACCATGGATAAAAGCATAGAAGCTCCTCAATCCATAAAAACCATAGTTCATCGTAAAAAAACAATGCATACCATCTAATGGACATTAATCATGCCAAAAGAAGCATTAAAATTGGTGGCCAACTCATCAATCCAGAGTATATGAACATTGTGTTGTTCAAATAAAACTCCAAAGTAAGAAATTGAAACACATGCGTGTAGCACTCATTAAAAAAACCCCTAGGCACAAAATCTAGGCAGAACCTGATGAGTCCATATAAAACTTGGAAAACATCCAATAAAATCCACCAAAACAAACCGATCAATTGACCCATGATAGAATTTGTCTTAGGCTTAAGAAATTAAGCACAAACCACACTTAAAAAGTGCAAAATAAATTATCATGAAAAAGTGTCAAAGGTGAAACACACTTTGAACTTACATTATAGCCATTAAAAGTATGGAACAAGTCCAAAAAGAATGGCTAAACAATGGCAAAAAATCATAAAACATCGTTTAGAATTATCCAAACAAATATAACTACTAATACGAGGTACAATTGTATTAATAATATGCAAATAACCCACATCTATCTAATGTCAAAATGAGAAAACGTACTTCAACATTAAATAACCCTCGAAAATATTAAATTCTCGAGAAAAAAAATATCATGATTTTTTTTCTAATTTTTAGGGCCTCAAAATACGATAATTTTGAATTCCACCAAATCTATCTTTGGCATTCCAAACCTATATTTTTTCAGAAACTTTTCAGCAAATAAATTTACTAATATTTTAAAAATACCAATTTCTAGGATTTCTAAAAAATAATTTCTAGAAAATTTCTAATTTTTTCTGAGAATCCCATCGTTCACGAAATTTCCAATTCCGCCCGACAATTCTCAAATCCAATGAAAATTTATAATTTTAATAGATTTTTTAATTTTTTGGGTCAAAAATTTTATTTTAAAGGAATTTGAATGGTCACGGGTGCCCGAATGGACACACCACATACCAAACACCAACCCCACATTTTCTCAAAATTTAAAATAACCTTTGTCTAATTTTTCACTAATTTTTTAAAATTTTTAATTAACCCCGAACGCATAAGAATACGAACGGTCAAAAAATTTCAGAATTCCAATGGTTTTCTTAGAATACCGAAAGCCAAAAGTTTCAGGAAAATGAAAAGACAAAAAAAAAATCGAAATGTAAAAGGTCAAAAGTTTTCGAAGTACGGAATGTCAAAAGTTTTTTCGAAATTCGGAAAGCCAAAAGGTTTCCTGGGAATGCAGAAAGCCAAGAGTTTTTCGGAAGATGAAAATCCAAAAAAAAAATTAAGAGAAAAAAAAAATTTTCCTGAGATTTTTTCCTCAAATCCCATAATTTCTCATAATTTTTAGGCTTTTTTCAAGCTTTTTTTGAAACATTTTCAAAAGCTTTTTTTAATTAAAAACTCATTTTAAAAAAAATTTAAAAACAGTATTAATAAGCTTTAATATAAAGCTTATATAAAATTTTTATGGGGGGGTGGCAATTTTTTTCATCGCCTATAGCGAAACCCCCCCCCCCCCCCCCCCCCCCCCCGGTCTGCACGCAAAATTTTGAGAGAGGGGGAGAGTAAGAAAACTCTCTCCTCTCCTTCTGAGAGTAAGAAAACTCTCTCCTCTCCTTCTTCTCCCCTCTTTCCTCTCCTTTTTCTCCCTTCCATTCTCTCTCCTCCCATCTCTTCTCTCTCTGTTAACAGAGAGGTTAATTTTTTGATTAATTTTGTTAATCATAATTAGCTCTTAATTATGATTAATATTAATAAAAAAAATTTAAAAGAGGTGGTTTATAAATGCGAGAGAAAATAGAAGAAATTCAAAATCGAGAAACAAAGAGGGTCCACGCACACGGGAGAGCATTCCATGCATCAACATGCTGACCCCTACTAAATTTTAGCAAAAAATCGACAGAAATTTGATCGCATATCCACGGGAAACCCCCAAAAAAGTATTAAAAAATACATTTTTAATCATAAAAATGCTCAAAAAATTTTAAAAAAATTAGGAAAAAAATTTCTAAAAACTTAGGGAATCCATTCTACCAAAAATGTCCACAATAAAATATGAGGTATTTTCATAAAATTTATCATTAATGCTTATTTGAAACCACAAAAAATAGAAAAAAATAGCATTAAACTCACAGAATTCTCCCACAACGTCGATTCGTAGTAACATGCGTTCCAATCACCATATTGACAATCCACGTGCAAAACATCAACACAAATCAACAAAATAATATTTTTATTAGTAAATATTATAATTTACTTCAAAAAAAAATCAACAACAATTAACTAGAGTTTGCTCTGATACCATTGTTAAAACCCTAATATCTCTCTAGATAATTTTTATGCATAAACATGCATAAATCAGGCATAAACTTAACCTCCTGACCACCCCCGAGAGCCCAGGGGATGCACACATGAATTATAAATGAAATACATCATACCTCTACCTTGATGTCCCATACCATCTCAAGAGGTATAACTCCAATCCAATAGCATGTAGCTTTAGTGTGAAATGGTAGGTGAGTAGATATGGACCTCTACACAAGAGACCATAGCCTAAGCCTCCAAGCTCCCAAGCCTCCCTTGAGTGTGCCCCATGCCCCTATTATATAGGAGGGCCCTCAACAAGTGACTCTTGACTCTCCATTTCCCATGTGTGACCCTTAGAGGCCTGCTGACCCTAACCTTAACCCTTAAGGTTAGTCCTAACCCATGCTCCACTAGAGCTTGTTCCCATGCTCCCATGCTCACAAGCTTAATGTGGGTTAGCCTCCTAGTACACATAATGTGCATATAACAATTAGGCCTCTTATAAGCCTTCTCTCATAATACAGAAGACTCTCCCATTGTGCAATTGCGTCTTGCTCTTGCTAATCCTCTTGCTAATCTCTCTCTAATGCATGCTAGTGAGTGTGAGTGAGTGATGTGCTCGTGAGTGTGTGTGAGAGATGTGAGATGAGAGGAGAGACGAGTACCCGTAGTGCAACTGGCGGTGTGACAATGCTCGCGGGAGGCGCAGTGGAGTTGCTTCTCAAGGAGTTATTGAGCTTGGAGACCTCAAGGGTTATGAGCTTGGCCATTGGAAAGATACGAGGACAGTTGCTGTTCACCAGGTAATCTCTTGTTGGATGTGTTTCAAGAGGGGTTAGGGTGAGGGATACATTTTTGGCGCCGCTGCTGTGCCGGGGAGCCATCCGTTGGCTTTTTCTATCGTTTTTCCTCTAATCTACGCATTACTCATTGCCCATTGTCTTTATTAATGGTTTCCCATGAAAAAGATGTGGATTTGATGCTGATTTGTGTGTGATTTGGTGTAGAATAGCTCTCTTTTTTGTTTTTGTAAATAATGCTTTTTGCTTAGTTTTTAGCTTAATTTGTTGTTTTTATTGTTGTTAATGTGTTTTTTAAATGTTCTTAGGCTTACACATAGTTTATATTAGGCTTAGTTTGCATCCATTGCATCAAACAATGCATTAGAATGCGATTCTTAGTGAATGTTAGCTCTCTTTAGTGTTAAACATAGAATTAAAATCATTAATTTTAGCTTAATTTGTGTGTTTTTTGTTGAAATTATTTGCATTAGAGTATTAGCAAGCATTAGGAGTAGCTTAATCCTTCAAAAAAAATCTCAAAACCATCAAAAAAACCGTTGAATTTGACTAATTTCTCATAATAGACTGGTTTTTGTCATTAAGAGAGTAATTAATCTACTTCAAGGGACAAAAATTTAGAAAATGTGTTATTTGGGGTCCAAATTGATCATGTAAGTAGTCAAAATTAGTGTTTTTGAGTGTTTTGAGAGTACTTGCATGCATCAAAATACCTAATTACATCATGGAGGATTTTGACTCTCTTTTACTTAATTTTACCTTAAAAGAAGAGATCAAAATTAAGAGCCTAATTAATCTCCAATTCTACATTAATTTACACATTAGTGTTGATGCACATAGCTTAGAAATTCCTTGCTCTATCCAATGATATGCTCAATTAAGTGAATTAATTAGTGATTAGAGATTAATTAGAGACCTTGATTAGTGTAAAAAGATTAGTGAAAGAATTAATCTTTAATTAATTCTTAATCACTTTTTTACATAACTCATTAATGCTAATGAGCATTGAATGAGTAGATGCTCATGAGTTGTCAAATTGTCCATTTTGGGGGTCATTTATGAAGGGTGTAAGGGGGTGTCATAAAAAAGGTTGACTTTTTGATTCCCATTTGTCTTTTTGGGAAAATGCCCATATCTCTTTAATTTTATATTCAAAAAATATTTCCCCCCAAACAAGAAAATTTGTATTTCCTACTAGACTTCAAAAAAAAATCAAAAATATGGTTCATACGTGAACCTTTTTTTGCACTCTCATGCCTTAAGGTCTCAAGGCTTGAAGGTTCATGCCAAAAAATAATTATATTAATTTTTTCGTGAAGTCCAATTCACAACGTGAAATACTAAGCATTTCATAGCGTGAAGTACTAGGCAGCTCACGACGTGAAACAGTTTTTTTAATCAAATTTAATTTTTTTCATGAAGTTCGGTTCGCGGTGTGAAACACTAAGTATTTCATGACGTGAAGCACTAAGCATCACACGACGTGAAAAAAACAAACAAATTTAATTTTTTCGTGAAGTCTGATTCACGTCGTGAAACACTAAGCATTTCACAGCGTGAAACACTAGGATTCTCACGATGTGAAACAGTTTTAAAAAATCAAATTTAATTTTTTCGTGAAACCGGTTCACAGCATGAAACACTAAGCATTTCATGGCGTAAAGCACTAGGCATCTCACGATGTGAAATAGTAAAAAAATTTAATTTAATTTTTCTCTGAAGTCCGGTTCACGACGTGAAACACAGCATTTCACGACGTGAAGCACTAGGCATCTCACGACATGAAACAGTTAAATTTTTTTAGATTTGATAAAATCCATGAAGTCCGCTTCACGTCGTGAACTACGCCCTGCTAGTTCACGATGTGAAAGGGGGTCCGTTTGCCCCCCCCAAAAAAAAAGACTCTAGAAAACACCCCTGTTTAGGAGGCTCATATCTCCTAAACCGTGAATCCGATGAAGGCACTCTATTTCTCATCGGAAAGCCGACATCGAGCTCTTCAAATTTGGTCTTAGTCATCCAAAGTCAAAATCAACCGTTTTAGCCTCCAGCTAGCAGCCTCAAAATTCGACCCGGAAATCAAGGCAAAAAACAGTCCGAAAAGCACTAAAAATCATATAAAAAAACGCGAAAATGACTTCGAACCATATTCATGCTACTTTTTGAGGGTCTAAATAACAAAATCATGAATGACTCAGAGAGACAAAGTTGTAGTACTCCAAAAATATTACAATTCTCTCATACATAGTTTTTCCAAATTCCTTTTGGAATACCCTCAAAAACATGCTGAGAAATAGGGAAAAAATTACCATAAAAATTTTTCATCTTAAGACAGTGATGGAAAATAGGTTTTAGGAACTCCTCTTCCATCTGGAAAGTTACTAGCATCCACTTTTTTCGAAAAAATATCCCTAAGGTTCACGTACGAATGGACACTCGTTTGACCCAACAAAGAGTACGATAAGCCTCTTGAGGCTGTAATGGGCTGTAAGAAAATATAAAAAGCAAAAAACACATGTATGCTTGCTCATTAAGGAGCAATTAGGCAATCAGACATGGCAATGATAGAGAGACTACGTGGGCTGACACCCTCACTGAACCCAATGGGCTGACATCTTCGAGCCATTGAGATCTATGTCCCAAATGAACCTCCTAATGATAGAGAGACTACGTGGGCTAACACCCTCACTGAACCCAATGGCTGAGATCTTCGAGCCATTGAGATCTATGCCCCAAATGAACTTCCCAATACCATTTGACAACAAGAGTGTCATCGGGTTTTACACCGCCTGTCACTTGAATCCCACCGGGCTTTGGTCCTTTACCTAACATTTCCACCAATCTTATAGGTACCAACCCTTTTCAACCCCTGTGGATGCCCACACCTTAGATATACTTACTAGTCTAGGAAGGGAGGTTGCCCAAGGAGTGAGTCCCTATCCACAAGAGCACTCACATACGGCCTCAGTGACTCCCTCAGTGACTCATACAAAAATACAGCCATACAGATTTCCACAATTATGGGCAAATACGATGATCTTGTTCAATTCATACAAATGTTTGAACAACGATGCAAAGCCTTTGGAAATCCAAATTGCCCCACCAAGATACATGCATTGAACCCATGGTTAGGGGGAAAAGCTAGACGATGGTTCATCACATTGATGCCGGCGAGATCAAGACCAACTTCAGAACCTTGAAGTCAACCTTTATCCATGGCTTTTCAAGACAAGGTGATCAGTGGAGTGCAGCAAAAGAACTCTATTCAATTGAGCGTAAACCAAACAAAACCATTAGAGAATTTATCCTTCAGATAAAACTCTTGGGACTCACGATGTGAGTCATGGGAGAAATTAAACGATTCTCAATTGAAGAGATGTTTCATGATGGGCTTAAAGAAAAACAACTTACACAATTTGATCATTATATCCAATCCATAAATATTTGATCAATGTTGTAAAGAAGCTACACCTTTAGATGACAACATGATGGAAGATGATCATGCTACGAGATGTTCCTCATCTAAACCAAGTGAAGCAATGGCAAAAGAAAGATTGATCTTAGAATTGTCATTCCTCGAATTCTATACAGCCTTGCTTAAAAGCTTTTAATCGACATCTCTAAAAGAGGATGAGCTCCCTCAAAACCAACCATCCTTAAAAGAGGATGAGCTCCTTCAAAACTAACCATCCTTAATACCTCTACAAGTGAGGAGCGAAATGCTTTGTGTTAAGTGCAATCACTACAACCATCCCAATCCCCATTGTGCATACAAGGCACCTATTTTTCTATATTGCATATATTGTTAATCCTTTGATCATGATACTACAAAGTGTCCCAATTCATCAACAATTTACTCAAAACCTCCATCTCCCATGCACCAAGCAAAAACAGTCAAAAGGGTAGAAACTGCTCAGCAGTTAAGCAAACACTTTAGTGTTTCTATTGTCGTGGACATAACAAAGTGGCAGACTGCACAGTTTGGAATACTTCCATGCCCATAGTCACTGACACTTTGCAATCCATGTGTGCACGATGTGGCATTGACTACATGTTCCAAGATTGCACAAGACGAGTTGCTTCAATGCAACTTGTTCCACAAGAATACAACTCTAAACATCTTAAGTGTACAAAACGGGCAATTGTCCATGGTACCCTTGAATGTGCTACAAGCTAAGGCACGAGAGACAGTAAAAAAGAATGCAAAAGATAACACTTCGAAATGGGTAAAAGAACATGCCTTAAAGTAGGAACCAAAAGAGAAAACAAAACCTTCTAAACCCAAGAAAAACAAGGGACAACAAACTATCAAATCCAAAGTTGAATTAAAGCACAGGGAAAAGGAACCTGTGGAGAACATAAACCTAAAAGGGGACATAAACCCAAAGAGCCAAAAGCTACACATGATGCAAAAGCATCCACCTCAAAGGCCACCACACAAACCACAAAACCCATATGTGCGACACAGGATACACAAACTCAAAAGAAAATATTGTTCTCGTTGCATGGGCAAACATAATGAAAACCTGACGATCCAAAGAAAGTCAGAAGATGAAACAAGTTCTAGTACGTCACTTAGGGAGGATGAAACAAGTGATCACATGACATATGCAGAACACAAAAAGCAAGCTCAGGAGAGCATGCTTAGCATGGTTGAGTGTCTTACAGGATCATCAGTTGTAATTGAACCTCATAATGCCAATCCTAAAAAAGTAACCAAAATACAACACCCAGAGGAGTACCGCTTCCCCTTTCAAGAGGAAGACATGCTCTCTACAAAAGTCATTAGAGACAGATTGCACAAATTATGCGATTGAGAAAGCACGTGAGGAATTCGATGAATCCCTTATGAAATTAAAGCAGTATCTCAAAACCTCATTTGGAGGAACGCTCTTCTCTCATGGGTGAAGCCAGCATAACATCAACACTTGCACCTTTAAGGGCTTAACATGAGTTATACCAAGACATAAAGATCTCCATAGAACAGGACTATGAGGATTCACAAGTTTCCAAACAGACCTCATTTAGAATCGTCAGAGGACCAAGTGTGCCATTGTAACACATTGGGTACTCTTGAAAAAGCTAAGAGCCAAAAAGAGGATGAAAGTGAATGGGAATATGAAATAGGATCTGAAGCTAAAACACAAAATAAAACATCCATGGTTCCTCTTGAAGATTATATCATGATATGGTTGGATTTCCCTATAGGTAATGATGTGATACACAAATGCGCATTGATTAGCCCTCAAACTAGTCATAACATCATGACAATAGACACTTGAGTGTCATTGGGATAACCTAAACTAATCCCTATAGACAATGGTCTTGCAAGAGGAGCCAATGGACAAAACATTGAAGTTCCTAGTTAATTTAGCTATGCTACTCAAATAATCGGTGGAGATGTGGAATTTACATTCCATGTTACCCTAGATTCCCTTGAGTATGATGTCGTCCGTGGTGGTGGAACTTGGATACGTGACTCGTTGTATTCAATTGATGAATCCATGCAAACAATCACCTTGAACACTCATACAGGCATTGTACAATTGCTATTACGGGAGGAAAAGACCTTGGAGGAGGTGGAACTTCCAACATATCTTACTAAAAAGATCCCTCGAATTCTGGTTGGATTGGAACTTTCTAATAAAATCACCATAACTCAAGCATAACTTTATCCAACACGAGAACACAATCTCATGACCCTCGTGTTATGGGATTTGTTAGGTCAACCAACACTCACGGCTCATCCTAAAAGAATTCTCTTTACAAAAGACTTGAACATACAGTGTATATTGAAACTAACCCTTGTACTTGCAAGTTTTTTTTGGTTGAGTGTGTTGGAAGTAGATTTGATCTTGGGACATAAATGGACTATTGCTACCCAAGCACCGTTGTGCTTTACCAATGATAGGATCATTATAATGGTCAATGGCACAAAGTTGACAATACCATACTGAACGAGAAGAGGATCCAACCTTAATGGATTTCTATGATGCTGAACGCAAAAAGTTACAAGCCTCTTCTACAAAACCTCCTCTACAAAATGACCTACCATCTGTGTCAAACGACTGACTCCGATAAAGCATCTACTTCTTCAACCCCACCCTCACCAACAAAGTTTGATGCCAACGATGCCAAAACATCGTAATCAACAATTATTCTTGAAGAAGTTTCCCCCGTGCAACCATCTATCTCTAGCATGGAACTCAAAGGAAAAGCCCTGGAGTCTAGGCCTCTTTATCGACAAACCTCACCAAAGGAGACAACTACATGCTCGAAAGCCTCATCATTGAATGCCACTCTGCAAGAGACTTGAGCCTCATCGTCAACAATGCCCATGAGTTTCAAACCTGCAGCCTCAACGCCAACTAATGTGAAGGAGGAATCACAACCTTCCACTTCAACCAAAAGGAACAGTCCACCAAGACAACAAAATCAAGGTATCCTAATAGTATCAAAATATGGGTGGAGAAGCAGCTACTTGTTGCTCAAGGCTACTACGAAGGTGCCAATCAAATTTGGGTGCCTCGGTCATCAATGCCTCTTCATTAACACAACACTCAGCAGAGGCCAAGGAAAAATAAAAGTACTCCACAATACCGTCCACAAAAGCCTATGCGAGTTCCTCAAAGAACTCCACCAAGTCAACAAGTATGGGTACCAAAAAGATTACTGCAAGCACAAGGGTACTACCAAGATAATACTAAAGCTTGGATTCCCAAGTGCATCACAAAGTCCCCTAAGCTTGTACAAAGAAGAAAGCCTCAGCACCAAAAGCATAGCCACCAATGTATAATGTTCATCAAAGGTGGGTGCCTATGTACGTGCTTCAACAAGGATACTATGATGGTAATCCCATCATATGGTTGCCAAAATTAAACAAAGTGAAGATAGCCTCGCTATCAACTTTAACCCCAACAACTTCACCTAAATTTCGACAAGAATGGCAACCCAAGCAACACCAAGCAAGTCACTCAACACCTCTCGTCGTGTCAGCACCTACACAAGAGCTTGTGTGTTCAAGCAATCTTAATGATAACCAACCAACAGTCTTATCTACCGCCTCAACAACAATTGAACCAAAAATTTAAGAATCAATTCCCACGTCTGTAATAACAGAGACTTATGAGCACATCAAAGAAAAAACTCACAAATTTGGCAATTATGCCTTTGCCAAATCAGAAGAAATTGTTTAGTTCATAACTTCAGTCTGAGGGGAGGATTCAAGAAGGGAGAACTTATGATTGAATATAGGATTCATTCAATTTCAGATAGGGTATATTATGCCTTGAGTACATGGTACATACTTAGAGGACTTCTCTCACGTGAACAATTGTTTAACATGCATGGATGTGCATGAGGTGGGAGATTTGTTACAACTTGTTATGTGAGCATAAGTTGTTTGGAATTGTGGTGGGGGTAATGAGATGATGATACTTATTTGCACTAAGTGGGCTAGTGTTGCCAATAACCAATGCAAGATGCCATTTGGTGTATGACAATTGAGTTGTGCTACTAGAGTTGTTTTGGTAGAAATTATTACACTTCATGATCCAATGTTAGAGTGCGATAAGGATTGGTATTTCAAATCTTAATTGAAGTTGTATTACAATGAACCTTTCAAAACTTGATAGGACAATTCAACTCTTAGAGGATTGTATTGGGAATAAGCAATTGAATTTTCATAGCAAGGTCTATAGTGGCTTAGGTAAGAGCTAGGAGACTTAATGTAGAACACTTGTGCTTATGTGCTAGGGCATTCTACAGATGGAAAGAAGAGTACTACACAACCGATTCTAGAGACATTTTGAACACTAATGTTAGTGTCAATCTCCAAGAAATCTGTGTATTGTGAAGATACACCAACTAGCCTATCTTCCCCATGACGAGGACAAATTTGATGACATGTCCTCTCGTGGTGCGTCCATGACATTAGACATTGAAGATACTCCACCTAATGTAATGCAAACAGCAAGTGAGAAGAGTCCTCTTGAATGACCCTAGAAATTGAAGAGATCATCTCGATTGAAGCCAAAGATTCTCCATTGAGTGTAAACAAGAATTGTGAAGGCTTTGAGACTTGGCTAAAAACTCCCTCTGTTTGTACGTATGGCCTAATGTAATAAAGCACCCTGGGTGTGTGCTTGACGTGAGAAATGAAAAAAGTCAAGACATGCACACATGCATCTCCTTTATACTCATCCTTTGGTTCTAAAGGAGCCTCCTCCTCAAACTACTTGTCTGGTTTTGAAGAAGACTCCTCGTCAGAGTGTTCCTCTAGGGTATTTGAACAATCCTTCGTAATGTACTCAATGGAGTCACAATAAAAGCCCTATCTAGTAGCCATCTTGGTGTAAAGCTTTTCAGGGGTGAGGCGATTCACCGAGACTCCCCCACTTACCTTATCCTTACCATCCTTATGGCCTTAGACTGGCTACTCTTGTCTTTGCCTTTCTGCTGCCCCTTTGTTGAGTTCCACACTTAGAGCTCTCTCGCATCTCAAGGGTTGTGAATCACGGGCCCAATGTGTGCATGGATGTCTACGTGCAAACCATCCACAACTTCATCAATCTGTTCCAACTGCCAAATGGTCCTTGGGAGCGTCAACAAGAACTTTCACCAAATTGGGTGAAAATTGAAGGTGAACGTTTCAAATTTCCTGATAAAAATCTCAACAATCCTATGTGATAATTGTTCAGTGTGTCCAGAGAACAAGAGAGGTGCCACCCTTCTGGTGATTTGCCATGTATCCAAAAGATCACGGGCCCAATGTGTGCATGGATGTCTACGTGCAAACCATCCACAACTTCATCAATCTGTTCCAACTGCCAAATGGTCCTTGGGAGCGTCAACAAGAACTTTCACCAAATTGGGTGAAAATTGAAGGTGAACGTTTCAAATTTCCTGATAAAAATCTCAACAATCCTATGTGATAATTGTTCAGTGTGTCCAGAGAACAAGAGAGGTGCCACCCTTCTGGTGATTTGCCATGTATCCAAAAGATCACGGGCCCAATGTGTGCATGGATGTCTACGTGCAAACCATCCACAACTTCATCAATCTGTTCCAACTGTCAAATGGTCCTTGGGAGCGTCAACAAGAACTTTCACCAAATTGGGTGAAAATTGAAGGTGAACGTTTCAAATTTCCTGATAAAAATCTCAACAATCCTATGTGATAATTGTTCAGTGTGTCCAGAGAACAAGAGAGATGCCACCCTTCTGGTGATTTGCCATGCTTAGACAACCAAGAAGATCTTGTTGCCAACAACCATGTTATCATCCATAAACTAGCACCACTCCTTAGCTATTGGAGGTTAACCATGCCAAAGCATCGACTAACCTAGACTAGAAATCCAAAAACTTTAGATCCTACATGAGAATCCTCCCAGGTGCTCCATACCACTAGGGTGCACCCCCCATAAAACTACCTTTGTGCCATGAACATAGGTGGAATGGCCAACTACCCCCCATAAACAAACCTTGAAGAAGAAACCGCCTTCCCTCTGCACACCAAGTTCAAACCTTAGGTCAACTAGAGGGTTAGCCCTAATTCGAATTCCCTCTGAACACCAAGGTTAAACCTTAGGTCAACACAGAGATAGAGGTTTGATTGCTAATGAGGGGAGAGGGTTTGTATGTTAATAGAAGCTTGGGGGATAAATGCAAAGTGATAAGATTGCGAAGACGGAGGTTGTATGCTAGTAGAAGCTAGGGAGTAAATAGATAATGATGCCTGATAAATAAGGGACTGTATATTCTCTATAAAGGCTTGAATATGCAGAGTGGCCATGACTAGACCATGTTGGTTGCGCTTATAGTGAGCGTTACTGTCCAATCTTGGACCTGCCCACCATAAATAACTACCAAACACTACTTTATGATCATCCTTGTCCTATTTGTGTCCCATAAAACTTTGTAAAAGTCTACTTACACCATGTGTGGACCGTTATGAAATAATGATTCACTCTTAGTACATATTTTATTTTGGCATCGTGATAAATCTTATATGAAACATATCTACACCATCTAGCCTTCTAAGCCACCATCCCATGCAAGTACAGGGATGCCACAAGCATTGAGGATACTCCTCATATAATAGAGGCTAAACATCATGAAGTAGATGGTGCCTTGATATAACCAACAATTTGTAGCAAGCAAAGTAGCTTTGTTCATGTTTTTAAAGGCTCTTGCACCTCATAGCTCAACACTCCTCAGGTTCTTGGTGCAAGTCCATGGTCTACATCTACAACACAAACATGTGCTAGCCATGAGGATACAATAGCTGTCGCTATCACCATTTGGCCACCCAAATGGTCCAGCCTTGCTTTCTCATTGTGTATACATTGGATTGGAATTCATGAATGTTGGTTTATGCTTATGTGTGGGAGTGACGCCTATTATGTGATAATGTGGACATGATCTTTTGCTAGGACTTGATGTGTTCATGCCCAAAATGTTATGTTTGGGATTAGGTGTTTTGTTGGGATTTGTGCCTGTGTACATGCCCAGAATATCCGGTGGACTTGGCTTTTCAATGGGACTTGTGCCTATGTGTACATGCTCAGGAACCACCTAGAGGATTAGCCTTTTTCTAGGTCTAGTATCTCATGTACTTTCTCAAAAATGTCCCTTAGGTATAGTCTCATGAATGGGGATTCATCCATACCAATGTTGCATAGCATAGCATGTTTTTTTGATTGCTTGCAAATTGAATTTGCAAGCTGTTTTCATGTTTGTCTCACCAACGTGTAATTTCTAAGGGGACACCTACCCATGGATTATGCATGTGAAACTGCTGACATGGTTATGTTACATGTGGACAGGTGGTAAGTATTGGTCAAATTACATTAATTTATTTCTTAGGATGTAGTGTAAATTTATAAGTGAGACTATTCATACTTTAATAAGTTTTGGGTGACCAAAACTCACTTATAAATTATGACTAGCCCTATGTACACACTCACTGAAGTCCTAAGGTGGTCATAACTCAGTGTCTAAGGGTCCAAGCCTTATCCCTTTGTCCAAAGTAAGTATCTACCCATGTGTCACCTCCACCTTGGACCCTTTTGCACTTACCTTTTGTAGGTGGACACCTGTCTTCCTCTCTCTCCTCCCTTATCATGATTGGGTGTGCCGACTTCAAGAGGGATCTATGACTGTATTTTATGTAATTCTACTTCCAACTCCATATCCAAGTTTGCTAGAGTATTTGTCAGGCATCCATGATTGTTTCTGGGTCATTTTTTTCCTCCTACACACTCCCAATGGCTCTAATTTAACAAAACATTCCATTTGTTTACTGTAATTTTTTATCTTTTGGTTGAAACCATGATTTTAGCCATCCATAGGGGAAGCTTTCCTAAGGTTCCATTTGAAGACTTTTGTTGGCAAAAGATCATGACAAATTGAAGATTTCAACCTTCCAATGCTTCCATTGAGAAGACTTCCATTTTCATAGACTCTACTTGCAATTGGTAATCTCACATGAACAATTATGGCAGTAACAAGTAGCAAGAGGGAAGGGCAAGATTTCGTATTCACATACGCTATGTAGAGTTCTCTTGTTGTCTTATGTTCTCTCTTAAAAATTGTTCTACCATGTTTGTTCGCTTGTCTTATGTTCTCTCTTGAAGATAATTCTATCATGGAAGGGAACATGGGCTCTTGAGAGGATAGTGTGAGAAGGCAAGTCCTTGGAGATCTTCATCGACAAACCATATTGTTTGCAATATTGTTTTCATATACATTGGTATGGAAATCTGGTCAGAAATGCTCGTTTGATGATATGTACTTGATTCTCCCAAGTCAATTGAGGGAGGGGCCAACCGTTCCAGCTCATTGTGCATCTCTTGTCAATTAAGAAAATTACATTTTATATATTGTAATTGTTGTCCATTAAATCTTAGTGTATTGATTAACATTGTTGGGCTTGGCCATTTGTGGAATAGGCGTTGGAGGATGAGGAGGCGCATGAGGGAAAAATTCATCGTTTGTCAACATCATGTTGGCGAATGGATCTTCCTCAGCTTGGAGTGGTTGTTGCGAGGGCTCCTACCTTACCTAGTGCAGAAGTTTAGGTTCAATGGGGGATGATGTGCACTCAGGCACTGGGTCAAAGGTTACAAAAATGGGTGGCGGTTCAAGTTGAGCCCGGTATTTCTCTACTAGTGCTTGGGCCTCCTAAAGACATTGCTTCTCAAGGATGGCATTGGGATATGTGGCTAGCCATTTTTCATGTTTGGTGAGTTTTTTGGTGGGCTACATGGGGGAGTGGCAATTCGGCACGATCATCACTCCCAGAGGAGGAGGATGTGGTCTTTGTTGAGCTAGTGTGGATGTTAACCCGATCTTCTCCGTTTTTGCCAACACGCTTAGAGCGTTGTTTCTTTTAGGATGTGGCCTTCTTTAGCTTGGCCTGCACAACCGTGTGGACGACATTCAATGGGACAGTTAAAATCTTTCCGTGTTGGGACGCTCAACACATTGAGAGATGGCATGCCTTCAACTGTGGAGTGAGAAACTGATTGCAAAGGGCAATCTTTGAAGTAATGGTCGATTCCATAGCCATGACATTGTGGTGTCACTGGTAGGCATTTCTTTTGAGGGAATTCAGCCACCCTATGGGGTTCTTGGCAGAGGAAACACAAAAGAGGTGGTTTCCCTACAGGTACACCTATAGTGTCCACAAGTGGTTTAGGGTCCATGTGAGGCACCGGCAAAGGGAGATGAGATGTTAGGGGTGCCTCGAGGATGGCAGAGTGTATGGGCTCCACAGGTTTAGCAATGGACCTAGTTGGAATCTTTCCATGAGCAGTAGGGTTTTCCTGGAGCGAGGCAATGGTTGGAATGGAAAGATTGGTACTGGAGAAAGTTGTGGTGGCACTGTGTGTGAGTGGTTAGTTTGGGTGGTGCCACCAGTAAGGCTTGGGACCCGGAAGGAGAGGAAGGTAATGTTACAAATGAGCTTTGGGTTATTATTGGCACAGTGGTCAATTGCATCATGGAATAGTTCTCTTGCATGTTGTCATCGAGAAAGATCATCCATTTGCAGGCTTGATCGAAGGTGGAGGGGTCCTTGACCATGTGGTTGTGTAGCCTTGGATTGTGCAACCCCAAGAGGAGACGGTCCATTAAGTTCTTGTCACTCAATTTTTTCCTCTCTTCGTGCCACAAATCAAGGTACTTAATGTGTGCAATGTAGTTGCATAATGTTTACTCGGGTTTTTGTTCCATTTGAAACAGTTGGATGATGGGGCTCCATTTGGGCCTGTAGGGTGCAAAGCCAAGTATGAAGGCCACTCTCACTGCTTTGAAAGTGCCCTTGTGCCGAGGGTCCAAGGATTGGAACCATTGTACGGCCTTGCCTTCAAGGCTGAGTCCAAGGAGATGGGCTTTAGTTGCATCATCAAAAATTTCAACTCCCTGACAAATTTGGTTCAAGACCTTGATGTGGTATACGGGGTCTCCAACTCCGTGGAATTTTGGCAAAAGTTTAAAAATTTTCACCCACATAGATTTTGTATGTGATATTTGTGGGTGCAAGTGTTGTGACACTCCCCTTCCTAGAGCTTGTGCTAAGCTCGGCATGTTAAGTTGTGGCGCAGGGGAGGTGGTGCAAGGATGGGGGGTGGGAATAGATCCATGGTGGGTATAGAAGAAGGTATGTGAGTGTGTGCGGGGTGTCTATCCATGCCGGGGTGCATGTATGGAGGGGCCCCACTAGATGAGGGCTCTTCAAAAATCATTTCACCCTCAAGGCCAAACATGTGTGGCGTGGCGACTACATGTGAATGTGCAATTGGGGGCCAGAGTGCCGCCGAATGGAATGGAGGCATTGGGAGCATGCAACCATGACCGAAAGGTGTCCATGGTGTGCGGAGAAGCTTAGAAAAGCTTCAACAATGCGCGTGCAGGCCCAAAATAGGAGTTTTAGCTCACTTTTGCCTTATGTGTTTATGCGTTTATGCGTGTAAAAACGACCCTAGTGAGTCGGGGAGGTAGACCAAAAGCACCTCTAAAGATTTGGAAATTTGATATTTTTTATTTAAAAATAATTTTTTTTCGATAATGATATGTCCGTACACATAGGTTGGTATAGCCGTATTCTTAGGATGGTACACCCGTGGCTAAGGTTGGTACGGGCATATGCTTAGGATGGTACGCCCATGGTACACTCCACTTCTATTGCACAAATGGAAGAATGCGTTACAAAAAAGAGAAATTGGCTTTTATAGTTTCAAGCCTTTTCCCACTAGGCCACCCAGGAGTAAGTGACCCAAGGCACCCAAAATATAGTTACAAGGCTTGTGGTTTGGCCAACTGACCAAGATCCTCTTGTCTGTCCATCAAAGCTCAATACTTGGGAATGTCTTTAGGGCGTTTTCCTCATCAAATGATGGGATTTACAATATATAGTGTGCCGATGCCCATTACATAAGTGTGCGGACATAGTTATCATAGGAATGTGTTAATGAATATGTGGTTAACATAAGGAATGTGTTATGTGGTTAACATACTCCCCTTCCTAAAGTCAATCGTATCCTCGTGATCGGTTAAGAGGTTGTCGAGGCACGTGGGGAAGTTTTGCACTTGGTTGGTTCTCCTGTTTCTCCAGAAATGAGAGGGGGTGGTGAAGTTAGTAAGATGGAAAGAAGTTATTGAAGTACTGGTGATTAAGTATCCAGCTAGTAAGATGGGCTCTTATGAGTTTGTTTTTTGTATGTGCCCACCAATAGTACTCTGCATTTTGTTTTTGATGTTTTTTTTCGTCTTTGCAGAGCGGGATATCCTCATTAGAAGAGGCAGAGTACTTGAATGAGTAGACCAACACGGAATACTTAATGACTAGTATCTAAGTGGGAGGTGGTATTATTAAGGAGGGGTTAGTAAAATAATGGGGTTAGTAAGCAAGTGGCAAGGGGGGAATTCTAGAGGGACAAGGAGGCAACATGTATGGAGACTACTTGCGCTCCAAGATGTTGTATGTCAATGATGGCGATGTACATAAAGCTCTAGCATCTTTGTTAAGACACCACGATGGATATCTTAGCTCCGCTGGAGGTATCGATTTGCGGTGTTCTCTCTATTTATTTTGTGCTTTGTCTTCTTCTATCATTGGAGCGCTAGGATCCTGTGTTGATAGGAGTGGTAGTCGATGGCGAGGATCCATACATGTGGAGCTAAAGAAGAAGTTAAGGGTAGGATTGATTAGGCATGAAGCACAGTTATTTGGGTGAAGCAGGGGTGATTAAGAAGATCAAGGTGATGGGCCGTACCATTGACCAGGCTTGCGCCCACCATCCAAAGTGTAGGACAAAGCCCAGTGAGATTTTGAGGTGTTGTTATGGGCGAGGGAAAAATGTGTGCCCATGGTCCTAAACACCTAGGGACTTTTTAAAAAATATATATGTGTTTATTGGTCAGCAACCCTAAAGAGGATTTTGTACTGAGTGGCCCATGTGGCGAGAGTTGTGAACTTATCTTTGAGTTTATCTTTGAGTGGTTAGATAAGCTTGGTCCCATGCAATTCATGCTTCGCCTTTGGCACATTGACATTGCCATTGGCCATTTACATTGGCCCACATACATTTGCATGCAAGGACACATAAACATAAACAATGTGCCCATAAATTGGCACCATACCATTGTACCCCATCTTACCATAATTTCAACAAGTGAGGGGATGCACACCCATGAACAGTGCGTATGAAACTGTTTGCTGACATGGTTATGTTACATGTGGACATGTGGTAAGTATTGATCAAATGGCATTAATTAGTGTTAATTTATAAGTGAGTGCATTCTCACTTGAATAAGTTTTGGGCGACCAAAACTCACTTGTAAATTATGGCCAGCCCTGTGTATACACTCATAGAAGAAGTCCTGTGTATACACTCATAGAAGAAGTCTTGAGGCGATCAACAACTTAGTGTCTAGGTACCCAAGCGTTATCCCTTTGTCCAAAGTAAGTCTCTAGCCATGTGTCACCTCCACCTTGGACCCCTTTGCACTTACCTTTTGCAGATGGACCTCTCTCTCTCTCTCCTCATAAATGGACTCTATGGCTGTATTTTTTGCACTTCTACCCTCTCAAGTCCATATCCAAGCTTGCTAGAGTGTTTCTCATGCATCCATGGTTATTTTTGGGTCATATTCTTTCTTCTTAACACTCCCAATGGCTTAAATTCAACAAAACAATCCATTTGTTTGCTATATTTTCTAGTCTTTTGGTTGAAAACCATGATTTCAATCATGGTTGAAAACCATGATTTCAATCATCCAAGTAGAACCAGCTTTCCCAAGAATGTCGAAATGAGTGATGCTAGAGTGCCAAGTCACCTAGCCAAGTTATCCCACATGAGCTATCATAGCTTTGTTGTACTTTCCTCATATTAAAGGAGGACATTTGAAGCATTGGAACACAAGAAGCACATCTCAAGTCTTTTTATGAGTATAAGTTTCCATCTTGTAACCTAACTAAACTTGAGTCTAAACTTAATTAGCACACACTCATCCTCACCATGAGTATTGTTCATTTTTATCCACCTTAGATTAGTGATGTCATTAGTATAGAATTAGATTAGGATTAGGATCTAATTAGATAGTTGATTATAATTAGGAAGCTTGATCCATGAATTTCATCATGGTATCAGATCTTGGTTTAAGCTCCCATTAGCTTAGCTTTAACTCATATTAGTCTAATCTTTTCATTACTCACTTAATTATCTACTAACCCCAATCTTATCCAACTCTTCTATGTGTGGCCCAAAATTCAAATGCTCACCATTTCTCATTCCCTCTTGCATTAGCTAAGAAACTTTGCAAGACTCTTTCTCAACACTATGCTAAACTACAGCCAAGAGCTCTTCTTTAATTTCGCCCTAAATCCCTCGATTTTTGCGCTAGAATCTGCACTGATCTTTTCATAAATTCGTCGTCTGTGCTAACAATTGGGCTAAGCCCTTCTAGCCTAAGACAGCACATGGTACAAGCTTTAACTTGACCAAAGGGCTCATCTTTTGGTTTTGTATATTGGCCGTGGAAAGCGAAAAACCAATCACCTAAAATCGATGAATTTCGCCATTCCATGAAGGGTTTAAGCTCAGATTTCAACATAAGACTCTTGTCCTCATCAAGGGCATCAAGTCAGTATAAAAAGACCCTTCAATAACCACTTTCACAAGCTCAATTGGAAGCTCCAAGATTCAGCTCACTTAATCACATTAAGCACTAATCACTATTATTAGTGTTGTATTAGCAAAAATTGGACTAATTTAAGTCCAAAATTGGAAACTTGGAGTGTAAATTCACTGTGGAAAATTCTCCTTTACATCGAAATTCACTGCATCCTCTTGCATTACTCAATTGAAGAGAATTTTCTTCATTATCATCCTTGTACTGGGACTAGACACTGGCCATGAATCATTATCACGTGCAAAGACCTTCCCGACCTTCACACTACAAATTTGTATGAGATTAGACATTTCTAACAAAGAAAAATAAAAGCTTTTTAGTAAGACCTTCTCAGTATGGAGCGTGTTGAAGTTGTTTCAAGATTTAATGGTGATGGTTTTTTTACATGGCAAAGCAAGACCATGTACTTGCTTATGCGTAAGGGGCTTTGGCACCTTATTGAGGATGAAGAAGTGGAGGTTGAGCCACTTCAAAAGCATTGGGCCTCATCGCTCAAAATCTTGATGTGATGATGTGATTAGTCACATTGCTGGCACAGCAAGGATGCGAAGTTGGCATGGCAAGAACTCAACAATATTTTCGGCACCGACTCAAAGAGCTCAAAGATCAACCTTCTCATGCAGTTTTAGAAGCTTGACAAGAAGGAGATCAAGACCATGGCACAACACATCAGTAAATTCAAAGGTATCAAACAACAACTTAGTGCATTAAAGAAAGTTAGTGAGGAAGATGAATCTATTGCTGTATTGCTAAAAAGTGTTGACAAAGAATCTTATGAATCAATTGTTGCTACACTTAAAAGTGTGCCCAACACTAAACTTCAAGATGTAGAATCATCTCTACTTGAATAAGAATCCAAATTCAAAGATAAAGAATCATTCAAATCACATTCAAGTGAGCAAGCACTGTATACAAAGGATGGGAGATTTCAAAGGACAAATCAATCAATATCTAAACTTCCAAGATGCTATCATTGTGGAAAACTTGGTCATACCAAGAATGAATGTCACAATAAAGATATTAAAAAAAGAAGCAGGCAAACGACATCAAGGCCAAAGCTGTCCCAGCTGAAGATGTGCTCTTCTAGAGAAAGAACCATTGTACTTTTCACCCCTCTTGTCTCTACAAAAAGTGTGATGTAATCAGCCTCTGAGGCCATATGATGCACTCAAGCTGATAGCCAAAGTAGCATAAAGGCCAAAGTAGCCTAGCACAAGGGGAGAGAGAGGAAGAGTGAAAGCCTAAAAATTGTACCCAATCTAGCATCAAGGAGGGGGTGTTGAAATGAGTGATGCTAGAGTGTCAAGTCACCTAGCCAAGTTATCCCACATGAGCTATCATAGCTTTGTTGAACTTTTCTCATATAAAAGGAGGACATTTGAAACATTGGAATATAAGCAGCACATCTCAAGTCTTTTTATGAGTACAAGTTTCCATCTTGTAACCTAGCTGAACTTGAGTCTAAACTTAATTAGCATACACTCATTTATCATGAGTATTGTTCATTTTTATCCACCTTAGATTAGTGATGTCATTAGTGTAGAATTAGATTAAGATTAAGATCTAATTAGATAGTTGATTATCATTAGGGAGCTTGATCCATGAATTTCATCAAAGGTTTCCCGCACCTGCTTGAAGACTTTTGTCGCGAAAGATAATGATTGAAGATTTTAAACTTCTGAAGGCTTCTGTTGTCATCGACTCTACTTGCAATTGGTAAGCTCACATGACCAATAGTAAGTAGCAAGAGAGAAGGGTAAGACTTCATATTCACATACCTTATGTAGTGTTCTCTTGTCCTACACGTGCTCTTCTAAAGATTGTTTCTACCGTGTTTGGGTGGAACAATAGAGAGTAGATGGAAGGAAATATGGACACTTGAAAGGATAGTGTGAGAAGGCAGTTCCTTGGAGATCTTCATCGAACAACCATATTGTTGTTTTCATATGCATTGGTATGGAAATTTAGTCAGAAATGCCAGTGATGCTATATACTTGATTCTCCCAAGATCAATATACATTATTTAAGGGAGAGACCGACCATTCGAGCTCATTGTGTGTCTCTTGTCAATTCAACAAATAACATTTTGTATTGTGCTTGTTGTCCATTAAATCTTCGTGTATTTCAGTGTATTGATTAGCATTGTGTTCAACCAAACATTCCACACAAACCGGTAGAATTACAACCACTCAACAACAATATGGCTTCATACCAGGCGATAATTGCTCATCATCACAATGCCACTAGCAAAGAAATCTTGCTGCTTCTCATCGCTACACTACCCCATAGACTGTAGCTTAACGTCATTGCTTCTAGACCAAAACTCTTTTGATAAGTGAAACTCTACCCTTTAGGGTGCTTACAAGAAGCATAAGAGTAGGTGAGTTAAGACAGCTGAGGAGCGCTAGCATCCACGATATCTCCCACTCGCTACCTATATACGACCTGGCACAATGACAAACTTAGATGCCTTAGCCTGGGAGCCAACATTGGCATATCTCGCTATCTAGGTGGACTCACATGTGCTTACAACCTTGATGATCACTACAGCCATGACAGACAAATGTCTTCTCATCCCCTTTTGTAACCTAAAGAGACTTGCAACCTTACAAAATGAGCACAACCAAAGCTCACGAGTGCTTTGTGGTATTGTTAAATTGAGAGAGAGAGAGAGATAGAGAAAGAGAGGGAGAGAGAGAGTCCCATGCAGATGAAAATATGGTCTATGAGACCGATGAAAGATGTAGACCATGAGAGGTTTCATTCTGATCATGAATAAGATAGAAAGCCTGTAAAGATACATCAGACTGTGGCTCTGCTCTCTCGTGTCAAAGCTAATGACCACATTGTCGAATTTGACAGAGGGGGGAGTGAACCGATACACAAAAGCATGATGAAAAGTGGAGAAGGGGTACAATTGATAGGTACACACATGACCCTCTAGAAAGAGTGGAAGCAGAACCCACCCATGATTTCTTTCTTTTGTGCAAAAGCACCAAGCAGACAGGTATAGTTATGTCACAAGAGTGTTTGCTTTCAAAGTATGCTATACTCGAAATATTTATAAGAAATGTAAACATTACAAAGCTCACCGTTCTCTTAAGAGTTGTTCACATTGCAATACACAAAAAGCATCTCTAGTTGAAGCAGAACTTTCTAAGATATATTGAGTTATTCTCTCTAAAGCTATGCTTCTCTACTCTACTTTCAGGAGTTACAGTCGCGACTTGGTTGCATTGATAGGGGAACTCTGCAAATAACAAAACAAATCAATAATAATAACTCCAATAAAATACCCCAATTCAGTGAACAAAAAAAGTATACTGTTTGCATGAGATGACTTGCCAGTTTGAGGTCCCTTGCTGCACAGTATTCCAACCACGAACATGGTTTGAAAAAGTCGCCATAAGATTTTGACAGCTCATTTAATCTCGATGTGACTTGCCTTGCACCAATCAAATCAGCCCAGAAGACAACGCCACCTCTGTATATCAAGAGAGCTATGTGCATTAGAA
Organism: Cibotium barometz; assembly: GCF_041138505.1. Lineage (NCBI taxonomy): Eukaryota > Viridiplantae > Streptophyta > Polypodiopsida > Cyatheales > Cibotiaceae > Cibotium > Cibotium barometz. Next base: position 48,980,494 of record NC_141061.1, on the reverse strand, counting down.
AAGAAATGGGGATGCACAAAAACCATATGAGTGCAGGGAAATTAATACGATCGTGGTTTACCGGTAAGGTGGGAAACCCATGCCCATGACACTAGCTATGTCGAGATCAGATGCTTTCGACACCAAGCCTTCTTCGAGGACCCTGCAGGCTTCATTAACTACAGGGAAAAACGTCATCTCAATGATTTCCTCGTCGGAGAGTTTGATTGGCTGCAGCAATGACCACAAGCATGTGTTAGCTCACTGTGTTAAAAACTGAAAGGCTGCTCCATAAAGAAGGTGAGTGTCATTAGAGACCTCTCCCCCACTCGAAAGGGGAGATTAGCAGGGGACCCATCATGACCACCCCTGTCAGGGATGGACAGCCAATCTTGGCCCCAGCTGCCGTCCCACCGACTGATAACCAACCTCACATGAAAACAAGATGAGAGCACACCTTATTATCTGGCATGATGTTTGATAAACTGCGAGACTTTTTGAGATACTTCTGCAACTCTGGATCCGGTTTGGCTTTCCGCCCGTCATCATAAGCATAGAACCCCTTGTGTGTCCTTTCACCTGTGCACACAGCAAACGTGAATACACAAAAGTGAAGGATAGAAATAAAGCATTGCTTCATTCCATTGGGGTAAAATTCTAACCAAGGCGCTTGTCCTCTATCAGCATAGGGAACAGCATTGACTTGTACACACGGTCAGGGTACGCTTCTATGTAGGTTATTCCTGCGGCTACACCAACTTCAAACCCAACAAGATCCGCCAGTCTGCAGAACATGACAGCAGTAAAAATATAAGCATCTAATGGCAAAGATAGCCTTGACAATAAGAAAGCCTGTGATGTGTGCAAGAGCTTCACCTGAAGGGCCCCATTGGCATGCCAAAAGCAGTGATTACATTATCTATTCTGTACACATCCACACCCAGATCTACCAGAAGCAATGCAGCTTGCGTGTATGGAAAGAACGTCCGGTTGACTGCGAAACCCGGGCAGTTTCCCACGACTATGGGAACTTTCTTTATCCTTTTACCAAACTCCAAGAGATCGACCAGTACTTGCGGTGCAGTGTTTCTTGTCCGGATTATCTCAAACAGCGGCATCACATGGGCAGGACTGCCAATGAAAAAATATTACATTAAGTACAATCTTTAGCATTGATCTCTCTCTCTCTCTCTCTCTCTCTCTCTCTCTCTCTCTATCTATCTATCTATCTATCTATATATATATATATATATATATATATATATATATATATATATATATATATATATATATATATATATATAGTGTTTCTTGTCCGGATTATCTCAAACAGCGGCATCACATGGGCAGGACTGCCAATGAAAAAATATTACATTAAGTACAATCTTTAGCATTGATCTCTCTCTCTCTCTCTCTCTCTCTCTCTCTCTCTATATATATATATATATATATATATATATATATATATATATATATATATATATATATATGCATACATGTGTGTACAAACTACCCAAAAAGATTACCTAAAAAAATGTGCCCCCACAACTCGATCCTTTGCTTTAACCCGCTCCCCAACCACGTTTAAGTCTATCGTAGAAGTATTTGATGCCAGGACACATGTTGGAGAGCAGACCTTATCAAGGTCACTAAAGATCTGTTGCTTCAAAGAAGGGTTTTCAATGACAGCCTGAAACAAAAATGTGACAGTCAGCAAAACTCACAGATGTGTTGTACATGAAAAATCAAAGCACACTCACATTACCTCAATGACAATATCGACATTTCTGAATTTGTTGTACTCGAGTGTGCCTTCTAATAAAGCCAGTGTCTTATCAAACCTCTCTTGTGTCATCCGGCCCTTCTTCAGCCTACTCTCTAGATTTGCTGCCATCAAAAATAAAACAAATAACTCAGTACCTCACTATTTGTAATAAAGAAGTAAAAACCTAATTATGTATTTTCTCTTCATGCCTTGCCCATGGGCACCCTCACTACTTTATATTTGCCACAGGCAGCCCCACCCCGGCAATTAAATCTGACCTCTTTCTTACCTTTGACCCTGTCCAACCCAGCTTGCAAGAACGTAGCGTTCACCTCTTTGATTACCACTGGTATGCCATTCAAGATGCAAGCAGTGGCAATTCCAGAACCCATAAGCCCCCCTCCTATCACACCCACTTTCCTAAGGGATCTTGGTATCAATCCCAAGTCCGAGACACCTCGAACCTGCAGTGCCAAAAGACTTGTCTAATGACGATGATGCAACAACATTACACAAAACAGATACTTGCGAGCATAGCATGCCCTCTTTGAACAAGAATCCTCACCTTTCCTGTCGCCCTCTGGGCAAGGAAGACGTGCACCAGAGCATTTGCAGTGTCTGAGAAGAGGCACTCTCTGAATCCCTCTCCTTCCTGAAAATAAAAGAGAAATTATCAGGCCATATGTTCTTTTACGAACTTCAGAAAACTGCATGTGCATGTGCATGTGTGCGCATACCTTATGAAGGCCTGCAAGTCCACCCAAGACAATGCCTTCTTCAACAGCATCTATACAAACTAGATGATGTTTGAGATTGGGTGCCCTTTTCTTCGTCTGCTCTCTTGCAAACTTCAGAATCTCTCGTGCCTTGCCAAGAGGCTCGAGCTTGTCTGTCCGGTGGAGGGTACGAGTCCATGGCCTGCGAAACCATGCAATATCTAGAGCCCACTTTCTTGCTGTGGCTATAAGCTCTTGAGCTGGGACAATGGCATCAACAAATCCCAACTCTGCTGCCTCCTCTGAACTGATAGGCTTGGATGTCTGCAAAAAAAAACAAAAACACTTTATAAAGGCTGCCCCGCAAGTCCTGATAGGCTTCCACTAAGGATCTATCACTTACCAGCATCATCTCTAAAGCTTTGGTTAATCCGACAAGTCGTGGTAGACGCTGAGTTCCTAAGATGAGACAGTAAACATGTCAGCAGTCACTCTCAGGGGGGCACAAGGGGAAAGCGGGGGGCAAGTGCATGTTCACTAATCATATCACATGCTTTCAAAGGATATTTTATAAAACCCTTGCATTATAAATTTACCCCTTCTCATTCACAAACTAACAACTTTTTTCTGAAAAAAAACCCCTTCTGTGCATAAGTTTTTATAATAATAAATTTATGAAGCTCCTATGCTATAATACATATTTTCTACTGGAAAGCCCCCCCCTCCGCCCCCCCTCCTGCGCCAAACAACAAAGCACATGCATGACAATGGACTCACCTCCAGCACCGGGAATAACACCAAGTTGAAGTTCAGGTAAGCCAAGCTGTGTGTTAGGGGCTGCGATCCGAGCATGGCAGCACTGCAAAAACAATGTATTACAAAGCTGTGAGCAACAAGGTACGGCAAGGTAAGTGTATAAAACATAAAGCTCAAATGATTAATCATATTTATACCATAGCCAATTCTAACCCCCCACCAAGTGCAAGACCCTGGATAGCAGCGACTGAGGGTTTCTTTGCACCTAAACAAACATCACACGGTATTAGCCTCAACAAATATGCAGGCAAACATGGGCCTTCCTGAACACCCTAACATTTATTTTTAACCTTCCATCAGATGTGTTTGAAGATCAACTGAGACAAACGAAATCTCGGAGATATCACCTGGCAAAGATACAGAAAGCAAGACATCATAAGTAACAAATCAAAAAAAGGTTTTAAAATCAGAAGATATAATAAAAATAAGGCTAACGCTAACCCTTTTCCTGAAACTCTTTCATAGACATTATGTCAAACCCTCCTGAAAATTTATCGCCAGCACCTGCCACAACATTAATTGGAGGTCAAAATCTACATTCCAAACCTTGCGGTTTCTCTCATACATGCATATGTACAGAACTTACATCCATGCATACAAATATATATACATACACATACACACACACACCCACACCCACACCCACATAACAGATACATACAACACATGCATGCATGCAAATATATATACATACACATACACACCCACACACACATAACATAGATGCACACACACACACACACACATATTTATGTATGTATGTAAGTACAAACATGTATATACATATGTATACGTACACACACACACACTCACACACACACAATATATATATATATATATTTATTGTGTACGTGCTCACGTGCTCGTGTGTGTGCACTGTACATGCAATGCAGGCATGTGCATCTTTTAAAAAAAATGTTTGTATAAAAGACAAATCACACAGAATGCAGATATGGATTAAAAAAAGGGGGCTTTTCACCTGTTACAACAATGGCCTTCACATCGTTTCTTTCCATTGCTTCTTTAAAAATCTCCTTCAAGTCCGCAAAAACTGCCACGGAATAAAATGGTTTAAAACCACCACACTAAAACCATCATATCATATGATCCTCTTCTGCAGCCACTCACTAAACTTTCATGTGATGATGATAATCTCAGCACATTATTAAACATGAGTTTCTCAAATTCACAGCTGTTGAACTTAATGTAAGATTAAGTTCCACGAGCTATAATTGTTATGAGGTAGCGCAATTCTTATAAATGTATATATGCATCTCTATCTCTCTCTCTCTCTCTCTCTCTCTCATCACAAGTTTTTTAAATTTACAGCGGTTGAATTATATGAGTAAGATTAAATTTCACAAGCTTATTATTGTTACGAGGTATTAAGGTACATAGACATCTCTCTCTCTCTCTCTCTCTCTCTCTCTCTCTCTCTCTCTCTACTAGTGAGAGAGTGTGATCCCTCCTGACAGCCAGATGTCTCTACACTGGGTATCCGGGCCTTCCACTTATAAGCTGCAGGACATACTCCACCACCATGGAGAGGCCACTCCACGGGCAAGGGACGCCATCACAGCTCTACGCTCGATTATGGAGGAGGATGGTACTATCATTGGATGAGGACATCCGGGACACATTCCAAGAGTATCTCTGGCCATCTTGCTCCGGGATTTTTAGTATCACATGTACATGGGAGGTCCACATAGTATGTGGGTCTTCTTTTTCAGTGCTTTTTGTTTCCATGTTCACAGTCTACACATGGAACTTTTCTAGCATATATTGGTCTCACAGACCCATTGAGTTTTTTGTAGACGTTAATAAATTCTCTCTCTCTCTCTCTCTCTCTCTCTCTCTCTCTCTCTGTGTGTGTGTGTGTGTGTGTGTGTGTGTGTCCATGCAATGTTAGTTGCGGTGCTGTGCTTGATCTGGTGAGAGATTGTCAAGTAATGGGTTACTGTAAAAATAATGGTACCCAGTAATTATTTGTGAGATGCATCTTTTGTGGTCATGGACCTCAGACCATCGATGTGTGTAATGTGAAGGCTAGCGGTGAACAACAGGGAAGCCTGTATGCCAGCTCTTCC